>NC_029792.2:48596200-48607794 GCF_000816755.2 Arachis ipaensis
TCTCTCTAGAATTCTAACCTAAAACATCATGAAACCTAAACTATGACTACTTGGTTCATTCCTCCTTCAATCCTTGGGTTCAATAGCATCAGAAATGAGTTGGATTGGGCCCAAAATAAGCTGCAAATCGCTGGCCACGATTTTACTTTAGTGAATCACGCTGCTCCATCGGCGCGCACGTGTACAGTGCATGTGCGCGTCCCTAAACGTGAAGCAACTCTGGCAAATTTTATATCATTTTAAAGTCCCAGATGTTAGCTTTCCAACGTAATTAGAACCGCCTCATTTGGACCTCTATAGCTCAAGTTATGATCGATTGAGTGCGAAGAGGTCAGGCTTGACAGCTTTACGGTTCCTTCATTTCTTCATGAGTTCTCCCACTTTGCATGCTTTTCTCCTCACTTCTTCCATCCAATACTTGCCTTATGAACCTGAAATCACTCAACAAACATATCATGGCATCGAATGGAATTAAAGTGGATTAAATTTAGCTATTTTAAGGCCTAAAAAGTATGTTTTCACATTTAAGCACAAATCAAGGGAGAATTGCAAAACCATGCTATTTCATTGAATAAATGTGAGAAAAGGTGATTAAATCTCCCAAATTAAGCACAAGATAAACCACAAAATTGGGGTTTATCATTCACCAAGGGACATCCTTTTGAAATTCTCAAACTATATAGACCATGCTTGCTATGTGATTGACTCTTCACCTTTAGTTCTCTTTCACTACATTGCATAGCAACCATGTTTCCCATCTTATGTCCACTGGGTGATGTGAGCCCAAATTCAAAGTGTGTTATTAATTGATGTGTAATTTTCATATATCATTTGGTCCATTAAGTTCTCTTCCACATCAATCAATGTCCATTCCTTATCCAATTCACAATTGCTTGATTCTTGGCTTGAATGCTTTCATGCTTCTTTATCACTTGTTTGGTTGTCTTAACCTACAAGTTTAAAGTATTTCAAGCACACTAGAATGAGTGAAGTGCAATCTTCTTTTGTGTAAATTTTGACAAAGTTTTTATGCTAGTGTGCATGTGTTCTAAACCGCGCGTAATTTAGAACTCACACACTCTTTTCTTCAATGTCACACTAATTCACTCACTTCTTTCTAGTAATTATTATCTCATTCCAATAGTTTAGGCTTCCTTGCTTTTGTATTTACTTTTCTCACTATCTTGCCTTCTAATTTCAGGATGAGTCACCATAAGCTAAAATGGAAGCGGGAGAAAGAACATGCAGCAACCGGTTAACCTACCAGCTGAAGGTGGCAACTAGGAAGTCGCCGTACCCCCTTGCTCATTTTTGAATGCACCGAGGATGGTGCAAACTTTTAAGTTTGGGGAGGTCATCCGACCAGTCGGTGTTTTTGGGTGACAATTTCTAATCCCAATACTTTTGCATTTCATTTTTTTTAGGTCTTTTAGGATTTTTAGTTGTATATATATAGAAAAAGAAAGAAAAAGAAAAGCAATAAAAATGGAACAAAATGCCTCAAAGTAAAGTTCAATAAGAACCAATGCATATGTGTGGTGATAAAAAAGAAAATGCATGAGTGTATGGAAAAAAAAGTGAGGATTATGGGTAGTTAGGTTTGCTTAGAATAGTATAGGTTGTTATATAGCCTACCTTGACCCTAGCCCCATTACAACCTTGTGGAAAGACCTCATGATATTTGTATGCATGAAGTAACTGTTGATTGTTAGATGAAAAACAAATCTTGGAAAGCACGATTAGGGGAGAATTGAGTGAATCAACCCTATACACTTGAGTGACTAGAGAGGATACACATCCGGTGAGGGTTCGATTGCTCAATTACATGTTTTCACCTATGATCATCACTTTTCTTGCAAGTTTGTAAAAATCTTCAATAACTCAATTCAATTGTGGATTTGATTTGATTGCTATTACTTTAGCCCTTATGCTTATATATGTTCTCTTGGAAATTGATTTATTTTGACCAAATAGTTGCATTCATTTAGATAGATTGCATGTAGATAGGTTGCATTTAATTAGTTTGCATTCAATTAATTTTTGATACCCTTTGTTTCTTTCTTGATTGTAGTATGAGGACATGCTTGGTTTAAGTGTGGGGAGGTTGATAAAGCCCATTTTTAGGGTTTATCTTGTGCTTAATTTAGGAGATTTTATCAACTTTTCTCACATTTATTAAACGAAATGGCTGGTTTCATGATTTTCTCCTAATTTGTGTTTGAGAATGAAAACATGCTTTTTAGGCCTTAATTTGCTAATTTTAATTCACCTTTGATTCCACTAGATGCCTTGATGTGTTTGTTAGTGAACTCAAGTTGGAAAGGCTAGGAATGGATCAAAGGAATGAAGAGAAAAGCATGCAAAGTGGAGAATTCATGAAAAATCAAGGATTTAGAGTGCATTCATTGATGCGTACGCATGACAGATGAAGTCGCATGGCGATGCGTACGCATGACATGACGGGTACGTGTGGGAAGGAAAACACCAAACGACACGTACGCGTGACCCATGCGTACGCGTCACAGCTCGCATGTGACCTCATTCAAGTGAAAACGCTGAGGGCGATTTCTGAGCTTCCCAGGCCCAGATCCAAGTCATTTCTGAGGCTAATACATGCAGAATTCAAGAGGGGGTCAAAAGGGGGGGGATCATTCATACACTTTAGTTTAGTTTAGATGTAGAATTCTAGAGAGAGAGGCTCTCTCCTCTCTCTAGATTAGGGTTCTTAGTTTTCTTCCCTTTAGATCTAGATTTCATTCCTCTTTTGCTTTAATTTTCCTTTTGCTTTTATTTGTTCTAGCACTTTACTTCTCTTGTTGTTTCCTCTATTTTGTCAATTCTAGTTTATGAATTCTTTTGTTGATTTCCATTTTCTTTTAATGCAATTTGTTATTTCCATGTCTTCTTATATTTGCTTTAGTTTTCTATTGTTGATTTCTTGCCTTTGTAGTTATAGCTTCCTTTAATTCTTGCAATTTATGATGTTTACCCTTATTGCCTTCTATGTGTTTGAGGAAATGTCTCTTTTAGTTATGAGTTATGTTTTTCTCCTCTTGGCTTGAGTTGAGTAATTAGAGACTCTTGAGTTATCAAACTCTTTTGTTGATTGATAATTGGAAGTTGCTAGTCGATTTGAATGCCACTAAAGCTAGTCTTTCACTATGATTTGACTAGGACTTGTGGACTCAAGTTGATTGTATCCACTTGACTTTCCTTCATATTTAGAGGTTAACTAAGTAGGAGCAATGGACAATTCTTGTCACAATCAATGATGATAATGAGGATAGGATTTCTAGTTCTCATCCCTTACCAAGAGCTTTCTTAGTTGTTAGTTTATTTCTTTTGCTATTTACATATCTTGTTCCTTATTACAAAAATCCCAAAAACGTCCCTTCCTATCCAATAACAAGAACACTTCCCTGCAATTCCTTGAGAGACAACCCGAGGTTTAAATACTTCAATTTTTTTTTGGGTTTGTACTTGTGACAAACAAATTTTTGATTGAGGATTGTTTGTTAGTTTAGAACTATATTTGCAACGAGATTCCAATTGAGAAATTCTATACCATACAAATTTTTAAAAGAATTCATAAACAAGAATTTGACAAAATAGAGGAAATAACAAGAGAAGTAAAGTGCTAGAACAAATAAAAGCAAAAGAAAAATTAAAGCAAAAGAGGAATAAAATCTAGATCTAAAGGGAAGAAAACTAAGAACCCTAATCTAGAGAGAGGAGAGAGCCTCTCTCTCTAGAATTCTACATCTAAACTACACTAAAGTGTATGAATGATCCTCCCATGTCCAACAATAGGAATTAACAACAATGATGTTAAAATAACATCTTATCAGTAATCAGCAGCAATAAATAGTAAACAAGATTTATAATCTAACACTTATAATGAAAAACAGAAAATTAAATGAAAATTTAACTAACAAAACAACTAACTAACCATCTTACTAAAAGAAATGTTCTTAGATGGTATTTGGTAGTGTTGGATGATGGTTGAAGAAGGGGAAAGAAAAGAAGAGGAGAGAGAAGAAGGAAAGAAATGGAAAGAGGAGAAGAAAAGAAGAGTGGTGAAACAGGGCATTCCACGCGCACGCGTCAGGTGACGCGTAAGCGTGGATAGGTGAAATGGGATCGACGCGTACATGTGAGTCGTGCGTACACGTGATGGGCTATTCAGAGGGGCGACGTGTACGCGTGGGTTGACGCGTACGCGTGGGTTGACACGTACACGTGGGTGGATTTTGTGCTAAAGGAACAATTCCAGCCCAAAACTCGCACAACTCTCGATTTTTTGTATGGAAGGTAAAAATTTTAGATCCACGCATACGCGTGGGTGATGTGTACGCATGGATGGTCAAAAAGCTTGGTATCACGCGTACGCATCGGTTGATGCTCTGTTTTTCAAAATTTTTCCAAGTTTTTGCACCAAATCAAGCATTCTAAACCTCCAAACAGCTGCCAAAACACCATGAAACCTTATTCAACATACCAAACTACAAATTAAACTGAACAAACTAAACAAAACATGAAATCAAACTAATTTTTACCAATATGTATAAAAGAGAAAAAATAAAAAGATGTTACCATGGTGGGGTGTCTCCCACCTAGCACTTTTATTAATTGTCCTTAAGTTGGACTTATGGGGAGCTCTCATCAAGGTGGCTTGTACTTGAATCCATCCTTGAACATCTACCAATGCTTGGACTTCCAATAAGCTCCATCATTCAAAATTAATAGCTCCAAGCTTTGATGGAGTTCTTCACAAACTACGAGCTCCCAAAATTGATCCACATCTTGTAATCCGGGATCCCACACTTTGTTTTCACACCCGTCTTCAAGTTGATCATCATGATTCCATCCGGGTGGCATGACCTTAGAATTCTCCTTAGAATACCAAATTCTCCTCCTAGACCATACAAATTAGCATTCCTCCAACCATAGTGCCTACGCCTCGAGGGTTCGACCTTAATGAGCCTAACATCAAACTTCCAACCACTACACAACTCCCTCTTACTCTTAACTCCACAAAGAGCTCTAAGTTGCCCATCCGTCTCAAGCATACCATATTCAAGGGGAATAATGAAGCTTACAGATAAGGAATTTACCCACTTGAATGAAGGAATGGATGGTGATGGCTTGGGGAGAGGTGTTTCCAATAATCTTGCAAGTTTCATTCCTTTGTGCACTTCTTGGATTGCATCCACCTCTTGACAACTTTCTTCAACTTCTCCTTGTTTATTAACTTCTTCCAACTCCTTATCATCATCAATCAAATCAAATTTTGGAGGTTGTGTGAAGTCTACTTCAACATAAACTTTACACCCAATGGAAGAGTCTTCAACAAGGTCACCAAGGTCACTTGGTGTAGAGTTGTCTTCAATGACCTCAATTTCATGTCCAATGGGAGGGGATTCAATTTTAGATAAGAAGTCATTGATGATTGAATCCATCTCTTGATCAACCTCTTCAAAGTCTTCAACCTTGATATGCCTTGGAGGTTGTTGAAACTCCCATGGTGGTTCCGCATCTCCTAAATCTTCAACCACTTCTTCCTCTTCTTTAACAATCATGGCTTCCTCCAATTGCTCCAATACAAAATCTAACTCCTTGTTCTCCACCGGATTTTCCAATTTTTCCTTCATGCTATGCTCTTTTTTTGATTCTTCACATGTGGCCATGGAAGTACTTTGAGTGCATGAGTATTGGGAGGCCAAAGTGTGTACTACCTTGGTCAAGATAGTCACAAATTCTAGTGTGTTCCTTTGCGTATCCTGTTGCCCTTGAAGTAACAACGTGAGAGAATCATCCATTGAGGCTTGGGGTGGATAGGAGGGATCATTAATTTGGAGAAAGGGTTCATAATAGGAAGGTGGTTCTTCTTAGTAAGGGTATGGAGATTGTGTATATTGAGGTGGTTCTTGGGGGTAATTGAGATGGGATTATGGTGGTTCTATGGATTTTTGCTCATAATGGTCAGAATGATGTGGTAGAGGTGATTGGTTATATGATGGATGGGGATTATAGGAAGGTATTTGGTAAAAAGGGGCTTGTGAGTATGGTTGATGGTTATGTTGAGGATGAGGTTCATAGGCATATAATGGTAGTTGTTGATTGTCACAAAGAAATTCACCATAGCCATTAAATTGATATACATTAGGATGGGGATTATACCTATAAGTAACCGGAGGTTGTTGCCAAGAGGAGTGATCAATTCCTTGAGGCTACTCCCATCTGTGATTGTTCCATCCTTGATGCATTGAAATTATCATTTCCTACAACATAATTTAAATCAAACTCATAGCCAAATGGGTGAGAATTCATAGTGAAAAGACAAAATGAAAACAAAAACTAACAAGAAACAAGGAAAACTAAATCCTAAAACTAGCAAAACAACCAAAAATCAAAATATATACAATATTAACATATGTACAACAACCAATAACAAGGCACACATTTGCAATTCCCTGGCAACGGCGCCATTTTGATGAAGAAGAAAATTTGTATGGTATAGAATTTCTCAATTGAAATCTCGTTGCAAGTATAGTTCTAAACCAATAAACAATCCTCAATCAAAAATTTATTTGTCACAAGAACAAACCCCAATAAAAATAACCGAAGTATTTAAACCTCGGGTCGTCTCTCAAGGAATGGCAGGGAAGTGTTCTTGTTATTGGCTAGGAAGGGATGTTTTTGGGGTTTTTGTAATAAGGAACAAGATATGTAAATAGCAAAAGAAATAAACTAACAACTAAGAAAGCTATTGGCAAGGGATGAGAACTAGAAGTCCTACCCTCATTATCATCATCAATTGTGACAAGAATTGTCCATTCCTCCCACTTAGTTAACCTCTAACTATGAAGAAAAGTCAAGTGGATACAATCAACTTGAGTCCACAAGTCCAAGTCAAATCATAGTGAAAGACTAGCTTTAGTGACATTCAAATCGACTAGCAACTTCTAATTATCAATCAACAAAAGAGTTTGATAACTTAAGAGTCTCCAATTACTCAACTCAAGCCAAGAGGAGAAAAACCTAACTCATAACTAAAAGAGACATTTCCTCAAACACATAGAAGGCAATAAGGGTAAACATCATAAATTGCAAGAATTAAAGGAAGCTATAACTACAAAGGCAAGAAATCAACAATAGAAAACTAAAGCAAATATAAGAAGACATGGAAATAACAAATTGCATTAAAAGGAAATGGAAATCAACAAAAGAATTCATAAACTAGAATTGACAAAATAGAGAAAACAACAAGAGAAGTAAAGTGCTAGAACAAATAAAAGCAAAAGGAAAATTAAAGCAAAAGAGGAATGAAATCTCGATCTAAAGGGAAGAAAACTAAGAACCCTAATCTAGAGAGAGGAGAGAGCCTCTCTCTCTCAAGAATTCTACATCTAAACTAAACTAAAGTGTATGAATGATCCCCCTTTTGACCCCCTATTGAATTCTGCATGTAATAGCCTCAGAAATGAGATGGATCTGGGCCTAGGAAGCTCAGAAATCGCCCCCAGCATTTTCACTTTAATGAGGTCACGTGCGAGCTGCGACCCATGCGTACGCGTCGTTTAGCGTTTTCCTTCTCACGTGTACGTATCATGTCACACGTACACATATATGAAACTTCATATTCACGCGTGCGCATTTGTCACATGTGCGCGTCGATGTATGCACTCCAAATCCTTGATTTTCCATGAATTCTCCACTTTGCGTGCTTTTCTCTTCACTCCTTTGATCCATTTCTAGCCTTTCCAACCTGAGTTCACTAACAAACACATCAAGGCATCTAGTGGAATCAAAGGTGACTCAAAATTAGCAAATTAAGGCCTAAAAAATATGTTTTCATTCTCAAGCACAAATTAGGAGAAAATCATGAAACCATGCCATTTTATTGAATAAATGTGAGAAAAACTGATAAAATCTCCTAAATTAAGCACAATATAAACCCTAAAAATGGGATTTATCAAGGACATCTCCTGATCAGCTGCTTATACCTCTCCCAAGCTTCATAGAGGGATTCTCCTTATTTTTGTCTCAAGGTATGGACTTCCACCCTAAGCTTGCTCAGCTTCTGGGGTGGAAAAAATTTAGTCAGAAATCCAATGACCACCTTGTCCCCATGTGTCCAGGCTTTCCTTGGGCTGGGAATCCAACCATTGCTTTGCTCTGTCCCTTACAGCAAAAGGAAAAAGCAATAGCTTGTAAATCTCACGGTTCACTCCATTGGTCTTGAATGTGACATAGATTTACAGGAAATCAGATATAAACTTGTTAGGGTCCTCCTGCAGGAGTCCATGAAAGTGATAATTCTATTGCACCAGATTGACTAGTTGAGGCTTGAGCTCGAAATTGTTGGGACCAATGGTAGGTATGGATATGCTACGCCCATAGAAGTCAGATGTGGGTGCAGTGTAGGAGCCAAGCACCTTTCGGCCGTGCTCATTGGCGTTTGGATTATTTGCTGCCATAGTTGTCTCTTCAGCTTCCTCCTCAAAAGATTCTATGAGATTCTCTTTGGCTCTTCAAGCTATGGTTTGTTGCAAACGCCACCATAAGATCCTCTTAGGTTGAGGATCAAAATCAAGGAGAGGCTCTGTATCCCTGTTCTTGCTCATAAATAGCAAGAAACAAACCAAGAAAAGGAAAGGTAGGGGTCCCTATGTCAGAGTATAGAAAACTCCCTGTGAGCTGATCTAAGTAACAAAACAACTGGTAGTTGTCAATCTCGAACAATCTTCTTCAACGGCGCCAAAAACTTGGTGCGCGAAATTAGAACTCACACAACTTCACCGGCAAGTGTACCGGGTCGTCCAAGTAATACCTCAGCTGAGTGAGGGTCGATCCCACGAGGATTGTTGGATTGAGCAAGCAATAGTTATCCTGTTGTACTTAGTCAGGCAAATAGTAAAAAATAGTTTTCATTGTAAACACATAAATAGTGAAATAGAAAGTAAAGAAAGCAAATAAACAGATCTGGAATAAAATAATGATGAGAAAATAGTTAGGGTCTAGGAGATGTTTATCTTTCCGGATTAAGACTTCTTACCAACTACTTTAACAATGAGCGATTCATTCTATGGCAAACCATAAGTGATTAAAACCTAATCTCTTAGCAATTTAATCTCCCCCAATCCTACTAGAATGCCACAGACAAGGTCAATTGGCTCAAATCAGAGGGTGAAGTTCAGAAAACCAGTTTAGTGCCACAAAAATCTCAATTACCCAAAGCTAAATGGATTTTATGCCACATATCTAATTAGCTCAGGTGAATTGTAGTTTAGGAGGAGTGTTTTCAAGTTGTAGCTCAAGCGAGATAGCTCTCTCGAGAATCACAAGAACTCATGTAGAAAAAGGGTCATACTCTCGTTCCATCCTAGATTCATAAGATTAAGAATGAAAACAACACCTTAGAATTGAAATAGACATTAATTGAAATAGAAGAATAATAATCTTACTCTATAGAAATAAACAGAGCTCCTAACCTTAACTAGGAGGTTTAGTTACTCATGACTTATAGAGAAAACAGTTCTAAAAGTAAAGAGGATCTGTCTCTCTAATCCTAGGTGATCTCCTCTTTAAATAGTAAATGCTAAACCTAAAAGATGTTATCTTAAATTTAAAATTACAAAGGTAAAATAAGATAATCCTAAGGAGTGCTAAAAGCCATTTTGGGGGCCCACTTGGTGGCTTTGGTTGATCTCTGGCATTCAGTGCCAATCTGGGCGTTGAACGCCCATAGGGGAGGAGTGCGTTTAGGTTCCTTGCTCCCTGACTGGTGTTGAATGCCAGTTTGGGCGTTCAGCGTTGGGAGTTACTCTTTCTTGGGCGCTAAATGCCAGGCTTGATGTTTAGCACCTCATTTGGCAGTGATTTCAGATTAAAAGTATAAACTATCATATATCGTTGGAAAGCTCTGAAAGTTAACTTTTCAACGCAATTAAGACCGCGTCAATTGGATCTCAATAGCTCCAGTTATGTTCTTTGGAATGAAAGGAGGTTAGGGTTGACAACATCGGCTATCCTTTCATTGTCTTTGCACAAGACTCTACCAAATTCATCCGAAATTCACCTAACATCATAAAAATACCACAAAAACTCAAATTAGCATCCAAAGGTGAATTTTACACTAAAATATAGTACAAACCCTAATAAAATCTAACAAAAAACACTATAAAAACAACTTGAAAAAGGGTATATGATGCTCACGCATCAACTATTCACATAGAATTCTATCCAGCCACCTGGTGTACACTTTACCCCACTCGGGTAAATGCTGATGATGCAATTGGTGTTCATGCACTGTCCTAGAATACCCTGTGTCATGGAAAAACCATAATACAACCATTACGAAGGTGGTTTCTTTCACAATTAAACTCTTGAGAGTGTTTTTAGTTACCTATGTTGATGATAAGCTTCTAGAGATATGCTGCCTTGAATTTTCTTAGGACGTTAGACTCTATATACATGATGCAAAATATGTGGAAAGCTCTCGGAGGCGACCAAGCTCCATTACTGCGAGCCACGGTTGAGCTAATAAAATCATTTCGATCAGAGATAAGGCCCACACTATCCCGTGTCACCACATGTTGTCATAGGTTACTGAGAAAAAATTCCACGATATTGTTGTTTCCATCATGTAAAACTGCGACCAACAAATAACCTTTATATTTTCCATATAAATGAGTCCCGTCTACTTGCACAACTGGTTTGCAATGGCTGAATGCTCTAATGCAAGGGTAATAACTCCAGAAGTCTCGATGTAACACTCGGACATCAGGAACCAAGTCATCCCCCGGTATACAGGCATGGTCTCAAAGTGGACGGCTGCTGATGGCTCTTTGTGACACATGGGTTTAAACCATCTGGGCAAAGCTTCATAAGCTTCCCAACCACTGAATATTTTTTTCAACTGATTTCTGCTTTGCCAACGATGCTTTACGATAACTTATGGTGTACTTGAACTTTGACTGAACTTCAGCAATGACAGATTTTACCTTTATGCATGGGTTAGCCTCTACTAATGGCTGAATTACTTCTACAATTGTGATATAATCCAACTTGGAAGGCCTTGAAAGATACTGGATCTAGTAAAACTGTGACTACACCATTATATCTCCTTATTTCAGAACAATATTTCCTCTGGAACATGCTAACCCTAATCAGTCAATCACAGCTTGTACCATACTATGTACAATTGGCATAGAATGTTAGAGGTTCCGATTCATACACCTGGTAGTCTACGCCTCTTCGAATAGCATAATCTTTGACTGCCGCAATCACAGGTTCCTGAGAACTAAATTTCATTCCCATGACGAATTCACCATCTGCTACAGCAGAAGCTCTGTGACAATGACACCATAATATAAACTTAGAAGCGTACGTACACCATACTATTGGCATAGAATGTTAGAGGTTCCGATTCATACACCTGGTAGTCTACGCCTCTTCGAATAGCATAATCTTTGACTGCCGCAATCACAGGTTCCTGAGAACTAAATTTCATTCCCATGACGAATTCACCATCCACCATCTGCTAAGCTCTGTGACAATGACACCATAATATAAACTTAGAAGCGTACGTA
>NC_029792.2:48610361-48655942 GCF_000816755.2 Arachis ipaensis
GCTCCACTCGTCCATTTTGTTGCGGTGTATTAACATATGATGATTGGTGAACAATGCCTTATTGTAGGAAGTATTGTTTTAAACACATGAATTCCGTTCCAGTATCAGATCGCACCATTTTAACATATTTGTTATATTGGCGTTAACCAAAGTGAAAAATTTTTTCAATGTGATTGATACCTCAGCCTTTTCTTTCAACAAATATATCCAAACCGCTCGTGAACAATCATCCACAATAGTTAAGAAATACGAAGCACCACACGAGGAGGGTGTTCTATAAGGTCCCCACAAGTCACACTGGATTAAATAAAAAATATTGGAAGCTTGATAGTCACTCAAAGAAAACTTATCTCTTGTTTTCTTAGATTGTTCGCAAATTTCACAAATCTCATTGGCTGTATATTTTCCACTTACATTACGAAGAATTTGCACAATTTGAAATGATGGATGCCCTAATCTCTCACTACAAGAGAAACGGGAAATTGCGGCGGTTTTTTATGGATTTGCGGCGGTTTTAAACCGCCGCGAAACAAAATTCCAGCGGTTCCAGAAGCGTCGCCTATTAGGGGGTTGTAATATAATTTTGTGGCGGTTCTAATGAACCGCTGGTACAACTGCCGCAAATCAGGTTGACGATTTTGCGGCGGTTGCAGAACCGCCGCTATTTTAGTAGTGGATTTTAAAAAAATCTGCGGTAGTTTTGAAACCGCTGCAAATTTATGTGGGTTTTTTTAAAAAATTGCGACAGTTTTGAACCGCCGCAATTTCATACACAAGCTTAAAAAAAACTAACTAACTACTTCATATGTAGTCAACAGCACATTGAACTTAATAGGTTTTCCAGGCTTTTTATCATTGTAAAATTCATATTGTTGACAAACCTGTCATAACACACACTAAATCAAGATTGATTACAAATAACACCATAATACAACATAAAAGATAGCTAAATCAACAAACACTAAATCAACATAGAAGTTGGGTTCAACTTGTGGTAGGAACTGCTTCCACCATTTTTCAACAGACCAATCTCCTTGAATCCTTTTCGCAGCATATGAACCTGTGCAACTAGACCTTTAGCAAGTTTTGCTATTTTGCAATGTTAGAATACTAAAATATCAAAAAAGAAAAGTAAGAGTGAAGCAATTAAATTCTGTATGCAAAGAAACTAACAATATAGTTCTTCATCCTTTGAAAAATTGCCCTGCTAGTGAGCACTGCACTAATAATGACACTAAGACCAGGTTCAGTGAGGACAATATTAGAAGCACTTCTAGTAGCATCTGTAGCATCAGCAACAATAACTCCAATTTCTGCTCCCTTTAATGCAGGGGCGTCATTGACACCATCATCTGTCATTCCACATATATGCTTCCTCTCTTGCAGCCTCTTAACAATTTCATATGATCATTTTGCAATGTCACAGGGAAAAAAAAGAAAGGGTTAAAATATTGGCTAGTGTCAATTTGCAACATAGTTATAGTATTGTTGGAAGTGTAGTAATTCGAACCAATGAAATCAAATAATCCTCTTACAAGCCTTGATTCATGTGAAGAGAATTTTGATAATCAACTTTCCACTAGAGACTTCATGATAATTGGATAATCTTCTCTTCTCAATGGATCTATAAACCTGCACTCTCATTCTTAGTTTGATTCACCTTTCTTCTTGCAATGAATTAAAATCACAAAAAAAGTATCTAGATTCTTTGTATCTAAAATTCAAGACTTCAATAGCTCATTTACCTTAATACTCATTAATCATTCAAGAAAGCTATTTTGAAGATAAAGAAAGAATGCAAACAACAATTGATAAGAAATTATCAATCAACCATTGAATTGAATTTACTAAGCAAATAGAATCAGGGATAGATAACCAAACATAATTATGTTAATTGCACTAATTGCGTACACAAATAGTTCTCACCTTTATGAATCCAAAATGACTTCTTTCTTTGATGAACAAAGTACAAGAAAGGCAAGAAATACAAACAAAAAAGGTACTAGTATACTAATATTTCTCATTATATGCAGCAACAACATTATACATCTGATATAGAGCCTACAACAATTTCAAGGATAGAAGATTACATGGGGCTCATGTTGCAGAAAACATTATGAGAAATCTAGAATACTTATAAATGAAATTTCAACTATAATAGATGATGCAAAATTCTAAAATATCAACTAGGAACTATATGACATAGTTCAATAAACAAGAAAGTTACAGTAAATATTATTCATGCTAATTTCAGTAGGATTTCACCTTATATCCATTACAACACCTATGAAAAAGAACAAACTATTACGAAAACACAACAGTAACTAGTAACACTGGAATGCATCACTTCAACATTAACAGAGTTAGGAAAACATATTGCATTAAGCATAATAATGAATAAACCAAGCATAATCAATCTTTTGATAAACTCATAACCACACCATCAATGGTACCCTTCAACATATACTAATTTCAAATAAAATAGAACAATCAAACTAAAACTTTGAAAGAGAAAGAATCACACAACTGCTTATTAAATCCATGAAAATAAAAGGTTGAGCTCCTCCGCTTTTCACTGAGGAAAACTAGCAAACAGTTTGTGTGCATATTCCATAAAAACAACAAGATGCACAAGATAACAAGTTTATGCTATATCTAAGATTCTGGGAATAGAAAACAGAGTCAAGGATATGGTACCGTGAGCGGGTGGGAACTGCGCGGAGGATGATGGCAGCTACAAACTATGTGGAGGGCGATTGCGACTGTGACTGTGGGGAAGACCATGACTATGCGAAGTGAGATCTGCAGCACGCAAGACAACAATGGATCAATGTCGGCAAGAAAGGCCAAGAGAGAGGAAAGGAGGGCAGAGGGTACAGGGGGATGAAGAGCTCACAGCGCACAATAGGAAAGAGGGAAAGGAGGCACCGACTGCAAGAAAATGGAGAGGAGATGAACTAGGGCATGATGAACGGCTTTAATTATTTCAAGCAAGTCTCTTGTGATACCATTCCCACCCATAAGTAGTATTCATAAGACAAAAGTAATTATTCATGAGCTGAGATCTTATGCTATCTAATGAATAATATTATAGTTCACTACATAGAGACTTGTTTCGTCAAAAGAAAACAAAAGCAAATAAAAAGACTAAAACAAAGCCAAAAAAATTCTAATAAGAAATTCATCCTAACAGAAATAAGAGTATTACAAATTTATAAGGCGACTATTAAGTAGTTCTTCCAAAGTAAAATTGTCCCTATCCAAAATAGTCTCCACCTGCAATATAACTCAATACATATAACAAATAATAAAATCACTAACAAATTGAAGTTAAATCGATTTCAGACTCCCAAAGAAAATAAGGAATAAATGCAATCCAAATTTTAACTCTAGACTTAAGGTTGTAATCTTTCCTACACCTTTGATAAAAAAAAAGATTTTATTTGGAATATCAAAGAAAACATTAGAAATGAATTATGTCGTTGTTAGTTGTGAAAATAAAACTTCTCACAAGTTACAATGCAGCAGATTATGTACATACTACTACTATTGCACTGATCATTTACGAACTCAAACATTTCTGAATTCATTCAAAGCAAATTGAAGCCAATAACAATATATTATCTTCAATTTTTCCACTTTGTATCCATGGTGATTAAGCAAGATATGCTTTCTTACCACACACTTTAGAGTTCCTAAACCTTGTGTGTCTCCACTAAAAATAGTCAAAAAATCTATTTGCTATTTACCTTCAATAGTAACAATAGAACGATTAGAAGACACAATTAAACTGAATCAATTCTTAACTCTAAGCAGCCAAATTAAACTAAAGACAAAATCTGAATGAAAATCCTTAACTCTAAACAGCCATAATTAAACTGAATTAATCAAATATATAGAAAAAAAATCTGAATCAGAATAACCTGAAAGCATAATCTGAACCAAGAAGATATATACAAATCAAGGCTATCATAATCTTGACACCCTTAAGCACCAAATAGTCACAATTCAGAATAGTAACGCAGAGCTATCAACCTTCCACCATAGAAAATAGTATTTCAAACTAAAAAGTAATACAGAAACAAGGCTTAGGATGTTGATAAACCCCGTTTTAAGGGTTTATCTTGTGTTGAATTTAGAGTATTTTATCAACGTTTCTTCACATTTATTCAATGGAATAGCATGATTTTGTGATTCTTCCTTAATTTGTGCTTAAGTGTGAAAATATACTTTTAGGCCCATAATTTGATGATTTTAATTCACCTTTGATTTCACTAGATGCCTTGATTTGTTTGTTAAGTGAATTCAGGTTGAAAAGGCTAGGAATGGATCAAAGGATTGAAGAGGAAAGCATACAAAGTGGAGAACACATGGAAAACCAAAGATTTGGGATGCACTCATCCACGCGCACGCGCAACAGACGTGAACGCGTGGATTGTAAAACTCCAGGGACGCGCACGCGTACATGACACGTACGCGTCGATGCTCACACGTGACTTCTTTAGTGAAATCGTGCCTGGCGAATTCAGAAGTGCTCCTGGCCGAGTTTTGAGCTGAATTTTGGCGGGAAAAGGCTAAAAGGACCAAGGATTGAAGGGGAGAGGCATCAATTCATTCATCCATACACTTTAGTTTAGTTTTAGTTTAGTTTTTTAGAGAGAAAAGCTCTCTCTTCTCTCTAGAATTAGGATTAGGGTTAGATTAGAATTTCTTAGATCTAGGCTTTAATTCTTGCTTTCATCTACTCTTACCTTTCAATTTCTTGTTGCTACATCTTGTTCTTCTATTCTTTTGTTGTAATTTCCTCTATTTTGTATACTTTGTTGTTGACACATTCTTGTTCCTTTTACTTTCTTTTAATGCAATTTGAGGTAATTCATGTTAATTGTGCTTTCTTTGATTGTTGTTGTTAATTCTTTGCAATTAGTAGTTGTTAGATTTCATTCTTGTTGTCAATTTACTATGCTTTCCTTTTATGCCTTCCAAGTGTTTGACAAAATGCTTGGAAGGCTGTTAGAGTAGAATTTTATGTGCTTGACTTGGGATGGTAACTTAGGAATTCTTGAGTTACTAATGTCTGTGTGATTGATGATTGAAAGCCATTGACTCTAGCTCTCATTAATTCAATTAGTGAATAGCTAGGACTTATGGACTTGGATTGATATAGCTCATTTGACTTTCCTCTACTTGTTAGAGGATGATTTAATGGGATTGATCCTTACAATTATCATATTGTGGTTAGTGATAAGGATAGAAATCCTTGACCACCAAACCTTGCCAAGACCTTTTTATCATTTGAATTCCTTTGCAATTTACTTTTCTTACCTCTCACCCAAAACCCTAAAATATACAACTCGTAACCAATAACAAGAACACTACCCTGCAATTCCTTTGAGAGACGACTCGGGGTTTAAATACTTTGGTTATTAGTTTTATTAGGGGTTTGTACTCGTGACAAACAAATTTTTGTATGAAAGGATTATTGTTTGTTTAAAAACTATACTTGCGACGAGATTTCATTTGTGAAATTCTATACCATCAATTTTTCCATTCATCAAAATGGCGCCGTTGCCGGGGAGTTGCAATTGTGTGCCTTGTTATCGGTTATTGTATATATGTGAATATTGTAAATATGTTTGTCTTTTGCTTATTTGATAGCTTTTGTTAGCTTTAGGACCTTGTTAGTTTTGTTCTTGACTCCACTATGAATTCTCATCCCTTTGGCTATGAGTTTGGTTCTCACTATGTTGTAGAAAATGTGAACTTCAAGGACAATATGTATCAAGGATGGAACCACTAAAGATGGGAGGAGTCTCAAGGAATTGATCACTCCTCTTAGCAACTACCTCCGGACGCTTATAGGTATAATCCCCATCCTAATGCATGTCAATTCAATGGCTATGGTGACTCTTTTTGTGACAATCAACAACTACCATCATATGCCTATGAATCTTATCCTCAACATAACCCTCAACTGTACTCACAAGCCCCTCTTTAATAAATACCCTCCTATGACCCTTATCCATCATATGACCAATCACCCATACCTCATCCTTGTGACTATTATGAGCAAGAACCTATAGAACCACCATAATCCCACCGTGATTACTACTAAAAACCACCTCAATACACACCATCTCTATACCCTTACCACGGAGAACCACCTTCCTACTATGAACCATTTATCCAAAATGATGAACTCTCTTATCCACCCCAAGCCCCAATGGATGATTCTCTCACTTTGCTACTTCAAGGACAAGAGGCTATGCAAAGAAATACACTAGTGTTTATGACGAACTTGACCAAGGTAGTGCACACTTTAGCCTACCAATACTTGAACACTCAAGGTACTTCCATAGCCACATGTGAAGGATCAAAAGAAGAGCAAAGCACGAAGGAGAGATTGGAAAGTCCAGTGGAGAAGGAGGAGTTGGGCTTTGTATTGGAACAATTGGAGGAACCTAGGATTATTGAAGAAAAGGAAGAAGTGGTTAATGATTTAGGAGATGCGGAACCACCATGGGCATCTCAACAACCTCCGGAGCATAGCAAAATTGAAGAATACAAAGAGGTTGATCAAGAGATAGATTCGATCATCAACGAATTCTTATCTATAATAGAATATGCTCCCATCGGGTGTGAAATTGAGGTTATTGAAGACAACTCCATGCCAAGTGACATTGGTGACCTTGTTGAAGACTCTTCCATTGGATGTGAAGTTAATGTTGAGGTGGACTTCACACAACCTCCAAGATTTGACTTGGTTGATGATGGAGAGGAATTGGAAGAAGTTGACAAGCGAGAAGAAATTGAAAGAAGATGTCAAGAGGTGGAAATATCCAAGCAAGAGCATAAGGGAATAGTGCTTGAAGAATCATTAAAGATGTCCCTTCCTAAGTCACCATCCAACACAACATTCAAGTGGGTAAAATTCTTACCCTTAACCTTCACTTTCTCACTTGAATATGGCTTGATTGAAACGGATGGGCAACTTATAGCTCTTTGCGGAGTTAATAGTAAAAGGGAGTTGTGTAGTGGTTGGAAGTTTGGAATTAGGCTCATTAAGGTCAAACTTTCAAGGCGTAGGCACCATGATTGGAAGAATGCTAATTTATGTGAGTCTAGGGAGAAGATTTGGTTTTCTGAGGAGAATTCTATGTGTCAACCACCCGGTTGGAAGAATTGTGATGATCAAATAGAAGACGGGTGTGAAAACAAGATATGGGATCCCAGATCAAAACTTGAAGACCAACTTTGGGAGCTCATATCTTGGGTTGAACTTCACCCAAGCTTAGTGAAGACGGTTGAAAATTCTAAAAACCACTTGAGGAGCAAAGATCCTTGGAGATTCAAGGATGAGTACAAGCATAAGCCACCTTGACATAGAGCTTCCCAAATGTCCAACTTAAGGACCTAAACTAAAAGTGCTAGGTGGGAGACACCCCACCATGGTAAACTCCTTCCACTCTCTTGTAGATTTGACTAAGAAGTGATTTGAGTTGCCATTGTAGGTAGTTTTTCTCTTCATATAGTCTTGTTTTAATGATTTGGTTGTTAGTTTCTTGGAATGCAAGTTATGCTTGTTTATTATTTGGAAAAATTTTAAAACCAAAAAGATTTTTGTAATTTTGTATTTCTGGTTGGTTTTAAGATGTAGATAGTGTTAGGAGGATTTTAAGCTATTTTTGGTGTTTCTGAAAAAAAAAGGAGGGGCAGGGACGTGTACACATCGATGAGTGGATGCTGCCACATACACTTTTCAAAGAGTTACGCGAGTTTGGCGTGAACACTGTGCTTCTAGCACAAGTTTCATTCCACGCGTACGCGTACATCACGTGTACGCGTTGATGCGCACAAGGGAAGGCACGTGTACGTGTCGATAGGTCAGTGCAGATCCATACATCCGACCCGAGAGTTGTGCAGGCATGGCGCGAACACTGGGCATGTGGCGCAAGCTTCATCCCACGCGTACGCGTACAGCACGCATACGCGTCGATGCGTCAGTGCATCACCCATATTTTTTTCCCGAGAGTCATGCCAATGTGGCGCGAGCATTGTGCTTCTGGCACAATTCTCATTCCACGCGTACGCGTACAGCACGCGTACGCGTCGACACGCACTCTCCCCACTCACGCATATGCGCACATCGCGCTTACACGTCCATCATCTTTCCACCCACCCATGTGCACGCGTACAGGACGCGTACGCGTGGATTCAAGTTCATTAACACCAAGGACGCGCAAGCCCTAGCTATTCGCGCAACCTGATGCACGGAAAATTTGTTTCGCAACAAATTTCCTTCGGCAAGTGTACCGAATTTGTCGTCAAGTAAAAACTCACAACAGAGTGAGGTCGAATCCCACAAGGATTGATTGATCAAGAAACTTTAATTAGAGGAATGTTCTAGTTGAGCGAATCCAGGATTTGAGTTTAGAATTATAGAAAATAAAATGGCGGGAAGGTAAATGACAGAAAAAGTAAATGCTAGAATTAAAGAACTGAAAGTAAATGACTGAAGTAAATTGCAGAATTGTAAATGGGAATGGGGGAATTGCTCATAAAAGTAAGTAACAGAAAATAAAGAGAATGGGTAAGATCAGAAATGGGGAGTTCATTAGGCTTAGGAGATGTTGTATTCTCCGGATCAATTTCATTTTCATCTCTTCCTCAATCAATGCACTCATTGATCTCCTTGGCAATCTTAAGTAATTGAATTACAATTTCTTGTAATTCAATCTCTCAAATCTTGATCAATAGCCAATTCCTTGGTCAATTGCTCATGAGAAGAGATGAAGTATGGTCACTGATTATACCACATGCATTTCCCAAATTTCCCCTTTCCCTACGTTAGAGTCCACGTTACTTTAGTTAACGTGGCCTTTTAAAGTAGGCTTGCCAACCTTCCAGAACGTTAGTGACACTTAACATTGTCACTAACATTCCAATGTGCCCCTTAGCTCTCACGTTAGAGTCCACGTTAACTAGGTTAACGTGGCTTCTAACGTGGCCTACGCTAGCCATCTCCAACGTTAGTGACAAAGTTGAGTGTCACTAACGTTGGTTCAACATTCCCTTATCCACGTTAGCTTCCACGTTAACTAAGTTAACGTGGGAGTTAACGTGGCTCATGGTGGCATGTGTAGGCTCCTTCCAACGTTAGTGACAATGTTGGGTGTCACTAACGTTGGCGTCACCTCCCTTCCTCACGTTAGCTTCCACGTTAACTAGGTTAATGTGGGAGTTAACGTGGCCTAGTGTGACTTGGCCAACATTAGTGATAATGTTGAATGTCACTAACGTTGGCTTCCCCCCTTTATTCTTAACGTTAGAGGCCACGTTAACTAAGTTAACATGGTGACTAATGTGGCCACTTATGAGCTTGGTCCAACGTTAGTGATAATGTTAAGTGTCACTAACGTTGGCTCCATTTCCTTTCTTCCACGTTAGAGTTCACGTTAACTTAGTTAACGTGACTCTTAACGTGGCCAATGATAGCTTCGAGAGCGTTATTGGCAATCACTTTTCTCATTAACTTTGCAAGTTACTCCCATTCCACGTTAGTGTTAACGTTAGTGTAACTAACATAGCCACTAATATGGTTCTTCTTTGCTTCTTTTGTCCTGAAATCAAGCAATAAAGTGCATCAAAGTTCTAGTCCAAGTCATGGGAAATGCAACATCCAATTTGTCCTTAAATTCATGCAAAATCCTCATGAAATCATGTAAAGTGCACAATGTATGCTTGAATCAAGATGTAAGTGAATATCTACCCAAACTAGCTTATTTCCTAAGGAAATGCATGAAACTACACTAAAAACAGTAAAGAAAAGGCCAGTGAAACTAGCCAAAATGCCCTGGCATCACAACACCAAACTTAAAGCTTGCTTGTCCCTAAGCAAGTACTGGAACAAGAGAATGATGAATGGAATGCCAAGAGAAATGAGTCATTCTTGTGGAAGTCATGTCCCTGGTTTTATGGTGGTCCTCATACAGGAGCACCACAGACACATGCCTCAAGATTAAAACCATTGGTGCCTAGCCTTATTGCTTACTCTTTTTCTTTTATTTTTCCACCTTTACTGTTCTTTTCCCTTTTTCTTATTAGGATCTTCTTATTTAGCTAGTCTCATGGGGTGTGTCTCAAGCAAAGTATTCATGACAGATAGTTGTCCTCCCACCTTATGGTTGAACCAACTTAGCTAACTTATGACTATACCATAAACTCATGAACTTATTCCATAGTATGAACTCTACTCTAGTCTCTTAAAAACACTCATTCTCTTTTTCATTTGATTCAAAGGGACAGGTATACAAGTAAGTAAGGAGATGATGTAGTATCATAAAGACTAGCAAACATAGACCTATTCGGAAAGAAAACTTTAAAGACAGAATTTAAAAAGTTCAACTAACATGGAAGCATGTTCTATTTCATACAAGATCTTCCTTATTTAAAGCATAGAAAAAGATGGACCAAAGAAGGAACTCCACCACCTTTTACTCTTGTGGATGCCCATGCTTTCCTCCTTGTTTGTCTTCTTTGTGTCCTCTTGCATTCCCTCTCATCCGTGCCAATCTTGCTTGCTTCCAATCCTCAAGTGCCTTCCTCACTGATTCATGACTCTCTTCCACCCTTTGTCTTTCTTCTCGTGCTAATTCATCCCTCATTTCTTCATACCTTGTGATTCCTGGATGCAATATAGGTAGCTGTCCTACCAAGTAACCGAGCCTGGCTTGAGTATTTATATGATGCCCAATCTTGCTCATGTAAACTCCTTCTGCGAATGCCCTTTGCTCGTCCAATAGTTCTGCCTATTCTATTTGTCTTCGATGCATCTCATGTATATGTGCACCTTGATGTGCTTGGATGTTGATTAGCTTCTGGATGGATTCTTGTTGCTCATTTTGCCTTTGTTCCATCCTGTGGAATATTTCACTCCATTGTTGTCCTTGACTCAGTTGCTGATCCATCATTTGCTTTTGCCAAGCTGTCCTACCAAGTAACCGAGCCTGGCTTGAGTATTTATATGATGCCCAGTCTCGCTCATGTAAACTCCTTCTGCGAATGCCCTTTGCTCGTCCAATAGTTCTGCCTGTTCTATTTGTCTTCGATGCATCTCATGTATATGTGCACCTTGATGTGCTTGGATGTTGATTATCCTCTGGATGGATTCTTGTTGCTCATTTTGCCTTTGTTCCATCATGTGGAATGTTTCACTCCATTGTTGTCCTTGACTCAGTTGCTGATCCATCATTTGCTTTTGCCAATCCCCTTGTTGAGTCATCCATCTTGAGAGTGACTCCTCTTGCTGCCCCCATCATCTGTAGTTGAAGTTCTCTCTGTGCTCCTTGGCTTTCCAAATATTGTCGAGATAGTCCACCAATGGCCTCCTGCAATTGGTGCAGATCCAAGGTGGCTGGTGCTTGCCCTTCTACGGCTTGTCCTTCTATTACTTGAGGGGCTGCCCTCTTCCTTTGCTTCCGTTGAGGCAGGGGGGATGCAGTGGCATGCATTCGTTGAACGGTTATTGGAATGCCCTCTTTTATCCACACGGGGTCCTCATCTTCAAACACCACCCCAGCTTTCTTGCACAGTCGGTAGATAGTACTGGGGTAACCTAACGTTCCCCTTGAGTCGCTTTTCTCTGCCATTTTTCTAATCCCTTCTGCTATGAGTTCATGAACCTTGATCTCTCCGCCTTTGAGTATACAGTACACCAGTGTGGCTCTCTTGAGATTCACCTCCGAGTTGTTTACTGCTGGGAGGATGGACCTCCTTACAATTTTGAACCACCCTTTTGCTTCCGAGGTAAGATCTGCTCTTTTGATGAACCTTGGTCTCCTATCTGCATATCTTTCCCAATCAGCTCCTAGTACACAAATGTCTTGCACAATCTGGTCATGATAAGGGTTGTTGTCCATTCTTGAATGATAACTCTCTTCTTCAAACGGTATGGACCGCAGCTTTAATGCCCTCATGACACTCATGGGACCAAAATCCATAATCTTTCCTCTCACAAAGCTTGTATATGACTCATCTGCCTTATCATATCGGACCGCATTTGCATAAAACTCTCTTATAAGATTTGCATTCACCCTAATGACCGGATCAGTAATGAGTTCCCATCTTCTCTTTTCTACCTTCTTTGTGATTTCGGGACACTCATTTTTCCTAACTTGAAATCCCAGCTCATAAATGATTTCCTTATCCACCATCCATCCGTATTGCAATGCATGGTGCAAGCTTCAAAATCTCTTTTCATCATACGGGTGTTGCTCCATAGGTTCCTTTTCCTTCCTTCTTTTAGAGGTCGAAGATGCCATGAATGAAGGTTAATGCGTGAGGTTAGCAGGGGTGTGGAGACTTTTGGTGTTTAGGGTTGAGTGCAATGAAGGGAGTGAAGGGGAACCCGAAATGGAGAGGTGTGAAGATTAGGGTACGGAACAAGGATCACTTATATAGAGAGGTTGTGAGTGAATGGAGGGTGTGGATTGCTGGAGTGGTTACTTGATGGACGGTTGGGGTTGTGCATGTAAAAAGGACAAGGATCATCACTTTATGATGAAGATTGCTCGGTCTCCAAGGGTCCCATTTTTTTCAATGTTGCATGGCTGGTGCACGAAATTGTGATCTCAGGCAACGGCACCAGAAACTCTGTACGCACGTCTTAATAAATCGTTTTTCATTCACAACTTCGATACAACTAACCAGCAAGTGCACTGGGTCGTCCAAGTAATAAACCTTACGTGAGTAAGGGTCGATCCCACGGAGATTGTTAGTATGAAGCAAGCTATGGTCACCTTGTAGATCACAGTCAGGCGGATATAAAATAGTTATGGAGTTTTCGAAAATTATATAATAAAATAAGGATAGAAATACTTATGTAAATCATTGGTGAGAATTTCAGATAAGCGCATAGAGATGCTTTCGTTCCTCTGAACCTCTGCTTTCCTGCTCTCTTCATCCAATCAATCCTACTCCTTTCCATGGCTGGCTTTATGTAAGGACATCACCATTGTCAATGGCTACTTTTTATCCTCTCTGGAAAATGGTCCGATGCGCTGTCACTGCATGGCTAATCGTCTGGAGGCATCACCCTTGTCAATGGCTGCATCCCATCCTCTTGTGAAAATGGTCCAAATGCTCTGTCACAGCACGGCTAATCATCTGAGGTTCTCGATCATACTGGAATAGGATTCACCCTCCTTTTGCGTCTGTCACTACGCCCAGCACTCGCAAGTTTGAAGTTTGTCACAGTCATTTAATCCCAGAATCTTACTCGGAATACCACAGACAAGGTTTAGACTTTTCGGATTCTCATGAATGCCGCCATCAATCTAGCTTATACCACGAAGATTCTGATTAAGAGATCCAAAAGATACTCATTCAATCTAAGGTGGAACGGAAGTGGTTGTCAGGCACGCGTTCATGGGGAAATGATGATGATTGTCACGTTCATCACATTCAGGTTGAAGTGCGAATGAATATCTTAGAAGTGGAATAAGTTGAATTGAATAGAAAAATAGTAGTACTTTGCATTAATCTTTGAGGAACAGCAGAGCTCCACACCTTAATCTATGGAGTACAGAAACTCTACCGTATGAAATTACATAAGTGATAATGGTCCAGGCATGGCCGAATGGCCAGCCCCCATGAAAGTCTAAGATAGCATACAACTGATCAAAGATGTCTAATACAATAGTAAAAAGTCCTATTTATAATAAACTAGTTACTAGGGTTTACAGAAGTAGGTAATTGATGCATAAATCCACTTCCGGGGCCCACTTGGTGTGTGCTTGGGCTGAGCTTGAATGTTACATGTGTAGAGGTCAATCTTGGAGTTGAACGCCAGTTTGAAACGTATTTCTGGCGTTCAACTCTGGCTTGTGACGTATTTCTGGCGTTTAACTGCAGACAGCAGCGTAGAACTGGCATTCAACGCCATTTTACGTCATCTAAACTCGGCCAAAGTATGAACTATTATATATTTCTGGAAAGCCCTGGATGTCTACTTTCCAACGCAATTGGAAGCGCGCCATTTCGAGTTCTTGGAGTCAATCTTCCATTGAGCTCCTTCCACACATATGTCCATGAGGACTTGGTCTAACCTTTGATTAAAGTTGACCCTTCTAGTGTAGGGGCGTGCATCTCCTTGCATCATAGGTAAGTTAAACGCCAACCTCACATTTTCCGGACTAAAATCTAAGTATTTCCCCCGAACCATTGTAATATAATTCTTTGGGTTTGGGTTCTTACTTTGATCATGGTTCCTAGTGATCCATGCATTGGCCTAGAACTCTTGAACCATTAGGATGCCGACTTGTTGGATGGGGTTTGTTAGAACTTCCCAACCTCTTCTTTGGATTTCATGTCGGATCTCCGGATACTCATTTTTCTTGAGCTTGAAAGGGACCTCGGGAATCACCTTCTTCTTGACTACAACATCATAGAAGTGGTCTTGATGAGCTTTGGAGATGAATCTTTCCATCTCCCATGACTAGGAGGTAGAAGCTTTTGTCTTCCCTTTCCCTTTTCTAGAGGATTCTCCGGTCTTGGGTGCCATCAATGGTAATGGAAAATCAAAAAGCTTATGTTTTTACCACACCAAACTTAGAATATTGCTCGCCCTCGATCAAGAGAAGAAAGAATAGATGAAGAAGAAAAAGAAAATATGGAGGAGAGGGGGGAGGGGTGTATTCGGCCAAGAAGGGGAAGAGAGGGTTGTGTTGTGTGAAAATGAAGAAGAATGGAGGGCTTTATATAGGGAAAGGAGGGGGGGTAAGGTTCGGCCATAAGGGTGGGTTTTGGGTGGAAAATTGATTTTGAATTTTGAAGGTAGGTGGGGTTTATGAGGTAGGTTTATGGGGAAGAGTGGATGGATGTGAGTGGTGAAGTGGTTATAGGGAAGAGAGATTGAGGTGATTGGTGAAGAGTTTTGGGGAAGAGTGTTTATGGGATTGTGTGAAAGAGGGGTGAGAAGAAGTGAGTGGAGGTAGGTGGGGATCTTGTGGGGTCCACAGATCTTGAGGTGATCCTGTGGGGTCCACAGATCCTGAGGTGTTCAAGGATTTACAACCTTGCACCAAATTAGGCATGCAAAATGCCCTTGCACACAACTCTGTGCATTCAGCGCTAGATTGGTACTTGTTCTGGGCGTTGAACGCCCATTTGTTGCCCATTTCTGGCGTTGAACGCCAGAACCATGCTTGTTCTGGGCGTTCAGTGCCAGCTCTTCTCCAGGGTGCAATTCTGGCGTTCAAACGCCCAGATGCTACCCATTTTGGGCGTTCAGCGCCAGAACCATGCTCTGTTCTAGCATTGAACGCCAGCCAGATGCTTCTTACTGGCGTTTAAACGCCAGTAAGGTCTTCCTCCAGGGTGTGATTTTTCTTCTACTGTTTTTGATTCCGTTTTCAATTTTTATATTTATTTTGTGACTCCACATGATCATGAACCTAATAAAACATGAAAGAACAAGAAAAATAAAATTAGATAAATAAAAATTGGGTTGCCTCCCAACAAGCGCTTCTTTAATGTCAATAGCTTGAGATTCCCAGTTTCTCTATTACAGAGAGGGGCATGAGGTTTATCCCTGAACCAAGGTCACATAGAGCCTTCTCAAAGGTCATGGTGCCTATGGTACAAGGTATTACGAACTTTTCAGGATCCTGTTTCTTCTGAGGCAATGTCAGTTGATCCAGATCTCTTAGTTCATTGGTGAACAAGGGAGGTTCATCTTCCCAAGTCTCAATACCAAAGAATTTGGCATTCAGTTTCATGATTGCACCAAGGTACTTGGTAACTTGCTCTTCAGTAACATCCTCATTCTCTTTAGAGGATGAATACTCGTCAGAGCTCATGAAGGGCATAAGGAGGTTCAATGGAATCTCTACGGTCTCTAGATAAGTCTCAGATTCCTTTGGTTCCTCAAAGGGAAACTCCTTATTGATCACTGGACGTCCCAGGAGGTCTTCTTCACTGGGATTTACGTTCTCCCCTTCCTCTCCAGGTTCGGCCGTGTTGACTATGTCAATGGCCTTGCACTCTCCTTTTGGATTTTCTTCTGTATTGCTTGGGAGAGTACTAGGAGGGATTTCAGTGATCCTTTTACTCAGCTGGCCCACTTGTGCCTCCAAATTTCTAATGGAGGACCTTGTTTCATTCATGAAACTTACAGTGGCCTTAGATAGATCAGAGACAAAGTTTGCTAAATTAGAGGTATTTTGTTCAGAGTTCTTTGTCTGTTGCTGAGTGGATGATGGAAAAGATTTACTATTGTTAAACCTATTTCTTCCACCATTATTAAAGCCTTGTTGAGGCTTCTGTTGATCCTTCCATGAGAGATTTGGGTGATTTCTCCATGAGGGGTTATAGGTGTTTCCATAAGGTTCACCCATGTAATTCACCTCTGCTATTGCAGGGTTTTCAAGATCATAAGCTTCTTCTTCAGAAGATGCCTCTTGAGTACTGTTGGATGCAGCTTGCATTCCATTCAGACTCTGAGAATTCATATTGACTTGCTGAATCAATATTTTATTCTGAGCCAGTATGGCATTCAGAGTATCAATTTCAAGAACTCCCTTCTTCATAGGCATCCCATTACTCACAGGATTCCTCTCAGAAGTGTACATGAATTAGTTATTAGCAACCATGTCAATGAGTTCTTGAGCTTCTGCAGGCGTTTTCTTTAGGTGAATGGATCCACCTGCAAAAGTATCTAATGACATTTTAGCCAATTCACTCTTGCATTATTATTATTTTCGGCTGCCATCTCCTCTTCTTGTTCGAAAATTTCTGAAAGGTGCTTGCTGGATTGTTGTAATTTAGCTTCTCTTAGTTTCCTCTTCAGAGTCCTTTCAGGTTCTAGATCTGTTTCAACAAGAATGTTCTTGTCCTTGCTCCTACTCATATGAAAAAGAGGGACAGAAAAATAATAATAGGGATCCTTTTTACCACAGGTATAGAGGTTCCCCTGTGTGAGTAGAAGAAGAAAAGAATGTAATGTAAAGAAAGAAACACAAGGGTAAGGAGAGCAGAGATGTGGGATGAAGAGAGGTGTTAGTAGATGAATAAATAAATAGAAGGAGATGAGAGAGAAGGAGAATTTTCTAAAATTATTTTTGAAAAAGAGTTAGTGATTTTCGAAAATAGTTTTTGAAAAAGGTTAGTAATTTTCGAGAATTAAAATCAAAAATTAAAATAATTAGTTAATTAAAAAGAAATTTTGAAAAAGAGGGAAGATATTTTCGAAAATTAGAGAGAGAGGGAGTTAGTTAGGTGGTTTTGAAAAAGATAAGAAACAAACAAAAAGTTAGTTAGTTAAAACAAATTTGAAAATCAATTTTGAAAAGATAAAAAGATAAGAAGTTAGAAAAGATATTTTAAAATCAAATTTTGAAAAAGATAAGATAAAGAGATATTTTTGAAAAGATATGATTGAAATTAGTTTTGAAAAAGATTTGATTTTTAAAATCACAATTAATGACTTGATTCACAAGAAATCACAGGATATGATTCTAGAACTCAAATTTTTTTATTTTTCTTAACAAGCAAGTAACAAACTTGAAATTTTTGAATCAAAACATTAATTGATGATGTTATTTTTGAAAATTAGGAGATAAAGATAAGAAAAAGATTTTTGAAAAATATTTTTAAAATTTTCGAAAATAACTAAGAAAAATGAAAAAGATTTGATTTTTGAAAAAGATTTTGAAAAGATAAGATTTTTAAATTGAAAATTTGATTTGACTCATAAAAACAACTAGATTTTAAAAAGTTTTGAAAAAGTCAACTCAAATTTTCGAATTTATGAGTGAAAAATGGAAAGATATTTTTTTTTTTATTTTTGAATTTTTAATGATGAGAGGGAAAAACATGAAAAAGATTCAATGCATGAAAATTTTGGATCAAAACAATGAATGCATGCAAGAATGCTATGAATGTCAAGATGAACACCAAGAACACTTTGAATGTCAAGATGAACATCAAGAACTTATTTTTGAAAAATTTTTAATGCAAAGAAAACATGCAAGACACCCATCTTAGAAATTTTTCATGTTTAGACTCTATGGATGCAAGAATGCATATGAAAAATAAGAAAAGACACAAAACAAGAAAACATCAAGATCAAACAAGAAGACTTACCAAGAACAACTTGAAGATCATGAAGAACACTATGAATGCATGAATTTTTTCGAAAATTGCAAAATGAATATGCAATTGACACCAAACTTTCAACTTGACTCAAGACTCAAACAAGAAACATGAAATATTTTTTATTTTTATGATTTTATGAATTTTTTGGATTTTTCAAAAATTATTTGAAAAAAAGAAAAATAAGGATTCCAAAATTTTTAATATGAATTCCAGGAATCTTGTGCTCTTTAGTCTAAAGCTCCAATCTGAGGGTTAGGCATGGCTTAATAGCCAGCCAAGCTTTAGTATGCTATTACATGCATTGAAGTGATTAGTTGAATCCTCAGTCCAAAGGAATTTGGACATGGCTTCACAGCCAGCCAGGATTAAACGAATCATCATGAAACACTAGAATTCATTCTTAAAAATTCTGAAGAAAAATATATATTTTTTTGAAAACACATTTTCTTTTTAAATTTTTTTTTTCGAAAACAAAGGAGAAAATTTTTGAAAATAAGAAGAAAATTACCCAATCTAAGCAACAAGATGAACCGTTAGTTGTCCAAACTCGAACAATCCCCGGCAACGGCGCCAAAAACTTGGTGTACAAAATTGTGATCTCAGGCAACGGCGCCAGAAACTCTGTACGCACGTCTTAGTAAATCGTTTTTTATTCATAACTTCGATACAACTAACCAGCAAGTGCACTGGGTCATCCAAGTAATAAACCTTACGTGAGTAAGGGTCGATCCCACGGAGATTGTTGGTATGAAGCAAGCTATGGTCACCTTGTAGATCTCAGTCAGGCGGATATAAAATAGTTATGGAGTTTTCGAAAATTATATAATAAAATAAGGATAGAAATACTTATGTAAATCATTGGTGAGAATTTCAGATAAGCGCATAGAGATGCTTTCGTTCCTCTGAACCTCTGCTTTCCTGCTGTCTTCATCCAATCAATCCTACTCCTTTCCATGGCTGGCTTTATGTAAGGACATCACCGGATTCTCATGAATGCCGCCATGAATCTAGCTTATACCACAAAGAATCTGATTAAGAGATCCAAGAGATACTCATTCAATCTAAGGTGGAACGGAAGTGGTTGTCAGGCACGCGTTCGTGGGGGAATGATGATGATTGTCACGTTAATCACATTCAGGTTGAAGTGCGAATGAATATCTTAGAAGCGGAATAAGTTGAATTGAATAGAAAAACAGTAGTACTTTGCATTAATCTTTGAGGAACAGCAGAGCTCCACACCTTAATCTATGGAGTGCAGAAACTCTACCGTATGAAATTACATAAGTGATAATGGTCTAGACATGGCCGAATGGCCAGCCCCCATGAAAGTCTAAGATAGCATACAGCTGATCTAAGATGCCTAATACAATAGTAAAAAGTCCTATTTATAATAAACTAGTTACTAGGGTTTATAGAAGTAGGTAATTGATGCATAAATCCACTTCCGGGGCCCACTTGGTGTGTGCTTGGGCTGAGCTTGAATGTTACACGTGTAGAGGTCAATCTTGGAGTTGAACGCCAGTTTGTAACATATTTCTGGCGTTCAACTCTGGCTTGTGACGTGTTTCTGGCGTTTAACTGCAGACAGCAGCGTAGAACTGGCGTTCAACGCCATTTTACGTCATCTAAACTCGACCAAAGTATGAACTATTATATATTTCTGGAAAGCCCTGGATGTTTACTTTCCAACGCAATTGGAAGCGCGCCATTTTGAGTTCTGTAGCTCCAGAAAATCCACTTTGAGTGTAGGGAGATCAGAATCCAACAGCATCAGCAGTCCTTCTTCAACCTCTGAATCTGATTTTTGCTCAAGTCCCTCAATTTCACCCAGAAAATACCTAAAATCACAGAAAAACACACAAACTCATAGTAAAGTCCAGAAATGTGAATTTAACATAAAAACTAATGAAAACATCCCTAAAAGTAACTAGATTCTACTAAAAACATACTAAAACAATGCCAAAAAGCGTATAAATTATCCGCTCATCAATGGCAACATTTTCCAATGACTTTCCTTTTTAGAACAAGTGCATAGTCCTTCCTTTTGTGGTGTCCGAACCTTCTTCCTTTAATTGTCCAATCTATCTCCTTCAATGCTCCTTTCCTTTTTCTTATAAAAATAAAGTAAGAAAAATCAATATCATAAAAAGTTTTTAAACTTTTCGGCTAGAATGATAAAAAGAAGAAAAGATTTTGTTTATTCATGAACTCCAACTAACGAACTAACTGTGTATCCTTATATGCACATTGGTGGCACCATGGGGTGACACCAAACTTAGTTTGGAGCACTGTGATAAAAAGTTCTGTTCAAAGCTCCAAGACTAGCATGCTCTCTGTTGCATTCATGATTTCTTGGCACGCTTTGAACACCAAACTTGTTCTTCACTATATACTGCAATATAAGGACTTCACCAAGTTTAGGTTGGAATTCATGAATATTGACTTATTCACTAGTAAAAGCTAATAAAACATGGGTTGCCTCCCATGAAGCGCTTCTTTAGCGTCACTAGCTTGACGTTTCTCCTTCATCAGGGAGGTTGATAATGCTTCAAGTCCTCCCCTCTTGCTTTGGACTTATATCCATTGGTTGTATCAATGATCTCTACATGTTCCAAGGAGAGAACTCTGTTGATAGTGAAGACCTTAGGTAACTGAGATGGTACAGTGGGGAGATTAGGGGGGATATCTGGGAAGTAAGCTGATATCACTTTATCTCCTGGAGAGAAGCCTTGGTACCTTCTTCTTTGTCCCTTTTGATGCTGCCTTGCTCTTGGCGACTTCTTCTTCTAAGGAAATTTTGTTGCTGTCTTCACATGCCTCTGGTGGTTTAGGTTCCTCGAGCTTCTCCTTGAGCTGTGACAATTGCTGTTTGCCTTGTTCATCATTCAGTGGGGTTCTCAGATTTGTTGGTTGTGCTTCAGTGCTTGTTTCCTCTGTCAGCATCTCATTATGATCATTGCTTGGTTCTTTGTTTTCTTGGTCTGCTTCTTGTGAGAGTTTGAAGACATTAAAGCTGAGTCGTTCATCATGGATCCTCAATATTAGCTCCCCTCGCTCCACATCTATGAGTGCTCTGGCTGTAGCTAGGAATGGTCTTCCCAATATGATTGGGTGAGTGTGACTCTCTTCCATGTCCAAGATGACAAAGTCTGTGGGAAGAAAGTATTTCTCCACCTTTAACAACAAATTTTCCACCACCCCTCTTGCTTGTTTTTGAGTTTTGTCAGCCAGCCTGATGACTACATCTGTGGACAATATCTCATTGATCTGCAGCCTCTTCACCAGGGATAAGGGCATTAAGTTTATGCTTGCTCCCAAATCACAGAGTGCTCTATCAAACATTGTTTCCCCTATGGCACAGGGGACATGAAAACTCCCTGGATCTTTTCTTTTCATAGGCAACTGCGGTTGAATGAGGGCACTGCACTCCTTGTTCATCACTATAGTTTGGCCTCCCTTGAGTGAGCTTTTTCTAGGAAGCAGCTCCTTCATATACTTGATGTATGCAGGCATTTATTGGATAGTCTTGATGAACGGTATGTTCACATGCAAAGATGCAAACAAGTCAAGAAATCTTGAGTATATTCTCTTCTCCACAGCACCATTGAGCAGTTGGGGAAAAGGTGCATAGAGTCTCAGCAGCTCCTGTTTTGAGATTTCTGGTTCTTGATAATCTTTTTCCCTTTCCTCTACTGAGGTTTCTTCAGGTTGTTCTGACAGCTTGCTTAGCTTGTCCTCAGTCTCCTTATCACTTATAGTGACCATCTTGCAGTCTTCCCATCTTACTTTCTTTGTTTCACCTCTCAGATTCTTCTCCGTGTCACTTGGGAATCCATCTGTGGGTTTGGGAATTTGCTCAGAGAGATACCCCACTTGAGATTCCAACCTCTTGATTGTGTCTCCCTGGTTCTTGAAACTGGCTCGCACTTCCTCCTTGAACACCTTGTTGTCTTGAATCTCCTTGCTTATGCCTTCAAGTAGATTCTCAATCCTTGAGATTCTTTCATCAAATGATGATAGGTCAGGCTGAGGAGGGTTATTCTGGCCTTGATATGAATGTGGAGAGGTGTTGTTATGGGGGTGTTGATATGGTCTGGATGTGAAGTGTTGGGTGGCTGCATTGTTTGGATTTGGGCGTCTTTGATCAAGGCTTTGGTCTTGTTGATTTCCCCACCCAAAGTTTGGGTGATTCCTCCATCCAGGGTTGTAGGTCTTGGAGTATGGATCATGGTTTTGCCTAGGTGAATTCCCAATGTAGTTGGCTTTCTCCTGACTACCTTCTGCTTCTTCATTCACTCCTTCTTGGTTTGTTGATGAAGTGGAGATTGCTGCTACTTGGTTCCTCTCCATCTTCTTGGTGAGGTCAGCCAGCTGCTGGGTAATGAGCTTGTTCTGAGCCAGCAGAGCATCTACATTGTTTAGCTCCATCACTCCTCTAGTGTTCCCTCTTTCGGAAGCATAGAAATAGTCATTCTCTGCTACAGTTTCAATGACATCTATGGCCTCCTCAATGGTCTTCTTCTTGTTCAAAGATCCTCCGGATGAATGGTCTACCGCCTTCTTTGACTCATAAGAGAGCTCTTCATAGAAAATGTGCAGCTGCACCCATTCATTGAACATATCTGGTGGGCACCTCCTTGTTAGGTCTTTAAATCTCTCCCATGCTTCATATAGAGTCTCACCATCTTGTTGCCTGAAAGTTTGGACCTCAGCTCTCAGCCTATTGATTCATTGAGGAGGGTAAAATCTTGCTAAGAATTTGTTCACCACATCTTCCCAAGTTGTCAAGCTCTCCCTTGGAAAAGACTCCAGCCACTTGGCTGCCTTATCCTTGAGTGAGAATGGAAATAAGAGCAGTCTATAGGCGTCAGGATGAACACCATTAGACTTTACTGTGTCACATATTCTCAGGAAGGAGGTTAGATGTTGATTGGGGTCTTCTTAGACACTTCCTCTGAACGAACAGTTGTTCTGAATAAGGGTGATGAGCTGTGGTTTTAGTTCAATATTGTTGGCATGGATGGTTGGCTTTTGAATGCTACTTCCACAGTTTCCTGGGTTTGGATTGATGTAAGAGCCTAAAACTCTTCTATCCTCCCCAGCATGATTTGCTCGACCTCTTCCGCCATGGTTGTGAGCCTCTTCTTCATGATGGTTTCCCATGTTTTCTTCCATGTTTGGTTCAAAGTATTCCTCAAAGTGTTCCTCCTCTTCTTCAGCACCAACTACATGTTTTTCTCTTGCCTCCCTCCTTAGTCTAAGGAAGGTTCTCTCAGGTTCAGAATCAAAGGAAGTTGAAGCCCCGCTTCTTCTCCCTGTCATACAACCAACAAGTACAAGCAAAGAGAATAGGTGCAGAAAGTATATCTGTAAGAGTTACTGTTAGTGTGAGTGATGCAATATATCAAACAGTTAGTGGGTTAGTGAAATGAATGGTAAATAACAAAGAAAAAGTTGGGGGAAGGGAAGAAATTAACTAAAACAGAAAGTAAATGACTCAAATAGAAAATTAAATCAAACAAAAATAAAATGCTCAATCTAGTTATCCTCCAATTTAATCATTGTTGATGCACAATCAATCCCCGGCAATGGCGCCATAAACTTGATGCACGGAAAACTTGTCTCGCAACAAATTTCCTTCGGCAAGTGTACCGAATTTGTCGTCAAGTAAAAACTCACAATAGAGTGAGGTCGAATCCCACAAGGATTGATTGATCAAGCAACATTAATTAGAGGAATGTTCTAGTTGAGCGAATCCAGGATTTGAGTTTAGAATTACAGAAAATAAAATGGTGGGAAGGTAAATGACAGAAAAAGTAAATGCTAGAATTAAAGAACTGAAAGTAAATGACTGAAGTAAATTGCAGAATTGTAAATGGAAATGGGGGAATTGCTCATAAAAGTAAGTAACAGAAAATAAAGAGAATGGGTAAGATCAGAAATGGGAAGTTCATTGGGCTTAGGAGATGTTGTATTCTCCGAATCAATTTCATTTTCATCTCTTCCTCAATCAATGCACTCATTGATCTCCTTGGCAATCTTAAGTGATTGAATTATAATTTCTTATAATTCAATCTCTCAAATCTTGATCAATAGCCAATTCCTTGGTCAATTTCTCATGAGAAGATGAAGTATGGTCACTGATTATACCACATCCATTTCCCAAATCAAGTGTTGAGAGGATTATAGTCACATATCCATCCAAACCCAATTTGGTCCAACATGAGAAAGCATTTCTAGCTTGATCTCTTCATTCCTCTTTCAAGGTTCAGAAGAGATCCAAGTATGAATAGCTTCTTTTCCAAGATAACTACCCAATTGGATGAAGATCGAAAGCTTTCAAGTAAAATCAAGAGAAAAGATAGAAGAAGAATAATGAAAACTAGTATTGATCCATCAAATTACAACAGAGATCCCTAACCCAATGAAAGGGGTTTAGTTGTTCATAGCTCTGGAAAATGAAAACAAAGATGGAGAATACATGATGAAAAACTAGAAGTGCAGAGAAAGTAAATACATAGAGTAATTCTATGCCCAGAGGCTCCCTATATTTTCCAACTCCTAAATTAATTCAAAGCTACTCCTATATATACTACTCTTCTACTCTTCTAGTTGGTTCTTCAAGTCTTGGGTCTGGGCCTTTGGATCTTGAGTTTGAAGCAGTTATCTTCTTCATTGGGCTTGGCTTTACTTACAGAGAGAAAGTGTGAAGTGGGCAGAGACTTTTGCTCAGGACGTTAGTGGTGTTAACGTTCAGTGAAAATATGGGTTCGAGAACGTTAGTGACATTCAACTTTTTCACTAACGTTCCTTACCCAAGTAAGAGCCACGTTAACCTCAACGTTAGTGGCACAAACGTTGCCACTAACGTTGCCTCTTTGTCCTTCGCCCACGTTATTGGGACTCAACTTTTCCAATAACGTTGAGAAGCCTCCTCCTTCCCTACGTTAGAGTCCACGTTAACTTAGTTAACATGGCTCTTTTAACGTAGGCTTGCCAACCTTCGAGAACGTTAGTGACACTTAACATTGTCACTAACGTTCCAATGTGCCCCTTAGCTCTCACGTTAGAGTCCAGGTTAACTAGGTTAGCGTGGCTTCTAACGTGGCCTATGCTAGCCATCTCCAACGTTAGTGACAAAGTTGAGTGTCACTAACGTTGGTTCAACGTTCCCTTATCCACGTTAGCTTCCACGTTAACTAAGTTAACGTAGGAGTTAACGTGGCTCATGGTGGCATGTGTGGGCTCCTTCCAACATTAGTGACAATGTTGGGTGTCACTAACATTGGCGTCACCTCCCTTCCTCACGTTAGCTTCCACGTTAACTAGGTTAACGTGGGAGTTAACATGGCCTAGTGTGACTTGGCCAACGTTAGTGATAATGTTGAATGACACTAACGTTGGCTTCCCCCCTTTCTTCTTAACGTTAGAGGCCACGTTAACTAAGTTAACGTGGTGACTAATGTGGCCACTTATGAGCTTGGTCCAATGTTAGTGATAATGTTAAGTGTCACTAATGTTGGCTCCATTTCCTTTCTTCCACGTTAGAGTTCACGTTAACTTAGTTAACGTGACTCTGAACGTGGGCAATGATAGCTTCGAGAGCGTTATTGGCAATCACTTTTCTCATTAACTTTGCAAGTTACTCCCATTCCACGTTAGTGTTAACGTTATTGTAACTAACGTAGCCACTAATATGGTTCTTCTTTGCTTCCTTTGTCCTGAAATCAAGCAATAAAGTGCATCAAAGTTCTAGTCCAAGTCATGGGAAATGCAACATCTAATTTGTCCTTAAATTCATGCAAAATCCTCATGAAATCATGTAAAGTGCACAATGTATGCTTGAATCAAGATGTAAGTGAATATCTACCCAAACTAGCTTATTTCCTAAGGAAATGCATGAAACTATCCTAAAAACAGTAAAGAAAAGGTCAGTGAAACTGGCCAAAATGCCCTGGCATCACAACCTTTCCCCTTCTAATGTTCCATTCCCTCTTCGCCTCCCTCCGAGCCTAGAACCACTATTACCTTCCCCTTCCAGAACCGCCACCCACCATCCGGCGCCTAACCACCGCCGTCGACCACCCTATCACCCTCTTCCTTCCTCTTTTCTTTTGTCTCCCCTTTCTTACCTTCTTTCCCCCTTTCTCACCGTTTCATCTCCCTGCCCCTGATCCTCCGCCCTCTTAGCACCGCCGTGAGCTAAGCCACCGCCACCACAGGGTAGCACTGCATTCCAATCGTTTCCCTTTTCTCTTATATTTCCGTTTCTGCCCCTCTCACTCCAGGTTCCCTGTCTTCCCCTGTTTACTACTTATTGTTCTGTTTTAATTTTCTTTTAGTTAGTTTTACATGCTATTAGTTATTGATTAGGTTAGATAGAATTGTATGAGGTTAGGTAGCTAGGTTGTGGTTAGAGGATTCTAGGCCTGATAAGTACTCCGTTCTTGTTATCCGAAATAACTGAGTAAACTTGCTTTGCTGTATGGTGATGGTGTGATGTTTTGTGCATATCTTGTCACTGTTGTGTTGATTTTTGGTTCATATGAATTGCTTGTTTGCTGCCTTGCTGAGTTTCTCTATGTAATTTTGCTTGATGGCCTAACCATATGAGTGGTTAATTGTTCTACATGCTTGATTTACTCTGAACTCATATGACACTGTTGTTGCTACTGTTTGTTATCTGGGAACACCCGATTTACTGCTGGAATGCTGCCAAAATTTTCGAAAACTTTCCTATTATTAACTGTAGCTTAGGAACTGAACTTGGCATTCTTTGAATTAAGACTCATTTGACTCATACCAAGTTCATTTCTTAAGCTGATTTGTCTCAGCATTCCCGTATTGTATCTTGGTTCCCTTTTTATGTGCATTGACGAAATCAAAGGGACTAATTGCTCGAATTTTGAGGCAATTAGGACCTTGATTACCCAAATCATGTTGAACCTCTTGAATGTTTTAAATTATGTGAGTTAGGTCCATTCTTTACCCTTCATGGTCATTTTCACTAATACTCTTCTCTTTGACCATTGAAGCGCTTTCTAAACTTTCAAGCGGCCTAATCTCGTTCTTTTTGAATGATGTTCTGCTGAGTTGTAACTATTGGTGCATTTCCACTCATGTAACCATTTTCCATTGTTTAATTCAACTTCTAATTTGGCAACACCAATTGTTATAAACCTAGTGACCATGACATTGATGATGACTTGGTTTCCTATTGTATGCTTTTATGCAATTCTATATTTCATCATCAATGACTTGCATCACACTCATGAATGTGAGTATGCTTGTTCTTTATATACTTTTTGAGCTTTTTGTAGTTAAGTCCCGTATTTGTCATGCCACTGATTTCTAACCTAGTTTTCTAACTTTCAACTTTGTTGACTCTCTAATTCTTGTTTTTAGTTTTTACATTAACTCTTCTATATTCTTCGAGGCATGATGATTATTGTGCGGCTTAACAAACAAGTATTTTACTGCTATTGCATGGAATTCTTGGTTTGTATCCTATTTGGTGTTGAGCTCTATTTTCTTGCATTCCAAGAGTTTTCTTCTTTTTGACTCACTTCATGAATATGTCAATCCTCTTGTTATCTGTTCTCTGTATGTGCTTAATTCCTTGCTTTATATTCCTCTACTTGGCTTAATTTTTTATATCCTGTGATTTCTATTTTCTTCCAAGATGTCTGATAGAGGAAAAGCAAAGGTTACCTCTAGAAAATGGAAGAAATCTCAATCTTCCACTGCTTCTCTATTCTCTGATTATGCCAAAAACCCTCTTTCAGAGCAGGAGAAAGCAAACCAGCTACTACCTTCTATTGACATAGATAGGTTCCCTAATCTGTACTGTGAGCTCCGCCTCCCGACCATTCGGCAGAGGAACCTCAACATAGAGAAGAAACTGGCCATTCCTTCCGATCTGAGGCAATCTATTGAGACACGTATTGAGGGGATGGGCCTAGCTTTTGTTGATAGGGAGCTAACTCGGGTGAACACGTCATGCATTCAGGAGTTTTACTGTAATTTATTCAGACCAACCCTGGGATCAGTTTACCTGAGAGGAGGATAGATTCTGATTACAGAAGCTGACATTGAGGATGCACTCCGCTATCACCCCAAAGTTCGTGAGAAAGATGCATTTCAGCTGGCTGAGGTGGAGATGCACTGTATGACATATGACTATGATGCACTGAGGAGTATAGTTGCTACCCCGGACGCCCCTTGGGAGATGGATGTTGACCAGACTAAGCCCAAGGGGATGCTATTTGTCCACTTGACGAGGGAGGCTAGGACAAGGCAGCAAATTCTGACTCATTATGTCATGCCTACCACGCACTTTACTGAGATCCCGGTGGACATGCTCGTCCTGATTGGCTGTATTATGGAGGGAAAAGAGCTATACTTTTCCCGACTGATCAGGAGATTTATGTGGCGAGCACATGTCCGAGGCACACTCCAATTCCTGACTTTGGTCACTAAGATGGCTCAGCGAGCCGGTGTCCCATGGAGAGCGGATGATTAGTCACCACCCCCAGTCCATGGAAAGGAGAGCTTTATTCCGTGGGGGACATGGGTGCATGAGAAACCTCCAGCCCGACATCAATTCAGAGCTAGAGCCTCAGCAGCAGCGACACTTGGCCCTTCATCTTCTTCAGCTGCAGCAGGACCATCTACAGCACCAGCAGCACCTATTGTACTAGCACCACCACCAGCACCCCAGCCGACATACATACTGGTACAGCGTCTTTTCCGATTCATGGAACGCAGCGAGCGTTGCATCATGCGCCGCCTTGATCGTGTGGATCAGATACTAGTAGCACTGGGCGCCGAGATGTCCCCTGATTCCGACCCTTCTTCCGTAGAGGAGGAGGAGCATGAGGAGGAGTAGGCTCAGCAACCAGAGGCACCTACTCAGACCCAGGCTACCCCAGAGGCACAGCAGGCCTCCGTGGAGCCACAGCCTCAGCCCCAGCCAGATGCGACTGTTGACCCTCACCCCGAGTCCGAGCAGTAGCATCGAGGACGATGCTTCATTCTATGTGTAGGGAGGTCACCGTCATCACCGTTGGTGGAGTTGCTATTTTGGGTTACATTTTGGACATTTATCTCTTGTTTTTTTGTTACTTATAGTATTTTCCACTTTATCTTTATTGCACTTTTTGGGATTATTGTATATATTAGTACCTTGGATACTTTTATTTTAGTTTGTTGCATTTTGCACCTTGGTTAGTATACATTTCATATTTTTAGTTGGATTTGCATTTGTAGTTGATAGTATATATATATATGTAGTTATTTTAGTTTAGTGGTTGTGATTTGAAAATTTTGGATTATTGGAGCTTGGTTTACCCTTGTCACATAAGAAATTTGGTTTGATTGAACAAAGGGGATAAACTAAGGATTTTTTTTTATTTTCTCAATCACAACATTGCATTTAGGATACATATAATAAGCTTAGTCAAACAATGAAATTTTCCGAAGAATTTATCTATAGGGCACCACCCCAATTGATTGAAAATTTTTGTGGAACTTGCTTGAAGTATATATTTTGTGAATCATGTTTTTGGGCTAAGAACACAAGCTTGTGAGATTTGAGCCTAATAGTGTGGTTACATCTTATAACCACTTATTTTCCTTCTTATGTGAAATTGTTCTCTTTCTATGATTGTGATCTTTGATTTGTTTAATTCTAGATGTCCATTATTCCTTGTATACATGCTCTTATATGATTGAGGCCATTGTTTCATAAAGCTCACATATCCAAATAGCCTACCTTTTATCTTCCATTGTTAACCAACTTTGAGCTTATGCTCAACCCAATTGTTCTTTATTTTAGCACATTACAAGCCTAAAGTGAAAAATAATAAATGTCTCTTATTTGGATCTTTGATTAGCTTAGGCTAGTGAGAGTGTTTATTATTCAAGTTTAGGGAGATTTGGGAACATTGGTTGGGATAAAAGGGTGTTTTATATTTCTATATTTGGGAATTGGGTGCATACTCATGTATTAATCAAATGTTAGACCTTATGCATTGATATTCTTGTATATAGCTTGAAAGAAAGAAAAAAAATGAGAAAAACAAAAGAAAAAATAGCTATGGAAAAAAAAAGAGAAAATAAAGAAAAAAATAGAAAAAGAAAGAAAAGAAAGAAAAACAATAAAAAGGGGACAAAATACCCCAAAGTAAATTTCAATAAAAATCAATGCATAGGTGTGGTGAAATGAAAAGAAAATGCATGAGTATGTGAAAAGTGAAGAATGGGTAGTTAGGTTAGCTTTGAATTGTATAGGTTGTTACATAGGCTAGGTGGGAAAGTTTAGGTTAATGAAAGATTCAAATTTTAGTCCACTTGACCATATATGACCCTACCTTGACCCTAGCTCCATTACAACCTTTGAGAAAGTCCTCATGATATTTGTATGCATGCATTGAATGATTGTTGATTGTTAGATGAAGAACAAATCTTGGAAAGCATGATTAGGGGAGAATTGAGTGAATCAACCCCCAAACACTTGAGTGACTAGAGCGGATACACATCTGGTGAGGGTTCGATTGCTCAATTACATGTATTTACCACTATCATCCCTTTTCTTGCAAGTTTGTAAATCTTTTGATAGTTCAATGCAATTGTGGGTTGAGTTTAATCACTATTGCTTTAGCCCTTGTGCTTGCATATGTTTTCTTGGAAGTTGATTTGTTTTGACCAAGTAATTGCATGCATATAGATAGGTTGCATATAGTTTAGATGCATTGGATAAATGTCATACCCCTTGTTTCCTTCTTGGTTTAGCATGAGGATAGGCTATTGTTTAAGTGTGGCGAGGTTGATAAACCCCGTTTTTAGGGTTTATCTTGTGTTGAATTTAGATTATTTTATCAACCTTTCTACACATTTATTCAATGGAATAGCATGATTTTGTGATTCTTCCTTAATTTGTGCTTAAGTGTGAAAACATGCTTTTAGGCCCTTAATTTGCTGATTTTAATTCACCTTTGATTTCACTAGATGCCTTGATTTGTTTGTTAAGTGAATTCAGGTTGAAAAGGCAAGGAATGGATCAAAGGATTGAAGAGGAAAGCATGCAAAGTGGAGAACACATGGAAAACCAAAGATTTGGGATGCACTCATCCACGCACACATGCAACAGACGGGCACGCGTGGATCGTAAAACTCCAGGATGCACATGCGTACATGACGCGTACGCGTCGATGCTCACACGTGACTTCTTTAGTGAAATCGTGCTTGACGAACTCAGAAGTGCTCCTAGCCCAGTTTTGCGCTGAATTTTGGCGGGAAAAGGCTAAAAGGACCAAGGATTGAAGGGGAGAGGCATCAATTCATTCATCCATACACTTTAGTTTAGTTTTAGTTAAGTTTTCTAGAGAGAGAAACTCTCTCTTCTCTCTAGAATTAGGATTAGGGTTAGATTAGAATTTCTTAGATCTAGGCTTTAATTCTTGCTTTTATCTACTCTTACCTTTCAATTTCTTGTTGCTACATCTTGTTCTTCTATTCTTTTATTGTAATTTCCTCTATTTTGTATACTTTGTTGTTGACACATTCTTGTTCCTTTTACTTTCTTTTAATGCAATTTGAGGTAATTCATGTTAATTGTGCTTTCTTTGATTGTTGTTGTTAATTCTTTGCAATTAGTAGTTGTTAGATTTCATTCTTGTTGTCAATTTACTATGCTTTCCTTTTATGCCTTCCAAGTATTTGACAAAATACTTGGAAGGCTGTTAGAGTAGAATTTTTTGTGCTTAGCTTGGGATGGTAACTTAGGAATTCTTGAGTTACTAATGTCCGAGTGATTGATGATTGATACCCATTGACTCTAGCTCTCATTAATTCAATTAGTGAATAGCTAGGACTTAAGGACATGGATTGATATAGCTCATTTGACTTTTCTCTACTTGTTAGAGGATGATTTAATGGGATTGATCCTTGCAATTATCATATTGTGGTTAGTGATAAGGATAGAGATCCTTGACCACCAAACCTTGCCAAGACCTTTTTATCATTTGAACTCCTTTGCAATTTAATTTTCTTACCTCTCACCCAAAATCCCAAAATATACAACTCGTAACCAATAACAAGAACACTACCCTGCAATTCCTTTGAGAGACGACCCGAGGTTTAAATACTTCGGTTATTAGTTTTATTAGGGGTTTGTACTTGTGACAAACAAATTTTTGTATGAAAGGATTATTGTTGGTTTAGAAACTATACTTACGACGAGATTTCATTTGTGAAATTCTATACCATCAATTTTTCCATTCATCAGAAGTCTACAAATATCTTTCTTTGACAAGCATTGGGTACACCGAACACAAATGCGAGCATGAACACAACTTTTTTACCCTGTTAAAAATAATCTATCTGCAATGAGTTTCTAATGTATACAAAACTTGAATTATAAAACTCAACTAGTAAATTCGATTTGGAGGACATAGGAGTGAACAAGTTCAAGCATTTCTAAAAATTCATTTAGAAAGCTTACCGAAATCACTGCTTCTTCTTCTCCTTCCGCAAGAGAAAAACACCAGTCTCCTCGTACGCATATTCAGGATATAGGTGGTCACGAGGGGCCTTCTTGATATCGAAAACCTCATCGCACATCTCCCAGAACTTCTTGTGCAACTCGGAGACCTCCCCTAGTACCCGAGAAACACGACGCCGTCTTCGTACACCAGGGCTTCCATGGCAGAAATCAAGTGCTATACTCCTCATGTAAACCACGTTTGTCGCCAAAACCACGTCAAACGGCGGATTAAATACCTGGATCTAATCAAAGGATCAGTACAACACAGAGTGCTTCAGATTCTTGCATAGCACGGGCTTGTTCACCTTCAGATTGTGCTTTAGCGCCAGCATCACGGTGAGAGAAGCGGCGGTGAGAGGAGGGTGAGTCAGCAGCCACGCGACTCCACAGTGACACAGCGGCGCACTGTGGAGTAGAGAACAAGGCTCCACTCTCATTTCACGGGTTCTCCACTATATATTTTGGGTAATTTGAAGTTTTGAACTAATTTTGGGTGAAATTGGGTTAGGGTTAGCGGTGGAACTTCATTGAATCGACACTATCCAAATTGATTTTGTGTCACATTGAAGAGATCGGATGCCAATCACAATTATCTTGAGAAATTGCAGCAGATAGAAAAACCGCAAGCAATTTGTTACCGCTATCCTCCGTGTTTCCTGTAGTGTAAATAAATGTATAAATATATACATAGATTTTAAATTTTATATAATTAGTATAAAATATATAATATATATCATAAATAAATATACAATTTAGTAACCCCACTACCCCAGTAAACGAATTGCCTTCCTTTTTCAAACATAAGCCTTTTATCTTCCCTTTGGCACGAAGGAACACAGCCAGGGAAACAGAATCACTCGAGGAAGCTTGCTGGGTGGTCAGACGACGCACCGTTTTCTTCAGTCCGCCGCGACGAGGGGCAGGACGGCGCATGCTGGGACGCCATCGAGACTGAGGGAGGAGTCTGGGATAGCATTCAGTCATCAACAATTCAGTCTGGAGTAGCACCATTCTGATCAAGGTTTCCGACGAGGTAGGCCACCATTCTGATCAATCTTGGTACTGCATGTTTGAACAGTTAGGATTTAGCGTTTTTCTTTATCAGTCTTGATTGCTGTTAGGGTTCTATGGCATTCAGGGATTGAGGGATTTCTGTTCAGTTTTTCTGAAAAATATAACTTTTACATGGTCTATATTTTTGAATGATTAGTTACTCTGTTCTTTGGTCTGAAAATATTTTTATAACGGCAGGATGGATGATTTTAGTGTTAGAGTTCATCACAGGGGTAGGTTTTGTAGTGATAAAGGTAAAACTGAGTATGTTGATGGTGAGGTGACAATGGTTGACTGGTGTGACAGAGATAGATGGAGTGTTATAGAGGCTTATGATGTGGTTAGAAAACTTGGGTACATTGCTGAGAACATTGGGGAACTGTGGTATAAAGATACTGAACTAGGATTAGAAGGGTTGAAGTTGTTGAAAGGTGATGAAGAAGCAATGGAAATGGCAAATATAGGAGTTGAAAAAAAGGTGGTTGATTTGTATGTTGTGCATAAGGCTTCAATCCCTGATGATTTTTGTTACGACATTGGTTATTTAGATGTGATAACTATAATCATGATATTAAAATTGTACTCTGGTCTTTGCTGGTGTATTAAACATTATTTGAGCATTATATTAAAATTGTGCATTTTGCACGAACAGGGCTTGGTGCCAACTTTTGATGAACTACTTCCAGGTGTTGATCACAGATTCTGTGTGAGACACCTCTATGCCAACTTCAAAAAAATATTTTCAGGACTGAATCTTAAAAAAAGGATGTGGAGAGCTGCAAAATGCACATATCTAGCAGCATGGGAAAAGGAGTTGATGGAAATCCGAGCGATTAGTGAGGGTGCCTATCGACACTTGATAGGAATTCGTCCAAAGTATTGGACTAAATCAAGGTTTGAATTCTATCCTAAATGTGATGCACTTGTCAATAATATGTGTGAAAGCTTCAACTCTGCAATTGTTGAATCAAGGGAAAAACCTATATTGACAATGCTTGAGGATATTAGAGTTTATTTGATGAAGAGATGGGCTGAAAATAGGGTACTTATTGAGAAGTATAAGGATGATATTCTTCCTAGGATTAAGCTTAAGTTACAAAAGGAAATAGATGCTTCTAGGTGGTGGTCCCCAGTTGCTGCCGGAATTTCAAAATTTGAAGTCATAAGAGGCAGGGACAAATTTGTAGTAGATCTTCTGAAGAAAGAATGTACTTGTAGAAAGTTTCAACTGACAGGTTTACCTTGTCCACATGCATTTAGTGCAATTAATTGTGCTAAAGATGATATTAGAAAATATGTTGCAAGTTGTTACACTAAAGCTGCTTATGTGGCTTGTTATGCCCCCATGATTAACCCTTGTAATGGACATACAATGTGGGAGAGAACTACTCATCCAGATGTGGTTCCTCCACCACACAGAGTGCCAATTGGGAGTCCTAAGAAGAAAAGAGCAAGAGGGAAGGGTGAAGAACCACAGGGCCCAAGTACTTCTAGGCTGGGGTTACAACAAAAATGCTCTCATTGTCTAAAATTGGGTCACAACAAGCGAGGCTGCCCTCTTAGAAGACCAACCGTGAGTACTTGTCTATTGGATATGGTTCCATACATAAGACTGTTTCTAATGCTGTTTACCTTTTTTTAACTGTAACTGGCTGTTTTTTGTTCATGTCCATCATAGAAAACAACTGCTGCCACATCGTCAGCCCAAAACAATAATGCTGGAACTGCTACATCATCACCATCCCAGCACAGCACTGCTAAGAAAGCTGGATCTACTGGCTCAGCGCATAAGAGGACCAGGTTGGCCAATGTTGCAGCAACGCCTAATACCCAACCAACTGCACACAAAAAATTCCAGCCACCAAGACCAACTAGAATCCTTAGGAGCAACTCCACTTCAACTGCACAGGGACAACCCTCATCACAAGGGAGTCAAACTCAGAGTGCTCTCACAGGGTCTTAGTTGTGTCACTTCTTGTAATTGGTGTTTCTTTTGAAAGCTTGAACAATGTTGGCATTTTGTATTATGACTTATGACCTATGACTCCAACTCTTTCTTTGTTGCTGAATTATTTTGCTGATCACTTATGTAATTCAGTTTTTACTTTGGTTATGACTTATGTTAATTAGAGATTATGTTGATTAACAACTTATGTTATTTTGATAATGACTAATGTGATTAATTCATTCATGCAAATTTTAATTAGAGTTTGTCTTTGTCACAACAGGTTCTTAATGCCAATTTTAGTGCCAAACTATTTTAATCCTTTTAGGGATACTTTTGAAACATAAATTAAACTTCAAGGACAACAACATTAACAAGTTTTCGAGTTGAGTACAGTTTTGTAACTGATTACAAACAGCCATCCTATTCTTACTTCTGCTATTCTCATCTGTCCCAAACGCATTAGTACCCTAACCTCAAATGGGTTACATTCTTCACCCTCAAATAAACCATTAGAATCACCATAAACCAACCCAACACACCCAAAATAACAGCCACCAACAGTTTGCATTTGGCATAAACTAATTTAGCCTTCAAGGTGGAAATCTTCATCTTCAACCTTGCAACCTCAGCCTCTTCTATCTTTGCAACTCCATCCGCCCAGGAAAAAAAAGCGCACTCCTTCCCAATCTACAACATAAACACAAAAAAAAAAGAAATTGAAGAAACTCAGGAAGACATCAAAAATAAGAAAGCACTCAAGCTTACATCAAAGTATACACAGCCCCAAAATCTCCGGCCGGGATTTTCTGGTGTCTTCGACCATCTCAATACAGGGGGTTCACCACAGTTGCATGTCAGCGTTCGTCGTCGCCGACTACTTTTTTGTGATGATACAGAGCCTTGGGAAGCCATTCCTTAGGGTTTCTTATTCTTACAGAGAATGAAGAAGAAGAAGATGCAGACGTAAACGAAGAAGTTAATTTTAGGGTTTCATGATGGGATTTTTACCTATTTCATTTTTATAATATAAATTTTTAAAAACAAAAATTAAAAATTATTTAAAAAATCGTTTTATAAATGAGTCACACACATAGTTGCCACATGGAACTCCTTGATTGCCATGTCATTAACGTCTGTTAGTGATTTCAACGCTGTTAACGTTCAGGGATAAAATTGATGCAATTCGAAAACTTCTGGGATAAAATTGAAACAAATTGAAACTTAAGGGTAATTTTAAAACTTTTAGTAAATTTCAGGGACAAAAAGTATACTTTACCCTTTTAAATATATAATACCTATAATATAAATAATATAAATATATACGTTTTAAATATATAAATATACAATATATTAAACATATAAAAATATATAATCGAAACATATAATTAAATTTTAAATTTTTAATTACACATATATATAAATATATACGTTTTAAATATATAAATATACAATATATTAAACATATAAAAATATATAATCGAAACATATAATTAAATTTTAAATTTTTAATTACACATATATATAAATATATACGTATACATTTTATATATTTCAATATGTTTTATAAATTTATAAAATTACACATATAAAATAACAAAATAAACAAAACCATAAAATCTACGCATTAATACGGTCTATATTTGATATATGACTAAATAATACTAATCTTATTATTATTCTACAAATACAGTTAAACATCACTAATTACATAAAGAATCTTATAATAATCATACTAAAGAACAAAGAAGAAACAATGCTTCACTAGTAGTTCATATAGGCAAAAGTAAAAAAGAAACTCACTCAAAACGAAAAAATGGCAAAGAACGAAGAAGAAGATGAGTTCACTAGTAGTTCATATAGCCAAAAGTAAAAAAGAAACTCACTCAAAACGAAAAAATGGCAAAGAACGAAGAAGAAGATGAAGTTTTTGCAAGTGGTCCATGAGTATATATTTGTTAATAAATCTGAGCTTCAGATTTAAATTTTACAAAATTATTTTTTTTTTTAATTTGCAAAACTAGTCCACCGATTTGGTTTCAGATTTTATATTTTTTTATTACTAACTAATCCAATGATTTGGTAAAAAGAAATTAGTCACCACATAATTTAAAGGCTCTAATTTGTGAACTACCTAATTTTAGTTTCTGCTATCCTAAAATCCGAGTCTTAGTTTTCTCCCTCCCCCAAATTGGTGCATCCGATTTGCGCTTCTGAATTTAAAAAAGAATGGCTCTATATACTTTATAAACACACCCGTTCTCCATATTCAGGAACAACACATTATCTGATTCTATATCCAAAAAATTGAGCTTGAAATAAATAGTCTCATTTTTTTATAAAATATTTAGGAGGGTTCCCATTATCATTTTGTCATAATGAAATTTTGCCTCCAATGCATTCATTAGTAATAATTATTATTTTATTTTATTTTATTTTATTTTGGCTGGGATTATTTTATCAATAAAGCTTTACATCCAAGCAAAACACTTTACCAAGTCTAACCAAGTTGCTATAACAACTTTTCAAATCACGCACTTCCTTCTCTTTCTCCTTCTCCGTTTCCATCTCCTTCTCTTTCTCTCCTTCCTTCTCCTTCTCTTTCTTCTTCTTCCAAATTCGCGTATGCAGGTCATTTTTCTTCCCTTCTCCTCCTCCTCCTCCTCCTCCTCTTCCTCCTCCTTCTTCTTCTTCTTTTCCTGTTTCGTTATCGTCATCACCGATAACACCAATATTTTGTAAACATCTTTATTAGTTCTGATTTTCTCTGATACCATCATTAAATAATTTTGGTTTATTTCTTAATTTATTTTGATTCATTTGTGTGTTAATTGAGGTTCACTTGATACTACTGATAAGTATTGACCAAACTTTTTATTCCTTAAGTAATTTCGGTTCAATTCTTAGTTTAATTGAGGTTTATTTGGATCCAAAAATGAATTCAATGTGTTTTGTTAATGATTGAGTCTTTTTGACTATTTGTTCAAATCTGAACTAATTTCGGTTTATTTGTATGTTAATTGAGATTCACTTGATGCTGCTAATAAGTATTGATCAAATTTTTTATTCCTTAAGTAATTTCGGTTCATTTCTTAGTTTAATTGAAATTCATTTGGATCCAAAAATGAATTTGATGTGTTTTTGCACTACAAAAAAATTTGGTAAAAACGGCGGTTATTTTTGGTATTTACGGCGGTTTGAACCGCCATTATTACCAAGAATGGCGGTTTTGTAAAGCGACGTAATTCTGGGCGCCATTCTGGTTATTACGGCGGTTTTTTAAAAACCGCCACAATTCCCTGGGATAAAACGGCGATTTTTGAATAGGTTAAAATGGCGGTTGAAACCGCCGTTATTTCCTGGGTTAAAACGGCGGTTTTTGGATAGGTTAAAACGGCGGGTTGAACCGCCATTATTACCCTAACAGAGTGGCATTTTGGTTGGTTAAAATGGCATTTTTGGATAGGTTAAAACGGCGGGTTGAACCGCCATTATTACCCTAACAGAGTGGCATTTTGGTTGGTTAAAATGGCATTTTTGGATAGGTTAAAACGGCGGTTTGAACCGCCATTATTACCCTAATAGAGTGGCATTTTGGTTGGTTAAAACGGTGATTTTTTGATAGGTTAAAATGGCGGTTTGAACTGCCATTTTTACCCTAACAGTGCCATTTTTATTAGTTAAAATGGCATTTGAAACTGCCATTTTTACCAAGTTAAAATGACATTTCATGTTATTTAAAATGACAGTTATAAACTGTTCTTTTTATTGGATAAAAATGACATTTTTTATTATTTAAAAGGGTAATATTTACCGTTGTTCTTATCGTTCTAAAAAAATAATTTTTTTATTAAATTCCACAATAAAAAAATCATAATCCATATATAATATTATATAACTCAAAGTATTAAACATAATATATGATTTTAGTGTTACAAATCAAAAGTAATAACTCCTATACAAAGTATCAAACTAAATAAATACTAACTAGCTATCTAGAAACCCTAATGTTGCTGCTGCTGCTGGGTGTATGAAGAGAAATCAAGCTCCACTGATCCAAATGTGTCCATCACTCGCCCCAAGCATTCTTCTTCCGCTAGACGAACCCTTGAGTTGATAAACCAGTTTGAAACCTGCTTCATTCATTTCCAGACATACATTTACATTTTAATTGACAATGCCCTCTACCTACCATAATAATTGAATGCAAAAAGAAAGAGATGGACGTGCCTGGCTTCTTGATAGGCCAGTTTGGCAGGCTAGAATATGTTTATCAACGTCGCTTGGGTAACTACAAGGAATGAAGGTCCAAATATACGACCTTAGCTTCCATTGAATTAACGTGACATACATGCATAGTAATTATATTAATTGTAACATGGATGGGAATAATGGTCCCTTAGATGAGATTATACACTGAAATTATAGCATATATATCGAAAATAACATATATGGTAACATAGCTCTTTCCAAACCCATAGTAACATGCTACGAGGAACTTCTAAAGCCCTAAATCAAGTTCAATCAAGATTTGATAGTGACTTTTAAGGCATAAACCAACACTACAAAAGGCTAAAACAATGAATTAGCTTTATCTCATGCCAAGTTAGAAAACACCATTTAGATAAAGCTTAATTTCTACTCCATAAATCACTGAACATGTAAAAATACTCATTAACATATTATTCACTCACAGTGCTTGATTTGCAGAAGAGGCTCTTCGGAACTACCGAGCTATTGTGTTGACTTGCACCAGGATCTAATATCATAAAATCAATCATAAGCATATGTTCAGCATTTCCTTTCTTATTTCAAAGCATGCATAAATAACACTTTTTCTAAAAACCCACACTTTAGTCATTTTCATACTCCAAAATATATAAACAATCAAATACATTCAAACTCTTGTATTAATCTACCAAGAAAGAGAGGTACTTATGGATGGAGGAAATGCTCAAAGAGCCAAGCACGGAGAACAGAAACGGAGCGCTCGGGAAGGCCACGCTGAGGTTTCCATGGATGAGTTTCCATCATGCTCATTTGCTGGAATGCCCTTTGCTGCCTCAAAGCTTGGTCAATGATCTTCAGTCTCAGGGTTTTTCCCTTGGTGGTGCCTGCTGCAATTGGATCTTTCTCTCCCATGGCCTTTTTTGTCGCTTGAATCTGCCCCATTATTGCATCCTTCAGGTTCCTGAAATATTTAGACATGGCTTTCTGTGCCAAAGCCGTGTAAACCGTGGCAGCACCGTTTCCAGCCACCGCCTGAAAGGAAGACACCACTGCCTTCATCTAAATCTGGTAGTTCTTATATCTCCTGTCAACCTTCACAACCACAAAAATAATGAGTTAAAAGATCTTTTTACTTTGATTTAACAATACAATACTAGATTAAAAAGGGGGAATAGGAAATGACATGTTTGGCAATAAAAGAAAAAAGGGTAAGTTATTGTCACGAGGTGGTGGCATTAACAAAAAGGCCCGCACTGGCTGCTTAGTTAGTTCAAAGAATCCCCAATACAATCCCATCAATCGAACCATCAAAAAGTTAGCTAGCTAGGGACCTCACTGGGGTTGATTTGCATTGATAGATACTAATAATTCACATACGGAATAAAGACCATTTGACTTGCACCTTTTCTTTTCCATAGGAAACACATACGCACATACCTCTTCAAGCATGGAAAGCAGTATGGTCTTTCGCGTTTGCAGCTCGACGAATTCAATAGAAGTATTTAATTCATAGATAAAGTGTTATGGCCTCAACATACAGCGGAAACAAGACAATTTCATCCTAAATTCATAGAAAGATAAAGTGAAAATGCTTGGACATCTCAAATATATAAAGACAGTTTTCTCCTCATTCTTCCCCATCCAAAAGATAAATTCCTACTTTAAAAAAGAAAAAAACAATCAACTATTCTTAAAAGAAAACCTATTTGAATACAAATCCACTTAAAAGAAGCACAATAGTTGCTAATCAAATATTCTGAGAGCATAAATCTTACATCACAAGTCTTCACAAGCTGAGAAATTGTGTTCTTGTTCAGCTTTCCACTTATTGCTCTACAAAAAACCAACACACAAATAGCCAGGAATCTGATTAACAATGCCAATTGGAAAGTGTAAAACAGGTTCGGAATGTATGAATCTGAGAAAACCTGTTCATGAAGCTTGATAAGTTCAAACAGAGAGTTTATCAAAGCCTCTACAGCACCAGCTGCCATTCCAGCCAAAAGAGCATCAGAAGTAGAAACATAATTATCTTCCACCGATCTACCAAAAATGTAATTGAGCACCAAACTCATTCTCCAAGAAAAAAGTGTCACAAAATAACAATATAACTATATAATTCACAAATATCAAACTCCAAAAGATACTATTCAATTTTGAAAATCCAAGTCAATTTCCTTGAGGTCAACTAATCAAGGAATGCAGCTTCAGCCAATGCAGCCAAAAGGGTTCCATTTCTTGCACCATCATTCGTAACAGCATATTCACTAACAAACACATGCATTAAAGCCAATAGACAAAGGTGATCCTTCATTTATCAAATGCATATATATAAATAAAGAATCCATAACTAATAATTCCAATAAAGAAATTAAAAGTAAGCAATATAATCAAACCTTTAGACCTGATCTTGATGTCTTGTCAAATACTCAATATTTGGAAAACATGTCCATAGAATTATTTGGATATATCTAACAAATTTTAAAAAAAACACTAAATTTGGCAAGCTAAAAGAGAATAAAGTTTAGTAGTTATTAGTTTAGTTGAAAAATTACATGGAAATCAAAGAGATCAGCAGGGTGACTTAATGGCATTTTAGAACCATCACAATTTGAGATAATCCGAATCTCTGGATAAGCACGTTTTATAGCATTATAGAACTTAAAGTACTTTTCTGCTCAGTCAAAATAAATAAATAAATAAATACAAAAGATAAATAAATAAAGTAGCTAATAATAATCATAGGCAAAATAAATTAAAGAATGATTGCCTTGATAGTGCACTTCATGATGAGGAAAATAATTTTCATTTCCAACAGCAACAAATTTGAAATCGAATGGTTCAGGATGTCCCATAGAAGGTCTAACAGATCCCCACTTTGAAGATGGAGAACCTTTAGCTAAATTTCATAAATGAAAATTATATTCAACTTCCCATAAAATCAAAAATAAGCGATAAATATGAAAAAGTACATAAGCTTCCATTCTTCTAGTGAGGACTCCGACTGCAGTGATTCTCTTTCTGATTTGAATGATTTTGTTATGGAAGAGGCCTATGAAAATATAAGCTTGCTTTCTAGAGTTTCTGTTGAGGAGCATCTTTGCAGTTTAATTAGATCTCAATCAAATGTTGTCCCCCTTGCTGAAAATTATAGCAGATGTAATGCGAAGCATAGTGAGAAAGAGCTTACTTCTCATGTAGCCAATGTCGATGTGGAGATGGAGAGGAACCAAAAAACTGACTCACCTCTTGATTCTTTATGTTGTGAAAGGGAGATGCATTCTGATGGTCCTGGTTTGGGTTCAACTAATATCAAACAAGCTGAAAACGTTCTTTCTACATCTCAGCGTTCTGCGGAGAATAATTCCAATGCTTTAGCCCTAAACCAGGTGAATGAGATCCTCACTTTTCCCTTTCTGCTTCATCTGTTTAGAGGAAATTCCATATTTTAGCCCCATTTATTTAACAAAAATGTACAAGTTTGATGATTAAAGAAAAAGTTATCAAACTTATTATTTGACTAGGTTTCTGAATTTCAGATATTTCTGCCAGAGTATATCTGTACATTGGAGTTACTGTATTTATATCAATGTAGTAACTGTTGCTAGGTTGATTTCTACTTGCTAGACCATTGTTTCGGCTATGGTTGATTTGACTCCATCTATGCCAGAAAATGATGTTGTCTCCTTAGCTGTTGAAACCTCTGGAAATTTCAGTAAGTTTTGATTTTATGTACTTTTTCAGCATTTTGGCTGCCTTTCTCTCTCTAGTTGTTGAAGCTTATGTAATTTCTGTTGTTAAATTCTTCAGAAAATGAGAACTTGGCAACCTATTTAGCTCCAGAAAATAAGCGATAAGGAGCATCGAGTCAATTATCAAAGCCGCATGAAAGACGAAATGCTAGAAACAATAATTAAGAGTGAATACAAAATCAAAAATGAAATCATTATTGAGAGAGGGTGTAATTAGAATAATTAACATATAACAATCATTGAAGTAATTAGAACCAGAGGATGTGAATTTAGTTACAGATCTAGAAGTGAGAAGTTAGAATGCAAACTGAGAAACCGATCGAGGAGAAGGCACGTTAATGGATGAGGAGAAGCTATCAAAGCAAAAGGTCGAGGAAGGAGGAGAAGCTCGCAGATCTGGAGAAAATCTTGACGGAGGAGGAGAAGCTCGAAGGAGCAAAAATGGCGTTTCTACGAGAGCAAACCCGATGGAACTTAATGTATTTGGATGGAACTTTAGATCTGAGAGGCTGAAATTTCATTTCTCTTTTTAATAGTGTGATCATAGGGCGTTTTGAAACTGCTGGAATCATCAACAGCCGCCATTGAAAAAGGAATGAATTACGGCAATCACATAAACTGCCCTAATTAACGAACATTAAGGCGGTTTTATAAAACTGCCCTAATTTTAATGCCGTTTTATACACTTTTTTTTTGTAGTGTTGTTGATGATTGAGTTTTTTTACTGCTTGTTCAAATCTGAACTAATTGAATGGAATAGAGTGGAATATAATGCAATTGAATAAAGTGATAATGAATAATTTTATTCTTCTTTGCTAAAAAAAATTTGGTCAATACTTATCAGCAGCATCAAGTGAACCTCAATTAATGCAAACACATCGAATTCATTTCTAGATCCAAATGAACCTCAAATAAACTAAAAAATAAATCAAAATTACTTAAGGAATAAAAAAATTGGTCAATACTTATCAGCAGCATCAGGTGAACCTCAATTAATACACAAATGAACTAAAATTAGTTCAATTTTAAACAAGCAGTAAAAAATACTCAATTATCAATAAAAACACATATAATTTATTTCTAGATTCAAATGAGCCGCAATTAAACTAAGAAATAAAAAATTTGGTCAATACTTATCAACGGCATCAAGTGAACCTCAATTAATTTACAAAATTATTTAATGATGGTACCAGAAAAAATTAGAACCAATAAAAATGTTAGCAAAATATTGGTGATGTTGGTGATAACGATAATGAAAGAGAAGAAGAAGAAGTAGAAGAAGAAGGAGAAGAAGGAGGAGGAGGAGGAGGAAGAAGAGGAGGAGGAGGAGAAGAAGAAGAAGAAAAAGGAGGAGGAAACGGAGAGAAACAGAAGGAAGAAGAAGAACCTACGTGCATGAATTTAAAAGGAGGAGGAGGAGGTGGAGGAGGAAACGGATAAAAAGAAAAAGAAGATGAAGACAAAAAAAATATGTTTTGTGTTATTGAAATGTGCATATGCACATGCTAGTATGATGAAAGTGATTTTTGTTAAATTTAAATCAATTTAATTAAATTTAATTATTAAAAATATTTGAATATATAATTAGACTGTTATTTTATTTATTTTATAGCCTTGATTATCCCATCAATTATGGAGCTACTCGTCCCGTCAATAAGAAAACGGTATGGTTTAGAAAATAGTAATGTACATAATTTTATACTAATATTTGGTAAGTTTTCTGTGCGGAAAAAAGAAGAAAGAATCATTAACAATTTAACATTATATTACGCAAAAGTTTTTTATCTGCAGGAGTTATATTGATAAATTTACATTTAGATTCTCATCAATATCAATTTATTCATTGATGTATGTTCACTCAAAACTTAGCTCTATTAAATTTCACGGTAATAGTTAGATAATA
>NC_029792.2:48655974-48694144 GCF_000816755.2 Arachis ipaensis
GTACGTGTATTTAAAATTATAAATTATCTATATATTACACGTTTCAATAAATATTATATTTATTTAATTTAAATATAAAGCAAAATCCCACCAAATATGTTGGAAATTATGACCGTTCACTATAAGAAAGTACCGGAATAGCAATAGATTTTAGCAACCGAAAAAATTGGTTTCTAATAGCGACCGATACAAAATTTCCAGAACAAAATCAATATTGGTCGCTAAATCGGTCAATAAATTAGATTCAGCGACTGATTTTAGTGACCAATGAATTCGGTCGCTATTAGCAACCGAATTAGCGACCGATAAATTTTAAATACAACTAAAATAAATCGGTCACTAAAATCGGTTGCTATTTTTTTATTTAGTGACCGATTTTTAGCAACCAAAATGAAAATAATGTCTTTGGAACTGTTTGTCACAAAAGCGGTCGTTATTTTTTATTTTAGCGACCGATGTTGCAACTGATAGTGAAATAGGGTGAACAACTGTTTGGTTGCTAATTCAGTCGCTAAATTACTGGTTCCTAAATCGGTTGCTAATTGTTAATTTAGCAACTGATTTTAGTGACTAACATAATCAGTCACTAATAGCCACTGAATTAGCAACCGACTAGTTTTATACAACTAGAATATAAATGGTCACTAAAATCGGTCGCTTTTTTAATTTGGCGACCGAATTAGCAACCAAAACAAAGGGAAGAATGTCCTTGGGACTCTTGGTCACAAAATTGGTAACTATTTTTTAATTTAGCGACCGATTTTGCAACCGATCTATAGGTAAATAGAATAACGTGGTTGGTTGCTAATTCGGTTGCTAAAGTTGTGGTCACTAAATCGGTTGCAAAGGCGGTCGCTAAGTTAAAAAAATATTATCTAAATTACCCTCACTAACCCTAACTCACCCCACCATTCTCATCTTCTCACTAACCCTAACTAATCAGTCTCCAAGCGTCGTTGTCCTCTTCTTTGCCACCCTCTTCTGCGCGTGTCTCGCCGCCTCTTAAGGTCCCATCGGCGGCGTCTTCTCCGGTCTCGTCGCCATCTCCTGAGGTCTCCTCATCGTCTTCTTCTGCAGTCTCGGTGTCGTCACCTACGTCATTGAGATCTTGGCGTCATCTTCAAGCAGGTAACCTCCTAGTCATCGATTCCGATCCATGCTATTAGGTTTGGTTTTTCCCCCTCTGGTTAGGGGTTTTAGCGATGTGCTCCCACAAACGTTAGTTCCGTCTTTGATATAGATCAAACAACCATGACTGTGCCAATTCCGAACGGGATGATCGTCGCTTGGAGATATTCTCACTACCGGTGATCACTCTGAGCTCGGTATTCCTCCCTCTGCATCATTTCTTTCAGCTCGATGTGCCTTCTAACACAGCCGGTCAGTTTTTTCATGAACTCTTATGGTTTGCGATGTATTTTGAATTTTAATTAATCTATTTTTTTGGTAATTTTTATTTAGGGTTTACAATGTTTCCTAATTTTAATTTGAGTTACAGTTACAGTTACACTAGTTTCAGAGTTCAGCCTTAATAACTGCTTTGTCTGTTTCCTTCATTTATTTCCCTTTCTTTCAGTTTGCTACTGCGCCGAGTACTTTAATCATGTCATTTTCTTCATGTTCTTCCTCTTTTGCTTGATGCTATTGATCATTTTATGAGTTTTAATAATTTTGATCAATTTAATTAATTTTTAATTATATATTTGTTCATAGGTTTTCTTGTGCCTTATTTTGGTAGAATGATCTAATTGTCGTTTCTGTGGTGCTTGAAGGAACTATTTAGTGAATTTTTTATCTTGATCTGCATTGTCTTTGAATTAGGCTGTAGAAATGAGAACTCAGCAAGACAAGTTTGTTAGGTTAGTTTGATGAAAACGTATATTTTTTATGTTATGATGAGGATGATTTTGTATATGCTAATTTTAGAAGTATTATAGTTGAAAACACTTGCAACAGAAGTCAGATGAAGCTCAAACCATTCAAGTAGGAAAATTTCTTGAATAGCTTAACTCTATCTCAGATTGAAGAAGTGGGGGAATGTTTCTTGAAGGAAAATTTAGCTGTTGGTAGGATTCTCATGCTTCTATTTATTTTGCAACAAAAAAGTTATGTCTGAAGTATCAACCATATATTATATTACCAATAATCTTTAATATATATGATTAGCATTTTAGCTATCCATATTTATTTCTTGAACACTTAATCTTTTTTATACTCCTTATTGATATCTATGGTGTTGTTCTTGGATTTTTATGTAGTCTTCTCCTTTAGCACAAACTCTAATTTATAAATATTGAATTAAGTTTGATGTCTATAAACACTCCACTTTTAGATATTCAAAATATAATTTCTCTATAAATAAGTCCTTGATACTAAAAGTATACAACAAAGAGAAAAAAATGGTACCTATAACATTTTTTGTTGATATATATGAAAAATTGTGTCTAACACCTTAATGCAATATTTGAAAAGTGTACTTTTTTGTTCTACTAAATATTAAGAAATTTTATTGTCATTAAACTAGCAATTCAACTTCGAATGGCACTTCCTTTACTATCTTAACTAATATAACAGATTTTGAATTTTGCGCCACTTGAAAATTACAAGAGAATGATATAACAGAAACTTCATGTTATAGTTGAACATGAAACCAATTTTTATGTTCTGACTAGACTAGATGATTAAAATTTTATCATTAAAAATTGGTTCATGTTGTTACCCTTCACTTAAGGCTAAATTTTAAAATGTGTCCAACAAAAAAAAGGGTGGTGTAACTGGTGTCCTAGTTGTTGTGGAAAATAAATAAATTACTAGTGTTAGTTTTTTTTCATTGAAAAAAAGGGGTGGTGTGACTGGTGTCCCAGTTTTCTTATTACCACCAATGTTTTGAAAATCAGACCAGACCAACCGGTTGAACTGGTTCAACCGAGAAATGACGAAGAAAACAATCCGGTTCAGTATGTAAAATTGCCAAATCGAAAACCGCTCAAGAACCACTGAACTGGCCGGTGTACAAAAAACAACGTCGTTTCCTTCCTTGAAACGGAAAAAAGAATTGCACGCGTTATCCCCCCATCTCCAACTCCTTCCTTCAGCAAAGAGCAAACTACCCTAGCCTCCGCCAAAGAAAGCAAACCCTAGCCTCCACCAATAGTTGTCGTCATCTTTCGGAGTGAGAGATTGCTACCGCCGTCCGTCACACTTAAGAACTTCCATTTTTGTGCTCTCGGGCCTCTTGTTGGATCCTCCGTGTCGTGTGCTCGCATCTCACCTCTCTCTTCTGTGTTCGACTGCTCGCGCCTCCCTCCGCCAGTGAGTGCTCGAGCTGTGCATGTTGGTTGCTACTCATTGTCCATGGTTGTCTTTGCTCGATTCTGCCTCCCAGTCTCACTCGAGTTTCGTCTCAGTCACTGGCATCTCGTGGTTCATCTGTCTCATCACCGGAGGCAAAAGCAACTCGTGGGATTGTCTCTTGCTTCGTCGCCTTCTGTGGGGTGGTTGCCGACTCGCCGTTGACCGTTGGAGAGTCCCTGCACCATCGCTTCCCTATTCTCTCTTTTCCATATTTCCTTTCTCCTTGTATTTTTTCATGTTTCTGAATTGCTAATCAATAAATTTTCCTTGTTCCTGATCTAAATGTTGCTGTAAATCAGGACTTTAGTAGGATTTATTAAATTTGTTGCTGTAACTTGAATTTGTTGCTTCCTAGTCACAGAATCATAACAGAATGCTCAGTCAGTGTTTGGTTGATTGGCTTTGTTATTGTATGTGATGATAATTTTAAATTGATAACTTTTAAATTTTAAATTTGCACTATACATGTTACTGATTCACTGTTCCTTCAGTGCTTTCTGTTGTTGTTAATCATTGTGATGAGCATTGTTAGAATTGGGTTGAAAACTGTTAATCTTTCTTCATTTTTCATTGTTCTTAACTTTTGTTCATATTAAAAAATTTGCAATTGGTGATCTTTTGATTTATTATATGCTTCATGTTTTTAATTTCACTCTGCTTCTAGGCTTTGAAATCAATTTATGATAACTGTGATGCAATTATTTAGTTGGATAACTGATGTAATTATTGAGTTCAAGAGATTGAGTTTATCTGTTCTCATTATTAGTAAGACATGGATAGTTTCTTCACTACTTTGGTACATTTATTTCTGGGTTTGCTGTGGGATTCAGTGTTGTGTGGCAATTAACACTGATCACTCTTGTAGTTCCTTTGATAGCTGTCATTGGAGCTATTCACATAACCACTTTGGTCAAGCTCTCTGCTAAAAGCCAAGAAGCTCTTTCTCTGCTAAAAACCATTTTTGTTTAGCATGTAGTTTACTTGCTTGTTAAAAAATATGGAACTGAAGTTATGCATATTAATTAAAGGCCATATGATATGGTATCGTATGTTATGTGACATTAATTAATTAAAGAAAATGTTTGTAGGACAAGTTTTGCTAGATAGGAATGATGTTAAGAGTTTGATGCTAAAATGTTTGAGGCAGCAAATAGCACTAGTGAGCCAAGAACCGGCTTTGTTTGTGACAACAATTAGAGAAAACATACTTTTAGGAAGATCTGATGCTGACCAAGTTGAGATCGAATAAGCTGCAAGAGTAGCCAATGCTTATTCTTTCATTATTAAACTTCCAGATGGTTATGTGTAAACTCCGTTAAATTAGTAGATAATTAGTCAATAAATTAGTTTTTAATAAAGAATATTAGAAATGTGAATGTTATATCAAATTAAGATAGAGCTCATCAAAACGAGAATTTTGACACCAATTTCGAAAAAATCGGTCCAAGATTGGACCGAATGGGCCGAACCGGTTGAACCGAACCCAAACCGGACCGTGGGCCCAACCGGCTCAGCATTTAAATAAGCTTAAAAGCTCATTTTCTTCACTAACGTAACAGAAGCAGCAGCACACCAGGGAGAAGAAAGGAACGCCGAAACCCCTGCGTCAACTCCCGAACACTGTAACTCCTCCGTCCGGGCTCCGATCGCTGCACCGTTTGCAGCCAGGCGACCACCGTGTCGAGCTCTACGTTTCTGCCGAAACAATTTCATAGGTAATTCATTCTTTAATTCTCACCCTCTTCTTCCCCAATTTTTGGAAATTTGAGTGGAGGTATTGAATTTCTTTGATTTCTGATGTTTTAGGATCCAATTAGCTTGAGAAAAATGTTCACTCTTGCTTATGTGAAGCTTGGATAAGGTGAGGATACGATAATTCTATTTTAATTTCATTGAATTTTAGCTTTGAGTTTTAAATTGGGTATATATGTGTTATAAATGTGTATTAGGCTGTGAATAAATAATTGGAGCTTGAAATTGTGAATATTGGAACTTGGAGGAAGCTGAGCTTAGAATGTATTGAGCTTTTGAGGGGCTGTCTTGGCTTCAATTAAATTTCTTTGCTCGCTACGTGGAAATCGGCCAAGGTATGTGAACAGCAGGCAGAAGTCGGCTAATTAAGAAATAACTTATAGAATACGTTGTGAGTATAGTTCTTAATCAGCTAAGGTCCACCTTGTCAATTTAGAAAAGTTGTCACAAATTTTAGAAATAAAAATACTAGGAGTATAAGTCCCAGGTCGTCTCCCAACGAGTTGCAGGAAAGGGTGCTATTTTATTAACTAGGAATTTTCCTAAAGTTTGAGAGTTGAATAATGATGAACAATTGAATAATTATAAATTAGAGCAATAAAAATAAACTAAGAATAATTATTGATATTCTAATTAAAAAGCCTTGACAGGAGGAATGATTAATTAGAAGTTCTATCCTTGTTGGGGTCTCTTAAGTGTAGTATTAAAAAGGTTATTGTTTTCACTTAGTTAACCCTTGCTAAATAAAGGAAAGTCAAGTGATTAAGCTAACCCTTATTCGCAAATCCTAGTCCTCTCCCTTAGGAAGGTCTAGCATTAGTAAATACAGAACTAGCCAACAACGTTCAATTTAACCGACACTTAAGCCTTCCAACTCAAGTGTCTCCTCTTAATCAACCCCCATGTCAAGTAGAAAAACTACTCCATTGATATGGATATAATACTCATAAAAATATAAAAAGACATAATAAATAAAATAAAATAAAATAGAGAATTAATAATTAATTAAAAGAAAAGGTAACTCTATATATTAATAAATCCAAAATGCAACATACTTATCTGAATAGGGTCAATGATCAACTGAAAAGAGTAAAGGAATAGGGAAACAAACAAAAGTAATGTCTTCAACGGAAGTAATGACTCTTCAACATCCAAAATCCAAAGCAAAAGCATAAACTATCAATGTAATGCTAATCTAAATTTAGATCTAAAACTAAAAATAATCCTAATATCAATGTATCTGAATGTGTATGGATGCGTGTTGAGTCTCTACATGTTCCCTAGCTTTAGCCTGTGTTTCTCGGCTGAAAACTGGGTCAAAATGCGGCCCGAAATTGCCCCCAGCATTTTCTGTTAATTCTGCAGATCGCGCATGTCACACGTACGCGTCGTCCACACGTTCATGTCATTTAGCAATTTTCCTTGTCACGCGAGCGCGTCGTCCACGCGTTCGTGTCATTCTTGCAGACACCAATCCACGCGTTCGCGTCAGGCACGCGTTCGCGTCGCTGCGATTTCTTCATTTCGCACGCTCGCATGAGCCATGAGCTCACGTCAGTGTTCGCTAGTCATCTCCTTAATTTCTTGTGTTCCTTCCATTTTTGCAAGCCTCCTCTCTATTCTCTGAGCCATTTCTGCCCTATGAAGCCTAAAACACTTGACACACGGATCATGGCATCGAATGGTAAAAAGGAGAGTTAAAATGTATTAATTAAAGGTTTCTAGGAAGCAAAGTTTCAACCATAAATAATACTAGGAAGCAGTTATAAAATCATGCAATTCGTATGAATAAGTAGGTAAAGAATTGATAAAAACCACTCAATTAAACACAATATAAATCATAAAATAATGGTTTATCATTTTGGTTTAGGTTTCTTGCATTTAATATGTAATGTCCTGTGAAAACTTAAACTAGATGATCGTAGGATAAGTTGGAACGAATGTGAATGGTGTTGTTTAGAGTCTTGTTATTAAATATGGACTGATGTGGTGTTGTTTAGTTGGACAATTGATAAATTGTCAATAATTGATTTGAGAGCATAAGTATGTAATTTATGACCTATGGTTTGATTGTGGGAATTGGCATATGTACATATAGTTGTTGTTGTTGATTTTGGTATGAGAGTATGTACGTGAAATTGGTGTGAAATGTGATCTTCATGGTGGTATGGTGTTGGGAAAGAAAGGACTTCTTAGTGCTAGTATATGTACGATACGGTGTTGGAAACATGGGAACTTGGCTTATGCTTCAGGAGCCTAGACGCCTAACGAGACGCCTCTCGACCTGCATCTGAAAAATAACAACATAGTATGGAATGAGAACCGGAGGTTCTCAGTATGGTAAAGGTGCCACACACATAATATATAAGGCCTTGGGAATGCCAGAGGCAATCCTAGAACGCCGACACGCAGATTATAGAGCTTAAATTATTAAACAGAAGCCATAAAAAGATGGTTTTCTAAGAGTATCTAAACCTAACTTAACTTAACCTTAAAATCTAAGTCCCATACTGCCATTCCTCCATACTTCCAACTCCGTCAGCATTTCACAGACAAATAAGCAGATAAAGGCAAGCACAAGAAGGTTACAAATACTGTAGGTAACACATATACATTTAACATGGCAAGTACACTTAGGCACACCCAGTTAATACACAAGCAAGTAATTCAAGTAGTATGCATATGATGCATGCTTGTCCTATGGCTGATTAGGCTCATCTGTCGGTTATCCAGCCAACCCGACAAGTCCAAAAACCTTAGATTGTCCCTCGACGTGCATCCTAAGAGTCTATAAATAGCCTTTTCTCAAATAATCAATAATGCTCAATGGGGGCTAACATTCCCAGGAATTTATACGTGCTCGGTCACCCTTACGTCGTAGGGTCAACAGAGTGTTGAGCTTTCAACCTGGTACACGTGGAGGAAAGCCATGGTACTTTATCCAGGGAATTTCGTATCTCAGATCATTTAATCATTCAAGCCAAGTGTCATACATGATCATTCATTTAGTTATCAAGCCAAGTATCATTCATAATCATCCATAATATTTCATAATCAATTCGTCATTTTTTTTTTGGCTTTACTTCATCTCCAAGTTATCCCCATTTCCTAGCTTCATCTGACTGTCAGGCTTAACACCACTATTTATCACTAAAGGAATGAAAATAGAGGTTTAAACGTTTGAAATAGGTTTTAAAACTTCAAAAATCATGTTTACTGGAACAGGGGCCACGCGTACGCGTGGCTTACGCGTGCGCGTGGAAATGTGAAACTGCATCTCGCGCGCGCATCCTTTTGTCATTTGTACGTGTGGGTGAAAACTACATATCACACGTGCGCGTGGGTCACGCGTGCGCATGGAACCAGTCGCATACGCATTGTTAAAATCCATGCCATGCATACGCGTGGGCGTACGTCCTTTTAAAAAATAGATTTAACACAAAGCTGCAGGATTGTATTGAAAACCAATTATGAGTTCAATTCTCCCAACAATCGTAACTTCCTCGATTTAAAATATTTTTCACCTATTCTTCGAATGGCATAAACGTCATGAACCCAATTTTCAATTCAAAACAAGTTAGAAGCAAATTGATGGTACGAAAGCCTAGTTATGCCTCGCCGAAGTTCGGCCAAAAACCAATATTGTGAACTTGCAAACTTCAAGCTCATTCAAAACGATTCCCATGTTTCCAACACCATATCCTACATATACTAGCACTAAGATGTCCTTTCTTCCCCAACACCATACCACCATGAAGATCAAATTTCACACCAATTTCAAGTATATACTCTCATACCAAAATCAACAACAACAACTACATGTACATATGCCAATTCCCACAATCAAACCATAGGTCATAAATTACATACTTGTGCTCTCAAATCAATGATTAACAATTTATCAATTCTCCAACTAAACAACACTACATCAATCCATATTTAATAACAAGACTCTAAACCACACCATTCACATTCGTTCCAACTTATCCTACGGTCATCTAGCCTAAGTTTTCACAGGACATTATATATTAAATGCAAGAAACCTAAACCATACATTGGCCGATTTTCACGTCACGACCAAAGCAATTTAATTGAAGCCAAGATAGCCCCTCACAAGCTTAATACATTCTAAGCTCAGCTTTCTCCAAGTTCCAATATTCACAATTTCAAGCTCCAATTATTTATTCACAGCCTAATACACATTTATAACACATATATACCCAATTTAATATTCAAAGCTCAAATTCAATGAAATTAAAATAGAATTATTGTATCCTCACCTTACCCAAGCTTCACATAAGCAAGAGTGAACGTTTTTCTCAAGCTAATTGGATCCTAAAACATCAAAAATCAAAAAAATTCAGTACCTCCACTAAAATTCCCAAAAATTGGGGAAGAAGAGCCTGAGAATTAAAGAACGAGTTACCTATGAAATTGTTCCAGTAGAAACGTAGAGCTCGACGCGGTGGTCGCGTAGCTGTAAATGGTGCAGCGATCGGAGCCCAGACGGAGGAGTTACGGCGTTCGGGAGTTGACGCAGGGGTTTCGGCGTTCCTTTCTTCTCCCTGGTGCGCTGCTGCTTCTGTTATGTTAATGAAGGAAATGAGCTTTTAGGCTAATTTAAATGCTGAGCTGGTTGGACCCACGGTCCGGTTTTGGTCCGGTTCAACTTGTTCGGCCCATTCGGTCCGATCTTAGACCGATTTCTTCGAAATTGGTGTCAAAATTCTCGTTTCGATGAGCTCTATACTAATTTGATATAATGTTCACATTTCTAATCTTCTTTATTAAAAACTAATTTATTGACTAATTATCTACTAATTTAACAGGGTTTACATTCTACCCACCTAACAAAGAATTTTGTCCTCAAAATTCAAATTCAGTTGCCTAAAAAGAGAGGTGGGTAGTCCTTTCGCATATCTGATTCAAGTTCCTAAGTATTCTCCTCGATACTAGCTCGACTCCAAGCTATTTTTATTATTGATACTTCCTTTCCGCGTAATCATTTAACATTGGTGTCATCAATTCTCACCAGAATTACTGAAAATGTTAGATCTTCTCTTACTTGAATCGGTTCCGGTTTCAGAACATGATTCGCATCAGGAGTATACTTCCGAAGCTGTGATACATGAAACACATCATGCAAGTTCGAAAGATATGGTGGTAAAGCAATCCTATAAGCCACCAGCCCAATTTTTTTCAGGATCTCAAACGGTCCAATATAATGGGGATTCAGTTTCTTAGTCTTAATAGCTCTTCACACTCCAGTGGTTGGTATAACCTTCAGAAAAATATGCTCCCCTTCCTCAAATTCCAAAGGCTTTCATCTTTGATCAGCATAGCTCTTTTGATGGCTTTGGGCTATAAGCATTTGGCTACGAATTTTCTTTATTTGCTCAGTAGTTTCAGCTATCATTTTAGGCCCTAGCAAACTCTTTCCTATGGAGCCATTCTGTTGCTCGCATGGTAGCTATTGTTATAAGCAAACTCCACTAATGCATATACCGATCCCATCTCGCCGGCTAGTCCAAAACATAAGCTCTTAGCATATCCTCCAAGGTCTGGATAGTTCTCTCTGACTGACTATCTGTCTGTGGATGATACGCAATACTCAAACTCAACTGAGTCCCAAATGCACGCTGAAAAGCTCCCCAGAACCTTCAAGGATCTCTGTCAGATATAATGGTAGAAGGCACGACATGCAACCTGACAATTTCCTTGATATACATTCGAGCCAATTCTTCCATCGTGAAACTTATTTGAATGGGGAGAAAGTGAATTGATTTTGTCAGTCGATCCACAACTACCCAAATAGCATCATAACCAGATTGGGTTCTGGGCAAACCTATCACAAAATCTATTGCAATTCTCTACTATTTCCATTGTGGAATCTCTAAAGGCTGAAATGTTCTTGATGGTCTCTGATGCTCAATCTTAACCTTCTGACACGTTAAACATTTAAATACATGTAATGCCACATCATTCTTCATCCCTGGCCATCATAACATCGCTTTTAGATCTTGATACCTTTTAGTACTTCCTGGATGAATTGAAAACCCACTCTTATGAGCTTCTGCCAAAATACTGTCGTAGGTCTCCGACATCTGGCATAACAATAAGGTTTTTGAATCTCCACAAACTATCCTGACCTTCTGATACTCTCCATTGTTTTCCCTGTTCAATTGCTGGTAATACCTTATGTAATGCTTCACTATCTCGATGAACCTTCGGAAGTTCTGATTTAAAATCACTTGAAATTTGCAACTGACTCAAACATAGAATTCCAGATTATTCCCTAACTTCCCAGGTTCAAACCTTGAAATGCCTTTAGTAACTCTTTTTCTCACAACATCATCCCAGCTAGATATAAAGACTTCCGACTCAAGGCGTCCGCCACAATGTTCGCTTTTCCTGGATGGTAATTCAATTCAAAATCGTAATCTTTCAGAAGCTCCATCCATATCCTTTGACGCATATTCAACTATTTCTGCTAAAAAAGATACTTCAAACCCTTATGGTCTGAGAAAATATGAAACATAACGCCATAGAGATACTGCTTCCGGATCTTTAGAGAAAACACAACAGCAGTAAGTTCCAAATCATGTGTCGGATAGTTGATCTTATGCGGACTTTATTGCTGTGAGGCGTATGCTACAACATTCCGGTGCTGCATCAGAACGTACCCCAAATCCTTTAATGATGCATCACAATACACTTCAAATGGTTCACTTGGCTCAAGCTATACCAACACGGGTGCAGTAGTCAACTTTTGCTTCAACGCTTGAAAACTCTCTTCGCACTCCGGAGTCCAGACAAAAGGCATATCCTCCCTAGTCAACTTAGTTAAAGGTAAGGTGAGCTATGAAAATCCCTTAATGAATCTTCGATAACACCCCGCCAAACCTAGGAAACTTCTAATCTCTGTCACTGAAGTTGGTCGCTCCCATATCATCACTGCTCTTACCTTAGCAGGATCTATGGCTATACTCTGCTTGCTCACTACGTAACCGAGAAACTTTACCTCACTCTTCCAAAAATCACATTTAGATAACTTAGCGTACAATTTCCTATCTCTCAGAATTTGTAGCATAGTTCGCAAGTGATCAGCATACTCCTCCTCAGTCCTCGAGTAAACAAGAATATCATCAATAAAGACAATAACAAACTTATCCAAGTACGGCCGAAAAATCCTGTTCATATAATCTATAAATACTACCGGAGCATTGGTTAATGCAAAAGACATTACTGTATACTCATAATGACCATAACATGTCTTGAAAGTAGTTTCCGGAATATGTTTATCTCTAACCCTTATCTATTTTAAACCCAACATCACTCCAAACCGATTCGCCCTTCTAAGTTAACTAAATATTACCCCATCTTAACAACTAATAGCCTTCGACCAGTCATTGACTTAGGCTTTACAATTATCAACGCGCGTCATATATTACGAATGAATATCACATATTAATGATATGCAAGTAAGTTCGAAATTCAACTACTAGTTTATGGTTACGTCAGGTCTGAGAAACAGATTCGGCTGCATCCCAACATTTCTTGTGTGAACAGTCTCGAGCCACCTGCCCCGGCTTCCCGCACTTGTAGCATTCACCTAGGCCGGCTCTATGCGGCTTGTCTGGAGCAGTCTCTCCATAGCCTTCTTGTAGCATCGGCCACTTCATTGAGTAGTTTTCTGCAAATTGACTCTTCTTAACCAGTTCAGTGAAATTCGTTAACCTTTACGGATACACGTAGTTAAAGATGTCTCTCCTAAGTCCTTTCTCATACTGAGCACACTTCCACTCCTCATAGTCGGCTGGATTTCCTTGACAAACTCTTGAAAGACGGCACAGGTTGTTGAATTCACGGGTATAGTCAGTGTTCATACCCCAGGTCGCGCTACCCGACCTGGGATGAATGGCGACAAAGCGACCGACCTCTTCAGGTCAGGCTATCCGACCTCTTCTCAAAGAGGTCGGCCAAATCGACAAGAAAGCCCAACAAAGGGCCCGAATAGAGGAACACGACCCACATCCAAAGGCAATCCAAGCCTATAAAGATAAAGGCAGTTCCCTTGAAGATAAGCTGACTTCACCCCAAATAAGATAAGATAGGATAAGATAACTAACTTATCTTATCAGAAAGGTCAGCCCACACTACTATAAATACAATGGAGCACCCAGGTATAACTCATACTCTGATTCTACAATAAACCTGCTTAATACCCGTGCTAACTTAAGCATCAGAGTCTCTTGCAGGTACCCCCCACCCTCCGGTGGCCAAGGATCAGCAGTACAGCAAGTCCAACAAGTCGGACACAACAGCCCCGGCCGTCACCAGCCAGCCGGACACGCCATCTCCGAACAGTACAGAAGATCTCATCCGAGATCGACCTCCAGTTTCAGGTAACCCTCGGAACATCGGCACCATTGCCGGGGAACTTGGAAGTCATCCCAACACCATGGCGGACGGCCATGACAACGACCATGACTCAGATCTAGAAAACAGAACACCGCACAAGAACGTGGACACTACATTGAAGGATGCTCCGGAATCCAACGGAGACAAAAGCTCACCAAATCCAGGAGCAATAGAAGTGCTTCAAGATTGCTTAAAGCAACTTGAGAAAGAAACCCAACAATAACGGGAGATCGGAAAGGATCTGCAAAGAGAGGTACGACGACGTCGAGAATTGGAAGAAAAACTACAACAATTAGAAGCTGATCTCAAATCAAAAGCTCCTCGGACCACTCCTGAGGAAAATTCACGCAAAGAACAAGATCCATTCACCAGGAAAATCATGAAAACCAAAATTCCAAAAGACTTCAAGCTCCCGGATATGATTTTGTATGATGGCACCACAGATCCCAACCATCATCTCAGCAATTTCAGAAGCAGAATGTACCTTACCGACGCCTCAGATGCCGTTCGCTGCAAAGCTTTTCCAATAACTCTCACGAAGACAGCAATCAGATGGTTCGACAACTTACCTCCAAAGTCCATCTCAAACTTTGACGACCTGGCCAAAAAGTTCCTGGCCAGATTCTCCATCCAGAAAGATAAGGCCAAGCACGCCCCCAGTTTACTAGGGATCAAGCAAAAAGAACGGGAGAGCCTCCGCAACTACATGGAGAGATTCAACAAAACATGCATGGACATTCAAAGCTTACCAACAGAGGCTGCCATCATGGGACTCACCAACAGCCTACGGGAGGGACCTTTTAGCCAATCTATATCATAGAAGTACCCTACCTCCTTAGACGAAGTACAGGAGTGAGCAGAAAAATACATCAACATGGAAGAAAATGCTCGGTTGGGAGAAACCTCCAAATCCGGGGTCCCCTACCGAGATAAAGACAAGGAATCCAAAAGGAAAGAAGATCGGCAAGGGGAGAAAATCTAAAAATACAACAATTACACTCCTCTCAAGGTATCCCTAGTTGATGTATACAAAGAAGTCTGCCACACGGAGAAAATACCCCCAGCTCGGCCTCTCAAAGGCAAAAGAGGGGGAGGAAATCGGAATGAGTTTTGTGAATACCATCGAGTGCGAGGTCACTCCACCAATGAGTGCTTCGATTTAAAGAACATCATAGAAAAGTTGGTGAGGGAAGGAAAACTAGATCGGTTTCTAGCAACCCGAGATGATGATCAAAGAAAGAGACGAAGGGACGAAGATATCGGACGAACCGTGCGATCACCCAGTACACCAGAAAGACACGTCCACATGATACATGGCAGATTCGCAGGGGGAGGAATCTCCAAATCATCTCGTAAAAGATATCTCAAAGAAGTATATCATGTCGAAGGAAAGGAGGAAGCACCCGACATCCCTGCAATCACGTTCACTAAAAAGGACGCATCTGGAATCATCTCGGGACACGACGACCCCATGGTCATTACCATCATACTGGAAAATGCCAATCTCCATCGCACACTAATAGATCAAGGAAGCTCCGCCGACATCTTATTCAAAACAGCTTTCGACAAATTTGGTTTAGAAGACAAGGAGCTTAAGGCATACCCGAACAGTCTGTTCGGACTGGGAGATACCCCGGTACAACTATTAGGATACATATCACTACATACAACCTTCGAAAAAGGGAACCGATCCAGGACCCTCAAAATAGACTACATTGTGGTCGACGTAAGTTTAGCCTACAATGCTCTAATAGGTCAGACAACACTCAACTTGGCGCAATAGTCTCGACCCCACATCTATGCATGAAATTCCCAACTACAGAAGGGATAGCTACAATAAAAGCAGATCAAAAGATGGCGCGCCGCTGTTATAACGAAAGTCTAAACCTCAGAGGCAGAGGAGAAGAGTTTCATACAATTGAGCTTGGTGGAGTGCAGCGACGAGAGGAACTCCGTCCGCAGCCAAAAAGCGAGATAGAGAAGGTTCAGATCGGAGACACCTCGGACAAAACAACTAATATCGGAACAATCCTAAGAGGAGACTCAAAAGAATTACTGATACAATTCTTACGCGATAATGTTGATCTATTCGCATGGAAAGCCGCAGACATGCCAGGCATAGATCCCAAGCTAATGTGCCACAAGTTAGCGGTCTATCCAGGATCTTGGCCGGTGCAGCAGAGACGAAGAAAACTTGGGCCAGAGCGATCCCAAGCTGTGGAAGAGCAGGTACAGGCACTACTGGAGGCAGGATTCATAAGAGAAGTCAAGTATCCACTATGGTTAGCCAACGTCGTCTTAGTGAAAAAATCAAATGGGAAGTGGCGAATGTGTACTGATTACACCGATCTCAACAAAAGCCTGCCCAAAAGATCCTTACCCACTCCCAAGTATCGACGCTCTGGTAGATGCTTCCTCCGGATATAGATACCTCTCGTTTATGGACGCATACTCGGGATACAACCAAATCCCCATGCATCCACCAGATCAAGAAAAGACCTCGTTTTTAACGCCAAAAGCAAATTACTGCTATATCGTGATGCCCTTCGGTCTCAAGAACGCGGGTGCTACTTATCAAAGGCTGATGAACAAAGTCTTCTCAGACCACATCGGAAAAGTCATGGAAGTCTATGTGGACGACATATTGATAAAGACACAAAGCGAAGACACATTACTGTCTGACCTGACTCAAGTGTTCGACACTATAAGGAGGCACGACATGCGACTCAATCCTGCAAAATACACCTTTGCGGTAGAAGCAGGCAAATTCCTAGGTTTCATGCTCACTCAAAGAGGAATTGAAGCAAACCTAGATAAATTCCAAGCCATACTCAACATGAAGAGCCCCACCTGTGTCAAAGAAGTGCAGCAACTCAACGGGAGATTGGCCACCCTATCCAGATTCTTAGCAGGGGCAGCGATAAGATCTCTCCCCTTTTATGCTACATTAAGAAAGGGAAAGCAGTTCGAATGGATGACAGAATGTGAACAAGCTTTCCAAGACTTCAAAGAGTTCTTAGGATGACCGTCTATCTTATCTCGACCACGAGAAGGAGAACCGCTCATATTATATCTCGCAGTAGGAAACCGGGCAATAGCCTCAGCACTAGTCAGAGAAGACGAAAGTGGGCAACAACCCGTCTACTTCATTAGCAAAGCACTACAGGGATCCGAGCTGAACTACCAGAAGATAGAAAAGTTTGCCTATGCTCTCATCCTAACATCTCGATGACTTCGCCCGTACTTCCAGGCTCACACCATTAAGGTTCAAACCATCGAGCCCATAAAAGGAATACTGCAAAAAACGGATTTAGCAGGCAGAATTTTACAATGGACAGTCGAGTTATCAGAATTCGACCTCCAATATGAAGCTCAGATGGCCATTAAATCACAGCATCTGGCCGATTTTATCGCAGAGTTCACAGACGCCTTGGAAACCCCCACAGAATGGAATCTCTATGTGGACGGCTCTTCAAATAAGACTGGAAGCGGCGCAAGCGTGATAATAAAAAGCAACCAAGGAACCTAAGTTGAGTTCTCCCTCAAGTTTGGGTTCCCGGCCTCAAACAACCAGGCAGAATATGAAGCATTATTAGTCGATTTGAAGCTGGCTACAGAGGTTGAAGCTCAAAAACTCAACATTTACAGCTATTCACAAGTAGTCACCTCGCAGATAACAGGGAGCTATCAAGCCAAAGATCCCACCATGAAAAAGTATTTGGATAAAACCAAGGAACAGCTCGGACAACTCGGGGAATATAAGATCTGCCACATACCCCGCAAACAAAACGCCCGAGCTGACGCACTCTCAAAACTAGCCAGCACCAAACCACGGGGCAACAATAAAAGCCTCATCCAGGAAATGCTACAGAACCCATCAATTTCGGAAGAGAAAATCCTAGCCATAACAAGTCAGGACCAAGGATGGATGACCCCCATAATTAACTACCTCAAAGCAGAAACGCTCCCCACGGAGGAAAAAGAGGCGAAAAGATTAAAAAGGGAGGCACAGTACTACACTATTATAAACAACATCCTGTACAAAAGAGGGATCTCAATACCGCTACTAAAATGTGTGCCGACCAATAACACAAAGGAAGTGCTAGAAGAAGTACACGGCGGCGTGTGCGGCAACCATCTCGGAGCACGAGCTCTCGCCAAAAAAGTACTCCGAGCGGGATTTTATTGGCCAACCCTACAAAAAAAAGCTATAGAATTTGTAAAGACATGTCCACTATGTCAGAAACATGCCAACTTCCACATCGCCCCGCCAGAAGAGCTCATCAGTGTAACCTCGCCCTGGCCATTTGCAAAATGGGGACTTGATCTTCTCGGACCCTTTCCCCAGGGATCAAGACAAGTAAAATTCCTCATAGTCGGAGTAGACTATTTTACAAAATGGATTGAGGCAGAACCCCTAGCCAACGCCACCGCTCAAAGAAGCCGGAATTTCCTATACAGGAACATTGTCACGAGGTTCGGGGTTCCATACTCCATCACCACAGACAATGGCACTCAATTCACAGACGCAGGATTTAGGAGACTAGTAGCCGACTTGAATATAAAGCACCAGTTCACCTCCGTCGAACACCCTCAAGCCAATGGACAGGCCGAAGCTGCCAACAAAGTCATATTGGCTGGGTTAAAACGGAGACTACAAGATGCAAAGGGAGCTTGGGCCGAAGAACTTCCGCAAGTCCTATGGGCATATCGAACAACGCCACACTCCACGACAAATGAATCACCCTTTCGACTAGCATACGGAGTGGAGGCAATGATCCCAGTAGAGATTGAGGAAGGGTCACCCAGAGTAGTCCACTACAATGAAGAAGCCAACTCTCAACTTCAGAAGGAAGAACTCGACCTACTACCTGAAATCCAGGAAAGAGCTCGGATCAAGGAAGAAGCACTAAAACATCGAATGGCTTCCAGATATAATCAAAAGGTAGTGCCAAGAAGTTTCACGGAGAATGGTCTCATCCTAATCCGAAATGATATTGGAACAACTCGACCAGGAGAAGGAAATTTGGTAGCAAACTGGAAAGGACCCTACCGAGTTGTAAAAGTACTTGGGAAGGGCTATTACAGACTGTCCGAACTCGATGGACGAGAGCTTCCCAGATCATGGCACGCCTGCAACCTAAGAAGGTACTACAGCTAGAAAAGTAAAAGATCTCACTATTGGATGCACTCTTTTTCCTGAAAAGGTTTTTTAATGAGGCACCAAGTTGAGACTCAAACACTATTCGACGTAAAGGGATGAAAAAATCCCACATGTATATATTTGCACTTTCCTTTGAATAAACTATATATTTTAGATATTCTACAATATTTCAAGACGCATTAATCTGAAGCATTCATCGTCCGATTATAAAGCAATAGATCGGCAGAAAGTGAAAAACAATTTCACTGCACGATCACGATAAAGATAACCGTCCGATAAAGGTGAAAACGCGATTCACCCAAAAGACGATCTAGAGATGACAACCACTTTCTACAAATCGGCAAAGATGAACACAGAATAACATAAGAAGTTATCGAAAGTGATCTAAAAAAGAACTTGACGAGGTCTTATGGATTGCTAAAATAATAACTTAAAGACTGGCCGACGATTAAGAAGTTGGACCAAGTCAACCCAAGTTATAAGTAAACCTTGGAAAGAGGTCTGGCCAACCCTATTAAAGAGGATTACTTTAACTTAGAAGGGCCCGACATAACAAAGTCGGCCCAAAATGAAAAAGTTATACAAGTAGTCCTTGAAAGAGACCTGACAAAGGTCCAAAAAAGAGGACTACAAAAATAACTTAAAGGAGACCGACATAACGAAGTCAGACTCCTACTACTAAGAAGTTATAAAAGTAATCCCTGAAAGAGACCTGACAAAGGTCCAAAAAAGAGGACTACAAAAATAACTTAAAAGAGACTGACATAACGAAGTTGGACTCCTACTACTAAGAAGTTATAAAAGTAATCCCTGAAAGAGACCTGACGAAGGTCCAAAAAAGAGGACTACAAAAATAACTTAAAGGAGACCGACATAACGAAGTCGGACTCCTACTACTAAAAAGTTATAAAGGCAATTCCTGAAAGAGATCTGACAAAGATCCAAGAAAGAGGATTACAAAAATAACTTAGAAAAGGACGACGTAAAGAAGTCGCCCTACTACAAAGCAAGTTACAAAGGTAACCCCTGAGAAAGACGGGACAAAGGACTACCAAAACAACTTGGAGGACCAACTTGAAGAAATCGGTTATAAATCGTCAGAAATACGAGCAAGAGCGAGAAAACCGAAAAACAAGTCGGACCCACATAGCCATAACCTCAAAAGATCCAAGTTACAAACAATAAAGCAAATCCGAAGAGGACGAGTAGCAGGGTTCCAACATCCTCAGAAAACAAAAAGATACCAAGTTAAGTGCAAAAGCATGATATAATCTACAAAGTTACAAAGCTTCAGAGGCCACCAAAATCTACCTCAAAAGCTGGAAAGTTACTTTTGTTTGTCAAAACAAAAAGTTGCTAGGTAAGCAACGAAAAAGTACCAGCAGTTAACAAAACATAAAGAGTTTAAAAAGCCCACAAGCCGGGCTAACTACGTAAATATCCAGAATAAATGGGCTAAGGGTCAGAAGACTTTCTAGCAGCATCAGTCCGAAGAGACGGAGGGCGAGTCTGGAGAGGAATAACATCTACAGTACCATCATCCCGGTTTAAGATCTGGCAGTCAGGATCAGAAGCGGGAGGGCCGACCTCGGCAGGAACAGCAGGAGTTGACACCTTGGCAGAGGACACAGGGGGAGGTTCAACATCATCATCATCCTCGTCATCAGGGACAATCTTGCCATCCCTGACGACGTTAACTAGGCTAAAGAGGGTCAGGTCGGCCTCGGGAGCAATAACCCGAACTTGTTCCTTCAGGTTCTCATAGGCAGAAGTTACACTACCAACAAGATGACCTTGGAGTTCGGAGTAATTAGCTCGGGCATTCTCCAACTCCTCCCTCAGGCGCAACACCTCCCGGTAAGATGTCACATAACTATCCTTATGTCTCATAGCCGTGTCCTCGGCCAACCTCACAGAAGCCGCCAAAGAGATGGAACTTGCCTTCTCATTCTCCAAATCTTTTTCTAACTTGGCCACCTTCACTTCAAGCTCCTCCTTCAAGCCTTTCATCCGATCAAACTCCTGTTTGGCCTCCTCCATGAAAGCTTTAGTGGCATGGAGAGGAAAACTTTGAGCAGTTCCATATAGGGCCGCTCCCATGTGTGCCATCTTGATACTACTCCGAGTTATATAATCAAAATGATGAAGAAGCGACACGTCGTCCATGGGGAGGACACCATAAGGGCCGATTTGTTGATCTACAAACTCGACCGCATCAAAGTTAGGAGCATCAAGGTTGAAAGGCTCAATTATTGTTTGCTTCTTACTAGGAGGGGCACTAGAAGCTGCAGCAGAAGATTGTGGAGGATCGACCAGATGAACCCGAGGAATAGGAATTGCTTTCCTCGGTCCGGGAGAACTCAGCACAGGAGGCATCACTGGAACCTGAGAAGATCCCTCTCCGGCCGCCTTGGCCGAGATGTTTAGAGCAGCAGTTGCCTTCTTCGCCTTCTTGTAGGCCTTCATAGAATCATTATTTTTCGACATCTCTGAAAATACAGAATCAACCACAAAAGACAAGTTACAACATAGGGGGAGAAAAGCTCAGAAGCAAGTATAAAAACAAGTCAGATAGTACCCAAAGCAGTTCGAACCAAAGATAGATCACTCAAGAATCTCTTCGTATCCAGATGGGGAGGTTTCCTCCACAAATCTTCAAGAACAACTACAAAGGCCCGCTCAGCCTCATTAAGCATCTCCCATGTATAACGTGGCACTCTCACATTCTTTTGCCACTCTAGAGGAAAAGCGGGCTCATCATTTTCATCAAGAAAAAAGGGGCGGACCCCCTCAACAGCACAAACTCGAAAGAAATAGTTCTTAAAATCTTTAAACGACTCATCATACATGGCAAAAATTTTATGCCCCTGGGCCGATCTGAAAGAGACCCAGGAAGCTTTCTTTTTGGAGGAACCTCCGGGCTTGGCCGAGACGAAAAGATAAAGGAAAAGAGTTTCAGAAGGTGTTATGCCTAACTCTTGGCAAAGCAGTTGAAATATTTTGATAAAACCCCAGGAATTCGGGTGAAGCTGGGATGGAGCAATGTTACATGACCACAACAGGTCAGTTTCAAAAGCAGTAAAAGGAAAAGTAACGTTTAATTGGCTAAAAAAGTATTCATAAGCATAGAAGAAGGGACGCTCCCCCTCGATGGAAGTCGGAAAACAAACTCTCTCATCAGAATCAGGGGCAACAAGCTCATAATCCCCCTCACGGGCACTGTTACCATAAATCCTATGGCGCTTCCTCAGCTCTGTGCAAAATTCAGCATCCACAACAGAAACACACAATAAGACAAGGGAGTCTAGCCAATCGGACATGAGGCCAACTAATCCTACAATGTTATTGCGAGAAGACATGAGGCCAACTAATCCTACAAGTAAGAAAAGAAGATGGGATTACTAAAAACATCTCGGACAAGGGAGAAAACAACTCAATACGATATAGGCGAACACACAGAAAAGGAAAACCCCAAGACTCAAACCAAAGTCCTGGGGCATCCTTTGGAGGCAATAATAAAGCAAGGTTTCTAGTAAAAATCTGCTTCTCGCACCCCAACACCTCTCAAAACAAGAAAAGAAGGCTTCAAACAGCAAGCATTTTCAGAAAAGAAGGCTTCAAACAGCAAGCATTTTCCATCAGATTAAAACACAAAAGTCTTCAAAAACATTGCCTTTCAGTCTAAGCTAGCAAAAACCATCCCCAAACATCAAGCACGCCAAACAGAAACCATTAAAGATACAACCTTTTTCAGAAATCAGACAAAGCAACCGTCAAATAAAGCAAGGAACAGATGCGGATAGCGGTACCAGAACAGAAACAACAAGGAACATGCAAAGCCTTAAAAGCATCAAGCAAAAACAAAAAGGATCATGCAGAAGGTGGAGAAACCCCCAGAACGCACATTTCAACAACAATAAGGCACGATGGAAACAGAAAGATCCAAACTTTCTCTAAAGGAAAACCAAAATCAAAACCTCATCACAAAAACAAAGAGAAAGCATGAAATGGGACTAACCTGAAGACGAAAGGAGCTTCGAGGAAGGAAAATGAAGGCGCAGAAATAAAAGCTGCCCAGAAAATTGCCAAACAAACGCCACAACACAAGAAAGCAGAAAGTGCAAACGAAAAACAGAGAGCGAAGAGAGCGGAGAAAAGAAGTTACGAAAAGGGCGAAGGAGAGAAACCGTTTCTGGGTTTTCAAAATCAAAATAAAGAGCCAAAGGGAAACGGGGCAATTAATGTTAAAATTAATGAAAACATTAAACCCTCGCACGTTCCCGAAGTGCCGATATAAAAGCGCGCACATTTAGAGGAAAAACGTTCTACATTCAAAAGCTTCTACAAAGAAAGCGACAAAATGCTTGAGTTCGGCTTCAAAGGACCAAAGTCAAAGACTCGACCTCGACAAAAGACCGAGCTCAAGCAGGGGCACTGTTCATACCCCGGGTCGCGCTACCCGACCTGGGATGATTGGCGACAAAGCGACCGACCTCTTCAGGTCAGGCTATCCGACCTCTTCTCAAAGAGGTCGGCCAAATCGACAAGAAAGCCCAACAAAGGGCCCAAATAGAGGAACACGACTCACATCCAAAGGCAATCCAAGCCTATAAAGATAAAGGCGGTTCCCTTGAAGATAAGCTGACTTCACCCCAAATAAGATAAGATAAGATAAGATAAGATAACTAACTTATCTTATCAGAAAGGTCAGCCCACACTACTATAAATACACTGGAGCACCCAGGTATAACTCATACTCTGATTCTACAATAAACATGCTTAATACCCGTGCTAACTTAAGCATCGGAGTCTCTTGCAGGTACGCCCCACCCTCCAGTGGCCAAGGATCAGCAGTACAGCAAGTCCAACAAGTCGGACACAACAGCTCCGGCCGTCACCAGCCAGCCGGACACGCCATCTCTGAACAGTACAGAAAATCTCATCCGAGATCGACCACCAGTTTCAGGTAACCCTCGGAACAGTCAGCAACAGACATATTCTTTTGCTTTAGTTGTATTAACTCCAACTCCTTTGCAGTGCAAAGTGCATGCAAGAAATATTTCTCGTAAAATTCGGTCTTGAATCTATTCCAAGGGATATCTGTTAACTCTATCTGCAAGGTATGATATAACTCCTGCCACTACTTCTGAGCTTCTCCCTCCAACATATAGGTCACTATTTCCACTGACTGTACTTCAGGAACGTGCTTAGTGTACAAAAACCTTTCCACATCTCGAAACCACCGATCATCCTCCAACGCATTGGCATTTCCATTAAACTTAGGTGGACCACTCTTGAGGAAATCAGTAAGGGTTATGGACCTGTAGTATTGACCTGCATTGCTTGTACCAGCACCCGAGCTTCCATCTTGGGGTCCTTGCATCGGTTCGGTCCTAAGATTTTCCCTCTGGGTACCTCGCTTGGATCCGGGAGACGACATTTGGTCCCTATTCACACCAAACAATTGATATTAAGGTGATCAGTCTCAATATCTCAAGTTTAATGCTTTAAAGTCCCAAATGCATGCTCACGAACACGTATGCTACACATACCAGTCTGATATCCTAAGTAGCACATAGTCACATACAGAGTATGCTCAGAAGCATAATCAGTCCATTTCTCAAGCTCTACAGGAACGAACTGCTCTAATACCATAATGTAATACCCTACCACACAGAGCATTACACCTAGGATGTAACACAGAGGTGGTGAGGTGCTATGACCTTTAAAATAAATGTGTACATATAATAGCAGAAAGACTATAATAAACTAGGAGCCTTGAAAAATGGGTAAAATAAAATCGCGAAATAAAAAAAGCGCAACGCTCTGGAAACGGAATAACTTGCGTGTGAAGAAAACTATATCTATCAAACATAAAATAATAAAATTAGGAATAGAGAGCCAAAGATACAAAATAACAAGCTCCTAACTCAAACTGCGAAGTCAAGGCTGGCCGGAGAATACTTACCCATTTTTCAAGGCTCCTAGTTTATTATAGTCTTTCTACTATTATATGTACACATTTTATTTTAAGGGTCGTAGCGCCTTACCACCTCTGTGTTACATCCTAGGTGTAATGCTCTGTGTGGTAGGGTGTTACATTATGAGACATAGGATAGAGTTTCAATTTCTAGTCAGATTCATTGAAATCAGAATTGTTTAATTTTTTGTATCATTGAAAATCTAGATGTTGACTTGTAATTCTATGTTTAATTTTAGTTTTATTAGTATATTTTGATAAGATCATATTGGTTTGGTTGATGATTTTTTTTAAATTTAGAAGATATTTTAAGATTTATGTTAAACTATAATTTTATTTTAATATGTTTATTTATAATTTATTTATTATTTAATTCTAAAATAGTTTTTTCAATTGAACTACAATTGGATCGGTTGAACAAGTAAATAGTGAACCAGTAATTAGAACGGTTCAATAATCGGTCCGATTCTCAAAACCTTGATTACCACTTCATTGATTTGTTGTTTGGTCAGTTTCTTGCTCCAGGGATCAGATAAAAAGAAATAGAGGCTACTTTCTAGTTTATTCAAAATCACCTTCCCTTATGCAATTCATTCATGCTATATTTCATAAGTAAACCTAAAAAATTGATTGGTTTAAGTAATTTTTCAATTTTGAATTTGGTAAATAATAAGAAACTTGGCACTAGAAGTGAGAGCTTTATTTTATATATATATATTTTAGTCAACAGGTCAAATCAGCTTGAGCTTGAAAGTCTTGAACTATATTATTTTCAAGACCGACAAATATATATATATTGGTCAACAGGTCAAATCAGCTTGAGCTTGAAAGTCTTGAACTATATTATTTTCAAGACCGACAAATTTGAGATTCTAATAGTTTTGGATTTATATTGGTGGTTTTGAATAAAAAGACCTCTTTTGTATATAATAAACAGACCACTTTTCTTTTTCTTCTTTGATTTGTTACTATTCTTAAATTAAGTTGAGCTCAAGTTCTCAGTCATCTGATTGGTTATGAAGGTCAGAACATAAAGAAATAATAAAAATAATGCAAGAAGAGAACAATGACTTGAAAACTAAGTTGAAAAAGACAGAAAAAAGACTTGAACTTAATAACCGTATACTTCAAAAAATGATGAAGAAGCTTAATTTTAAAATTCCGATTTCTCAATTAGAAGGTGGAGAAACAAATATAAGAGAAGATGAAGATGGTGAACGTACGTCTGAAAAGTGATTAGTAGTTGTGATGCTAGTTATTAGTTAATAGACTTTAAATGATGTAATTAGTAATACGAGAGTGTTGTTTACTTATTATTGTTGCCTATAATATTGAATTGATGAGTTTGTTAGTTTTTCATTTAATTAAAATGATGAACAAACATTATTAGAGAATCATTAAATGTTTATATGATTATGTTGTGTTTGTGTGCAGGAAACTACTACATTGATATTGGCCCAAGGAACAAATAAGAAATTCCACATCTACAAACCTTGCTCAACATCAATTCAACCATAACAACAATTTGGTCCATAAGAAAAATGGCTGAACCTTGAGGAAGAAAAAAAATCAAAAAGCCCCAAAGAAAAGATCCAGTCCCGTTCGATAAAGTTACCTAAGCCTAACTCTCTGAAACTTGAATCTAAAGTTTTAAGTCATTTTAATTTCATCTAGCTTCTACCGAAAGCCAAACTCACTCTTCTCTCTCCTCTCTCTTTCGATCACGTCATTCAACGAAGAAGAAAGAAGGAAATGGAAACTATAGAAGCTAGGTTATGGAGAAAGGAAAAAAGGTTGTTTCCAAATCTAAGCAAAGAAGAAGAGCTACAACTAAGAAGCTATTCTCTCTTGGTCTGAGAATTACAAAAGGCTTCTTTCTCCATTTGTGCTACACTAAGGAACCATGAAGAAATCTACAAAGCCTCAAGCTCAAATCAAGAAACCATGGAGTTAATGGAGTCAAAGATGATCAGAAGCTCATCCACGGTCCAAATCCAAACTTGGGGCCAAAGTCAAGCTCAACAGATAAGATTAATGGAGCTTGAATAAAAAGGATGAGAGAGAAGGTAAAATGCATGTCTCAAATTCGGACTTCTCTGTCTCTCCTCTGACCAAGCCGCTGCAAGCTCTGAGGATTGGAGAAGAAGATAGCATTGGGGTTGAACTTGATTTAACCTTGGAAGCTTCACTCTTCTATATTAAGGGTGAACCACCAAGGGTTGAAGGAAAGAGAGAAAAATAAAGCACTGAGATCAGTTCTCACAGCTACCTAAGCTGTTTTGAGTTCTTCTCCTTTATGGTTTACATGTTGTATTTTTTCTCAATTTAGTCTATCTGAGTCTCATTGAAAAAGGTAAACATGGTGAGGTTTGTAAGAAAAAGCCAATGAGAGGTAAAAGGCAGTGAGTTAAACTTGGAGAAAAAGGCATAAGATATCTCAGATTTTCTTTGTACATCTTTCTGTTTTATGTCATGATTCTGTGGGGATTCCCTTGCAAGTTGGGTTAGCAATTGGTTGTTGAAAGCTACGTTGAGTCCTAGTCAAATTCAGATTGGGTTAGAATCTGTATTTGTCCCAGATAGGATTGGGTAGATCCTAGGAAATGATTGGTGTTTGTAATCTTGTGAAAAAAGATAGTGAAATTCCATCATAATTGTGATGGAGACTAGATGTAGGCTACATTGCACTTAGTAGCTGAACCAGGATATATCTTTGTGTCACTCCTTCTTCTTTACTCTATTTCTGTTTTAGGAGACAAAAATGGGAGTCTCTATACTCGACAGGAAACAAAAGTAAAAATATCTCTTAAAGTTCTGTTAATGATACAAAAGTGATTTTCAGCAACAAAGGAGGCCAAGATTCAATCCCCCATTCTTTTAGCCACTGATAACTGATGCGGGACGGAAGTCGGCCAATTAAGAGATCGATATAGGAATTATGTTGCGAGTATAGCTCTTAACCAGAAAAAATTTGCCTCATAAATTTAGAAAGGTTGTCACAAAAGTTTATAATAAAAATACTGGGAGTATGAGTCCCAGGTTGTCTCCCAACGAGTTGCCAAAAAGGGTGCTAATTTATTAATCAGGAGTTTTCCAAGAGATTTTGAGTTTGGTCAATGAGCACAAGCATATAATTGTAAATTAAAGCAATAAAAATTAAAAGAGATTTATATTATTCAAAATAAAAAACCTTGACTGGGAAAATGATTAATTGGAAGTTCTATCCTTGTTGGAATTCTCTCAAGTGTAGTATAAAGAGGTTGTTATTTTCACTTAGTTAACCCTTACTAAATAAAGAAAAGTCAAGTAATTGAGCTAACTCTTATTCGCAAATCCTAGTCCTCTCCCTTAGGAAGGTCTAGCGTTAGTAAATACAGAATTAGCCAACAACTTCCAATTTAACTAATCACTTGAGCATTCCAACTCAAGTGTCTCCTCTTAATCAAACCCCATGTCAAGTAGGGGATCTACTCCATTGACATGAATATAACACTCATAAGAATAAAAGAAGAAGACATGATAAACAATAACTACAATTTAATTAAAAGTAAAAGTAATCCTTTGCATTAACAATCCATGAAAATAATCCAATTGTAACTCTAAACAAGAATTAAGAATATGGAATAAATAAATAAGAAGTAAGAAAACAAACTAGAATAGTAACTTCAACGGAGGTGATGACTCTTCAATATCCAAAAGTGAAAGCATAAAACTATGAAACTATGAATGTAAAGAAAACCTAGAGGAAGAGTAATTTTCTCTAGATTCAGATCTAAAAACTAAAAACTATGCTAATGAGAATGTGCGTTGAGTCTCTCCACATTTCTTGGCTCTAGTCTGTGTTTCTGGGCCGAAAACTGGGTTAAAACTCGGCCCGAAATCGCCCCAGCGTTTTCTGTTATTTCTGCAGATCACGCATGTCACGCGTACGCGTCAGCCACGCGTGCGCGTCGCTGGTCGTTTTGGCATGTCACGGTACGCGTCAGTCACGCGCACGCGTCTTTGTGCAAACTCCAATCCACGCGTACGCGTCAGGCACGCGCACGCGTCACTGCAAATTTCTCCATATCGCGCACTCGCGTGAGCAATGTGTCTGTGTCGATGCTCGCTGGTCATCTCCTTAGTTTCTTATGTTCCTTCCATTTTTGCAAGCTTTCTCTCCATTCTCTAAGCCATTCCTGCCCTATAAAGCCTGAAACACTTAACACACGGATCACGGCATCGAATAGTATAAAGGAGAATTAAAATATACAAATTAAAGATCCCTAGGAAGCAAGTTTTCAACCATAGAACAAAACTAGGAAGGTATTGTAAAATCATGCAAATCATATGAATAAGTGGGTAAGGGCTTGATAAAAACCACTCAAATGAGCACAAGATAAACCATAAAATAGTGGTTTATCAACCTCCCCACACTTAAACATTAGCATGTTCTCATGCTTAACTTAAGGAGATAAAATAAATGAGTAGGGAAAAGTAAGACTCATGCAATGCAATGCAACCTATGTATGAGTGCAACTATATGCTAAGATGATTCTGTCTACTTGGTTAAAAATAAATAAGTTCTTCAAGACAGAAATAACTCAAATTCCACTAATTCAAAAGACCAGTAAACTTGTAAGAAGTCAGCTCATGAAAGCAGAGAACATAGAATCAAGCATTGAACCCTCACTGATAGTATATGTGCACTCTAATCACTCAAATGTATAGGGTAATGACTCTAGTCTTCTCTAGTCATGCTTTCTAAACTTTGTTCTTCACCTAACCAATCAACAAGTATTTAATGTACCAATGCAAACATCATGAGGTCTTTTCAAGGTTGTAATGGGGCTAAGGTAAAGGTGAGGATATATATATGGCTAAGTGAGCTATAAATTGAATCTTTGATTAACCTAAGCTCTTACCTATACATACACTCTATGTAATTCTAAAATCATGCCTAGCTACCCATAATTCCCACTTTTGCATCACATACTCATGCATCAACTTTTTTCTTAACTTGTATCACACATGCATTGATCTTTTCATTAATTTAACTTAACATTGGGGTAATTTTGTCCCCTTATTTATTTACTTGTTTATTGAATATTTTTGGATATTATTTTTTATTTTTTTTATAATAGAGAAAAATAAACAGAACTTATCAATGCACATGGATTTTTAATTTTTTTTTCTGGTCTTACATGAGTAGGTACCTAAATTCCCAATATTTTATCATGACACATTCCCTATTAACCCATGTTTCCATAATTTTTCCCACATTTAATTGGCACACAATCTCTATCTTAAGCTAACCAAAGATTCAATTTGGGGTATTTAATTTGTTTTTCTGCTTAAGGCTAGTGATGTGGTAAAATATAGAACAAATGGGATTAAAAGGCTCAAAGTGGCTAACAAAGGTAAATAGAAGGATAGGGTATTTGGGATAAGTGAGCTAATAATCAAATAATGGCCTCAATCATATGCATGCATATAACACATTAAACATTGGACATATAGGATGGAACAAAATATAGATTACAATCATAAAGAAGAAAAAAATACAAGAATAAAATATTATGGTTAAATAATGTAAACATGTAATTAAGCTCGATTCTCACAGGTTGTGTGTTCTAGCTCTAAACTATATTCCAATTTACAGTCTTCAAATAGGTTTTAACTCAAAAGTTTTGATTTAAATTAGTGTAATTTTCAAAAATAGGGTCTTAAAAAGAAACTTATTATTTCTCAACCAAATAGAACATGCATGCAAATACCTATTACTATGCAATCTATCTTATCATAAACAAAAGAAAAATAAATAATTTATTGGTGTTAAGGAAAAGTAAATACCTCCGGAAGTCAGGTACTGACCGACCTCCCCACACTTAAAGCTTGGCACCATCCTCGGTGCCATCAGTCAGAAACAAAGGGGGGCTGGTAGCAGTATCTCCACAATCGGGACCGGCATGGCTCCCTGTGCTGGTAAATGAAGTGGAGTCTGGGGTGTCTGGGTCTTCTTCAGGTGGGTGGTTACCAACAAGCAGCTCCTTGAGGTATGTAAATCGGCGCTTGTTACGGCGCTCTCTTCGCTTTTCTTGTCGGTCAAACCGATCCAACTTCTCAAGTATCTTATGGAGCAGTTGGTTTGTTGAAGGTGCTTATGATGTGGAAGGAGAAGGAATATCTCTGGCCGGTTCTGCAGACCGGCTAGTAGTGGCTGCTGGAGGTCTGATGTACTTCCTATTAGGGACGTACTGATCATCCCGTGGAATCATGGCCTTGGTGTCCCCAGTTCTGTAGGAGACTCCGGCTGCTGAGACTAGATCTGAAACCAAGGCGGAAAAAGGTAGGTTGCCCACAATTTGTACGTGTCCCATGGCATTTCGGATGTGTCTTGGTAAGTTGAGAGGCTAGTCTGTAAGGATACACCAGAGTAGAACAGCCATGTCTGCAGTGAAGGAGGACTCGTGAGTGCTCGAAAAGATGTAATGGGACATAATCTGTGCCCATACTCGAGCCTCCAAGGTGAGTGTTGAAGCCAATATGCCTTTAGGTCGGGATCGATGGTATCCGTAGATCCATCTGCTGCCAGGTTGTGCTATAATTCTGAGAACGGCGTCCAAGTCAAATTAGTATGTCTGGCACTTGAATGAGACTTCTTAGAATGCGTCCAATCCTTCTGAAGCAGGGGGAAGATCTAAAGCTTGTTGAATGGCCTTTTCAGTTATGGAGACTTGCTTTTGACAGACATAGACAGACTGCATGGTTCACATGTGAAAATTGGAGTAGAATTCAACTACCCATGAAAGATAAACCTGCCGTGGCTGTCTCCGTAGGAATCCCATTGTCTTCGCTCAATTCTGGGTTCAACAAGTTCAAAAATGTGGGTCGGGAGGATGAGTAGGTACTCATTGTTATAGTTTCGCGCAGCCAGAATGGGGAACATCTGCTCACAGTAGCGGTTAGTGAACCGCGCAGTGTCCTTTGCTGGAAAGGCTTTCTCTTTTTCATCTACCTTGATGATCCTCTTGATTCGCTTTGTTGAGGGCTTTACTGCTGTTGAAGATGGCTCCGCAGCTAGTGGTCTTTTTGTTCCTTTCCTTGCCGGTGGTTTGGGAGTAGCTTTCTCTTTACCCTTCTTGGTGGCCATCCTGAAAAGGGAAAAGCAAAGTAACATGTAAAGCCAAGGGTTGAGCAAGGAAGAGGACAGTACAAGTGATAATCAATGCCAAGGTAAAAAAGGATGTCGTTAACACATGGTCGCGACTACATGTGATCAGTTCATCACTAGAAACATAGCAAGTGCATATTATGGCAAGTAGATGCAATATGTTTATTGGCATGCCGGCAAAGGCATGAGTAGCATAGATCAAGTATTAATTGCCCAATTTGATTATCAAGTGTTTCAAACTAACAATCTATTTGTATTGACAATTATATTCAATCAATAATATATAAAAAGAGGTTTTATGAAAAACAGGCATTAGAGTAGAAGGATAGAGTATTTAAATATGCACAATGCCATACGGACTTTTTCACAAACACTTATTATACATGGTAGATATGCTATTGAAAGTATTAAATTTGGATATGCAAACAACCCAAAAAATAATTATTGATAATTGTCAAACAACTCCTTAATAATCCACAAGCAAAATATAAAAGAAAATAATCACCCAATTAAATTTCTAACACTAATCAAAAGAGTGTAAAAAGAAAAAGAAAGACAAAGAAAACATAGATAATGAAAGTAAAAGAGAAAAAGAAGAAGAAAACATAAATAAAAATAATAATGGAAAAGCAAAAAAAAAGGGGAAGAAGAAAAGAACCTTGATGAAGAAGATTAAGAAGGGAGAAGAAAATAGTAGAAAGCAAGATCGAATAAAGAAGAAAGAAGGAAGAAGAAAGAAATAAGAAGGAGGAAGAAAGAATTAGGATTAGGAAAGAAAAGATAGGAATTCTGGCACTGATCTGGATAAACTGTGCGGCGCAGGTGACGCGGACGGGTGAGGCACGCGTTCGCATGGGTTATGATATTTTCAAGTGACGCGTACGCGTGGGGGACGCGTACGCGTGACCTGAATTTTGCTATTGGCGCGAGAGCAGCCTCGCGTACGCACAACTCTCTGTTTTAATACGCACATTGCCAAAATTTTGGGTGACGCGTCCGCGTGAGGGACGCGCACGCATGAATGACCTTATTTTGAAAATGATGTAGACGCGTGGGGGACGTGTATACGTGATAGGACTTGTGCTTCCAGCACAATTCCAGCCCCACACCATCATAACTCTCTGGCCATACACCCCTTTACATCGATTTCGCAGGGTCACGCGTGCACGTGGGTGACGCGCACGCGTGGAAGGTGGATTTTGCAAGTGACGCAGACGTGTCAGGGACGCGTTTGTGTGGGCGTGTTTGTGCCTAAGGCACGCCTTCAGCCATGCTCCCGCGTAACTCTCTACTTCTTTTCTTCTTTGTTTTGAAAGCACATATGACGCGTACGCGTCGCGTGGATTTTTTTTTATGCAGAATGCAAATGCAAATGCAGGCTATATGGAGAGATTATGAGAAGAGTCATCAACAAAAATAAAGTAGAATAAAATAAAATAAAACTAAGACTGAAACAGAACGATCATACCATGGTGGGTTGTCTCCCACGTAACACTTTGCTTTTACGTCCTTAAGTTGGACGATCTTCAGGCTCATTCTGCTTCTGTTGGTGGGTCTTCCAAGAGGAAGACCTCAAGCTCTTTGTGTTCCTTCATCTTCTCACCATGATAAAGCTTTAGGCGATGTCCATTAACCTTGATGCAATTGGAACTTGAAGGATGACGCAGGTGGAAGACGCCATATGACTCTGCTTTCTCCACTCTGTAGGGACCTTCCCATCTGGATCTCAGCTTTCCTGACATGAGTCTCAGCCTGGAATTGTAAAGAAGAACCAGATCTCCTGGTCTGAACTCTCTTCTCTTGATGTGCTTTTCATGCACAGCCTTCATCTTCTCTTTGTATAATCTGGAGTTATCATATGCTTCGAGTCGAAGGGTCTTCAGTTCAGCCAGTTGTAGCTTCCTTTCAGTACCAGCTTGCTCGAATCCCATGTTGCACTCCCGCACAGCCCAGAAAGCCTTGTGTTCCACCTCTACCGGAAGGTGGCAAGCCTTTTCGTACACTAGGCGGAAGGGGCTCATCCCAATGGGTGTCTTGTACGCTGTCCGATATGCCCAGAGCGCATCAACAAGTCTGGTGCTCCAGTCTTTCCTATGAGGATTTACTATCTTCTCTAGAATACGCTTTATTTCTCTATTAGATACCTCTGCTTGCCCATTGGTCTGGGGATGGTATGATGTTGCTACTTTGTGAACAATCCCATGCTTCTTCAGTAATCCTGCTAGTCTCCTGTTACAAAAGTGAGTGCCTTGATCACTCACGATTGCTCGTGGTGATCCAAAGTGACAAATAATATGGTTTATAACAAAGAAAACAACAGTGTTAGCATCATCAATGCGGGTAGGAATTGCTTCTACCCATTTAGAAACATAATCTACAGCTAACAGTATATAAAGGTAATCACTAGAGTTTGGAAATGGACCCATGAAGTCAATGCCCCAAACATAAAAAATTTCACAGAAAAGCATAATCTGTTAAGGCATCTCATCCCTCTTGGATATATTACCAAACCTTTGGCACGGGGAACAAGATTTACAAAAGGTAGCAGCATCCTTAAAAAAATGAGCCACCAGAATCCACAGTCTAAGATTTTTCTAGCTGTTCTTTGAGGGCCAAAATGTCCTCCACTCTCAGAAGAGTGGCAGGCCTAAAAAATGGACTGGAATTTTGATTGGGGCACACACCTTCTAATTACCTGGTCAACACCACACCTCCATAAGTATGGGTTATCCCATATATAATATTTAGACTCGCTTTTTAGCTTGTCCCTTTGATGTTTAGTAAAATTGGGAGGGAAAGTATGGCTAACTAGATAATTAGCTACAGGTGCATACCAAGGAACTACTTCAGATACTGCATGCAAGCTATCAAATGGAAAAGCATCATTGATAGGAGTGAAGTCATCCTTAATGTGCTCAAGGCGACTCAAGTGGTCTGCCACTAAATTCTCGTTACCACTCCTATCCTTAACTTCTAAATCAAATTCTTGCAGCAGCAGTATCCAACGTATTAGCCTATGTTTGGACTATTTTTTAGCTAATAAATATTTTAGAGCTGTATGGTTCGAGTACACTACCACCTTAGTACCAAGTAAATAGGCTCGGAATTTATCCAGAGTAAAAATAATAGCCAAAAGCTCTTTTTCAGTGGTGGTGTATTAGACTGAGTAGCGTCTAAGGTCTTAAACGCATAAGCAATTACAAAAGGGTCTTTACCTTCGCGCTAAGCCAGCGCCGCTCCTACTGCATGGTTGGAGGCATCACACATAATCTCAAAAGGCTGGCTCCAGTCTGGTCCTCTCACAATTGGAGCTTGAGTCAGGGCGATCTTCAGCTTATCAAATGCTTGCATGCAATCCTCACTGAACTTGAACTCAACATCCTTCTGTAGCAGTTTGGATAAAGGCAATGCTACCTTACTGAATTCCTTAATAAATCTCCTGTAGAAACCTGCATGGCCAAGGAACGAACGGACTTCCCTCACGGAGGAGGGGTAAGGTAAACTAGAAAGGACATCTACTTTTGCTGGATCTACAGAAATACCAGTATTAGACACAACATGTCCTAGTACAATATCTTGTTTTACCATAAAGTGACATTTTTCAAAATTCAATACAAGGTTTGAACTAACATACCTGTCTAATACTCTAGCTAAAATGAATCACCATATACGCTAAAATCATCCATAAATACTTCCATACAGTTCTAAATAAGATCTGAAAAGACACTCATCATGCATCTTTGGAAAGTAGCCGGTGCATTACATAAGCCAAAAGGCATCCTTTTGTATGCATACGTTCCAAAGGGACATGTAAAAGTAGTCTTCTCCTGATCTTCAGGAGCTATATGAATTTGAAAATAGCCTGTATAACCATCTAAAAAGCAATAATGGGATTTGCCTGACAGGCGATCAAGCATCTGATCAATAAATGGCAAGGGGTAGTGGTCCTTGCGAGTAGCTTGGTTGAGACGCCTGTAATCAATGCAAACTATCCATGAATTCTGTACTCTAGTTGTCAGGAGCTCTCCATGCTCATTCTTTACTGTTGTGACTCCAGACTTCTTGGGCACCACTTGTACTGGACTGACCCATTCACTGTCTGAGATGGGGTAAATGATATCTGCTTCAAGTAGCATGGTCACTTCTTTCTTGACAACTTCTAAGATGGTAGGATTCAATCTTCTTTGGGGTTGACGGACAGGCCTTGATCCCTCTTCTAAGAATATCCTGTGCTCACAAACCTGAGGGCTGATGCCTACTATATCCACCAAGCTCTACCCAATGGCTTTCTTATGTTTTCTCAGCATACTAAGCAGTTGCCCCTCCTGTTGGGAAGTGAGTTCCCTTGTAATAATAACTGGGAACTTCTAATTATCCTCAAGGTAAGCATACTTGAGGTGTGGAGGAAGTGGCTTCAATTCCAATTTCTCCTCATGGCTAGGCTCTGGGTCATTCGGGGCTAATGATAATAGCAAAGTGTCCTCATCGTGTTCAGAGGGTGTCCCCACACTTAGACCTTGCTCCATGTGCTTCTCTTCTACTTCTTCTTGGTGAACTTTAGCTATAGTTTCATTAATGATGTCGCACTGGAAGATAGAATGATCTTCCGGAGGGTGCTTTATAGCCTCATTTAAACTGAAACTCACTGCTCTGCCATCTATCTCAAAGGAGTAAGTTCCTGAGAATGCATTCAGCTTGAACTTCAAAGTCTTCAGGAATGGTCTTCCAAGTAGGTTTGATGATGGTCTTCCTAAATCATTAGGGGGCATTTCCAGGATATAGAAGTCAATGGGAAATGTGAGCCCCTTAATGCTCACTAATACATCTTTAGCAATTCCAACTACTGTAATAATGCTTTTATCTGCTAACACAAAATGAGATGCCGACCTTTTTAAGGGAGGAAGCCTCAAAGCATCATATATAGACAAAGGCATTATACTAACACACGCTCCTAAATCACACATGCAGTCAGAAAATATTACACCTCCAATGGTACAATTAACCATGCATGGACCTGGATCATTACATTTTTCAGGTATACCCCCCATTAAAACAGATATAGAACTACCTAGAGGAATAGTTTCTAATTCATTAATCTTATCTTTATGTATGCACAAATCCTTTAGAAACTTTGCATATTTAGGTACTTGTTGAATAACATCAAAAGGGGGAACAGTTACCTCAATCTTTTTGAAAATTTCTACCATTTTGGGATCAAGTTCCATCTGCTTCCTGGGCTTCCGTGCAAGGTGTGGAATGGGATAGGAATGGCACCACTTGCTGCTTCTGCATTCCTTGGTGCTTCATTCCTTGGTTGAGCTGCTTCTTCTTCAACCATGTCTTGTACTTTCTCTTCCTCTTCAGCATCTTCCACTTTAACTAAGTCTTCAACTGGGGTGTGTTCTTGTGGCTTTGGCTCCTCATGATTCCTCTCTGGCAGTGTGGTTCTGGACCTCAAAGTGATGGCATTGATGCCACCTTTGGGATTAAGTAAGGTTTGAGAAGGAATTCCACTGGAGCTTGAAGGCTGGTTGGTGGAAGCAGGTAATGAATCTATCCGGGAGACGAGAGCTTGTAACGTGGCATTCAGACCATTTAAGGTAGAGTTCAGTGTAGTCTGCATGTCTTGTTGTCCTTGTACAAGAGAACGAAGCATCTCGTCATTTGATGAGGAAGGAGGATAAGTGATCTGAGGGACCTGTTGTTGGTTGTGCTGGGGTCCTTGTGACTGCCTTAGGTGAGGTGCTCTGTAAGGTTGGTTCTGATTCTGCTGTTGATAGGAGTGGTTCTGTTGATTTCGGTTCCACTGATTGTTATTGTTATTCTACCTCTGGTCTCCCTGGTTGTCTCTGCCTCCTCTGTTATAGTTGTCCCTCCAGCTATGGTTGGAATTGTCTCTCCAACTGATGCACGAAAAACTTGTCTCTCAACAAATCTTCCTTCGGCAAGTGTACCGAATTGTCGTCAAGTAAAACTCACAATAGAGTGAGGTCGAATCCCACAGAGATTAACGGATTAAGCAATCAATGGTTAATTGATTATCCTAGTTAGGCGATTCAGATTTGGATGTGATAAGTAACAAGAAAATGTAAATTGACAGAAAAGTAAAGAAAGCAATAAAGTGCAGAAAAGTAAAATGACAAGAAAAGTAAATGTAAGAACTAAAATAAAATGAACATTGGGATCAAGAGATATTGCAATCCTCCGAATCATGTTCATTCTCATCTCTTCCTCAATCAATGCACTCATTGATCTCCTTGGCAATCTTAAGTGATTGAATTACAATTTCTTGCAATTCAATCTCTCAAATCTTGATCAATAGCCAATTCCTTGGTCAATTGCTCAT
>NC_029792.2:48694169-48792803 GCF_000816755.2 Arachis ipaensis
AGAGCTCTCTAACCCAATGTAAAGAGTTAGTTGATCATTGCTCTACAAAAATAGAAAAGAAAGAAAGTGCAGAAAAGTAAAGATGAAGATAAATACTGAAAATAAAACTTCAAAATTCATAAATGAAAAGTACAAAGAAAGAAAAGGAAAAGTGTGTGAGGGAAGGGAGTCCAAAGACCCCTCTTCAATCCCCTAATTCCCCTCTTCTTTTCAGGCTCCTCTTCAATGTAAAGACTAAGGCCTTTATATAGGCTCTCCTAAATTACAAAATGAAATTAAAAGCAAATTACAATTAAATGAAAATTCCTATTCTAGATGCTTCTTGTGGCCTTGATTGGTTGACAATTGTGGGCCTGCTTGCTTGAGCTTGGAAGTGGACTTGAGAGAGAAGTGAGTTAAGTTGAGGTCCAGGTGCTAAAGTTAGTGCTAAAGTTATTGTGGCTAACGTTGCACTTGCTGCCCAGTTGGTGTTTTTGGGGCTTGAAAGATGCCTCTTGTTTGTGCTCAAATTTCATTCCCACTATAGAGTATTATATATCGTTGGAAAGATCTGAATGTCAGCTTTCTAATGCAATTAGAATCACCTCAATTGGACCTCTATAGCTCAAGTTATGCTGCTTTGAAGTGGACATGGTCGCTGGCATATATGCCAACGTTATTGGAAATGTTGATTGCCAATAACGCTAGCAATTTCCCGTTTCTGAAGCTCAAACTTAGTGTCCACCCCATACTATTATATATCGTTGGAAAGTTCTGGATGTCTACTTTCCAATGCTATTGGGAGCGCATCATTTGGAGCTCTACAACTCGAGTTATACTTCTTGGAAGGTGAAGAGGTCAGTTGGCCTAAATACAGGCTGATACTATGTTCATCATTGCACTTTCGGGGCAGGTTTTCTCCCTTAAATTTAGTGTCAATCATGTAGTGCTATATATGTTTGGAAAGCTCTGGAATCCTACTTTCCAATGCCACTGGAATCACCTCATTTGGAGCTTTGTGGCTCAAGTTATGCATGTTTGAAGAAGGCATGGTTAGGCTGCCAGGTGGGACTTTTGCCCACATTAACTACCACGTTAACTAAGTTAACGTGGGAGTTAACATGGCTTATTGGGGGCTTGTGAGTTCACTCCAACGTTAGTGAGAATGTTTGGTGTCACTAACGTTGTCGATCACCACCTTTCTCCACGTTAGCTTCCACGTTAACTAAGTTAATGTGGGAGTTAACATGGCTTTGTTGTAACTTGGGCCAACGTTAGTGACAATGTTGAATGTCACTAACGTTGGCTTTCCCCCTTTCTTCTTAACGTTAGAGGCCACGTTAACTAAGTTAATGTGGCAACTAACGTGCCCACTTATGAGCTTGGTCCAACGTTAGTGATAATGTTAAGTGTCACTAACGTTGGCTCCATTTTCTTTCTTCAAAGTTAATGCCACTAACTTTTCCCACTAACGTTGGGGCTTTCCTTCCTTCCACGTTAGTGCCTACGTTAGTGTAACTAACGTAGCCACTAACGTGGCTCTTCTTTTCTTCTTTTGGCCTGAAATCAATCAAACAACGTGCATCAAAGTCTTGCTCTTAATCATGGATCATGCATCATCCAATTTATCATATAATTCATGCAAAATCCTGATGAAATCATGTAAAATGCACAATGTATGCTTGAATCAAGATGTAAGTGAATATCCACCCAAAACTAGCTTATTTCCTAAGAAAATTCATGAAACTACCTTAAAAACAGTAAAGAAAAGGTCAGTGAAACTGGCCAAGATGCCCTGGCATCACCAACCCTGGTTGGAGTTGTCCTGTCACCCTTGGATATAGTTCCCACCATGGTTGTAGTTGCCGCCTTGTTGATTGTATCCTTGATTCGGGCGGTCATAGAAGTTATGAGTAGCAGCCACAGTGTTGTCTTCTTGTTGGAGTTACGGGCACTCATCAGTGTAATGACTATAATTAGCACAAATTTCGCATACTCTTTGGGGAACTAACTGTTGGCTTTGTTGTGGAGAGGAAGGCTGAGATTGTTGTTGATTCAACTGCATCTGCTTTAGTAGGTTGGTCATCTCACATATACTCTGTGTAAGAGCAGAAGTTTCAATGCTAGAGGAAACCTCTGTAACAGCCTTTGAGTGGCTGTTTCTGTGCCTGTGGTTCCTAGTGAACTCAGCTAGATCGCTGATCAGTTGCCATGCTTCATCTGCGGTCTTGTACTTTTTCAGAGAACCATTACTAGCACCATCTAGTGTAATTTTATCCCGAGGCTTCATGCCTTGAGTGAAGTAGCTGATCAACACTAGTCTGTCAATCATGTGATGGGGGCATGCGTCCAGAAGGTTCTTAAAGCGCTCCCAGTACTCATATAGAGTCTCCGATTTACCCTGAACAATGCAGGAGATCTCTTTCCTCAATCTATCTATAACTTCAGCTGGAAAGTATTTTTCTAAGAATTCTCTCCTGAGCGTATCCCAATTAGTAACAGTTGCTTCAGGTTGGGAGTAGTACCACTCCCTCGCCTTTCCTTCAAGAGAAAACGGGAAGGAGGTTAACAGAATAGAAATTTCATTTGCACCATGACGCCTAACAGTAGAACAGACTATCTGAAAATCCCTTAGGTGCTTAGTAGGCTCCTGAGCAAGTAAGCCATGAAACTTGGGTAGCAAGTTGATTAGTGCAGTCTTCAACTCAAAGTCTGCAGCCAGAGTTGGATGATGCACTTGATACGGTTGCAGAGTAAAGTCTGGGGCTCCAGTTTCCTAGAGAGTAATCCTCCTAGGTGCTGCCATATTATCTGCATGTGAATCAACTGAATCAGTAGTAAAGGAGCTTGTTTCTTCCTCAGATGGCAGTTCAGATTCGCCCTCAGATGAGACTGGTGAATCGATAATAATCACTTCACCACCCTCAGAGGCTAACCTGCGCCGAGCTCGCCTAATACGTGAAATAGTTCTTTCAATTTCAGAGTCAAATGCGGCTAAGCTCGGATCAGGCAGTGAACGCGTCATTCAATGAGAGAAACATATAGCTCATGGTAACAAAATAAAAATAAAATATGTAAATAAAATAAAAATATGTACACTAATTAATAATTTAGTACACAATTGGAACTCCCCGACAACGGTGCCAAAAATTGATGCAGGGCAGAAGTTGGCCAATTAAGAGATCAATATAGGAATTACGTTGCGAGTATAGCTCTTAACCAGCAAAAATCTGCCTCATCAATTTAGAAAGGTTGTCACAAAAGTTTAGAATAAAAATACTGGGAGTATGAGTCCCAGGTCGTCTCCCAACGAGTTGCCAAAAAGGGTGCTAATTTATTAATCAGGAGTTTTCCAAGAGATTTTGAGTTTGGGCAATGAGCACAAGCATATAATTGTAGATTAAAGCAATGAAAATTAAAAGAGATTTATATTATTCAAAATAAAAAGCCTTGACTGGGGGAATGATTAATTGGAAGTTCTATCCTTGTTGAAATTCTCTCAAGTGTAGTATAAAGAGGTTGTTATTTTCACTTAGTTAACCCTTACTAAATAAAGAAAAGTCAAGTGATTGAGCTAACTCTTATTCGCAAATCCTAGTCCTCTCCCTTGGGAAGGTCTAGCGTTAGTAAATACAGAATTAGCCAACAACTTCCAATTTAACTAATCACTTGAGGATTCCAACTCAAGTGTCTCCTCTTAATCAACCCCCATGTCAAGTAGGGGATCTACTCCATTGACATGAATATAACACTCATAAGAATATAAGAAGAAGACATGATAAACAATAACTACAATTTAATTAAAAGTAAAAGTAATCCTTTGCATTAACAATCCATGAAAATAATTCAATTGTAACTCTAAACAAGAATTAAGAATATGGAATAAATAAATAAGAAGTAAGAAAACAAACTAGAATAGTAACTTTAACGGAGGTGATGACTCTTCAATATCCAAAAGTGAAAGCATAAAACTATGAAACTATGAATGTAAAGAAAACCTAGAGGAAGAGTAATTTTCTCTAGATTCAGATCTAAAAACTAAAAACTATGCTAATGAGAATGTGCGTTGAGTCTCTCCACGTTCCCTGGCTCTAGTCTGTGTTTCTGGGCCGAAAACTGGGTCAAAACTTGGCCCGAAATCGCCCCTAGCGTTTTCTGTTATTTCTGCAGATCGCGCATGTCACGCGTACGCGTCAGCCACGCGTGCGCGTCGCTGGTCGTTTTGGCGTGTCACGCGTACGCGTCAGTCACGCGCACGCGTCTTTGTGCAAACTCCAATCCACGCGTGCGCGTCAGGCACGCGCACGCGTCGCTACAAATTTCTCCATATCGCGCGCTCGCGTGAGCCATGCGTGCGCGTCGATGCTTGCTGGTCATCTCCTTAGTTTTTTGTGTTCCTTCCATTTTTGCAAGCTTCCTCTCCATTCTCTAAGCCATTCCTACCCTATAAAGCCTGAAACACTTAACACACGGATCACGGCATCGAATGGTATAAAGGAGAATTAAAATATACAAATTAAAGATCTCTAGGAAGCAAGTTTTCAACCATAGAACAAAACTAGGAAGGGATTGTAAAATCATGCAAATCATATGAATAAGTGGGTAAGGGCTTGATAAAAACCACTCAAATGAGCACAAGATAAACCATAAAATAGTGGTTTATCAATAACCATCAGAGTTATTTTGGTTATTTTTAAGTGTGTTATGTTATTTTGGTTAATTTTTAAGTGTTGTTTACTTTACATGTTAAGGTGTAGGTTTTGTGTTGATGGTTTTTCAATATTTGATGGCCTAAATGTAAAAATTTAATAAAAATGATAATTAAAAAATTAGGATCAACCATAAAAATTTGATTACTAAAATGTTTGGTCGCTAATTAGCGACCGATTTAGCGGCTAAAATGTTGGTTGCTAAAATACATGTTCACACTTAGCGACCAAATTAGAGACTAAAATGTTAGTCACAAATTAGAGACCAATTTAACGACCGAAATAACGGTCGCGAATTGGAGACCGAAACACTGGTCGCAAATTAGCGATTGAAAAGTTGGTCGCTATTTAGCGACTGATTTACTCAGAGACCAATTTAGCGACGGAAAATTTGGTCACAATTTAGCGACCAATTTTATTAGTGACCGATACACTTTGGTGAGGGTTTAGTGGCCTTGTTAACAAATCAATCACTAAATCGGTTGCTATTCCGATAATTTCTTGTAGTAGTTTGTCTTTAGTCTAGATGAACTGAAGGATGGAACATACAATTTGTTTAATGTCTAAGTAAATTGTACTACATGTTACTCAGTTCGTCTAGACATTAGACAAAAAATTAAAGTTATTTTTTTTAAAAATAATAATTTTTTTACTTTATTCCCCAAAAAAATACACCAATACGATTATTCCATTAGTAAATACGAATGTATATTGATTATCCGTTAATTAATGTGATAAAAATATAAATTTTAATTAGTTGAAAATGTAAAAAATATTTTTATATCTTTATACAGATCTATTCGTAAAATATATCTAACTTTAGAAAAAAAAGAGTCCATCTGATTAATGTAAATATGTAAATTAGCGTTTTACATATTCTTTGGACAAAAAAGTCATATCTGGTAAACTATATTTGAACAAGAATCTCATTATTAATTTGGATTTATTCTAGTTTCTAGTAATGTAAAATGGGATATCTGCTCCTGAAAAGGTATCGAATTAATGTCATCATGTGATACAAGGCGATATCAGGTATCGAAAATATGGTGTTAATTTTTTTTTTATAGTTAATTTCGGTCAATTTTTTTTTCTCTTCTTTTAAAATTATCATTCTCTCCTTCATCCCATTCTTGGAGTGTGTTTCGAGACTTTATCGAGGAAGAACTGAATTAAATTTTTCAAAAAATTATTTCCATTTCAATTTTATAGCAATTTTTAGGTGTAGAACAAAAAGAATTGAATTGAAATTGAAGATTTAGAATATGCCTGATATAATTATTTTACAGTTAAAATCATTAACACTAACTCTTCTTTTTAACACTCAAATTATTTCAATTTGTGGTGTTTTAGTTCTAACTAGAGATTTTGCGGGGTCTGTCTTTAATAAGCTCAAGTCTTTTGAGCTTTTCTAATATGCACAAAATATAATTTGCAAATGTACCTCATATTGCGGTTTAATAATAATTATTATTTTCTTACTTCTACCACAAATATTTTTAAAATTCATCTAATAAAACCGTAATTTCTCATCACACTTTTCAATCTATCCACAAAGTCACTGCCACCTGCTCCACTCTTCTCTGGTCTCTGCCAGCACCGTCGCGGTCCAATCCGGCACTCGCTGCCAGTCTCAGCCCATCTCCCGGCGTCGCTATTAGGCTCTTTCTCCCCGTCGTTCATTCTCAGTATCTCTGTTCTATCTTCTCTCTTCGAGTCGTCGTCAGCACCGTGGTGCTCCGTCTCCTCCTTCATCCTCCACTTCCAGAGTTCCAATGGAGCCTCAACCTCAGGTATGAATTTGCTTCATTGATTTCACTTTTTTCGTTCTTTTTATGTTCTTGTTGTATAAATCTGCTTCATTGAACTCATTCAATTATTTTTTTGTTTTACTTATTTTTTGTTTAGATTTTCTATACGAATTTGTTTCATTGATTTCATTAAGTTATTTTTTTGTTCTGTTTATTTGGTTGTTTGAATTTTTTTGGGTTCTGTTTATGAGAGTTAAAAAATTTTGGAATTTGTTCTTATGATTCTGATTTCAATTTTTGTGTTTATGATTATGTTCATGATGCTCTAGTTTTATTTTTTGTTCTATTTTTTATTTGTTACTGCTATTTGATTTGTTTTAGTCTGTTTGCAAATTCAGAAATTAGTATTGTGATTTTGTTTAAAAATTCTGTTTCCATTATATAGGATGATCATGAAGGTGTTAGGAACGTGGATGATGACAACTTTATAGACGACACTGGGGTGGAAGCTGGTGGTTACTATTAGCAGTGATGAACCTCGTTCTCTTGGTGATGCTCCCCAAGTTGATGATTAATTCTCCTGAATTTTTTCTTTTTACTGCTAGATTCTCCTGTAAGCAGAATAGCAGATCCACTGTGTTTGATATCCTTATGATTAGGATAATGTTTTGGTACCAGTAGCATGTTGTAAACCAAAATATGTGATGGATGTAACTTAAGCTTTCTTTTCATTTCAAGCTATTTGGTCTCTTTTATAACCAAAATATGATCTATTCCAAAATATGTTGATTTTCTAAGCAGAGGAAGGTGAAGAGGATGATGAAATTAAGGATCTTTTCAAGATAGGTAAGAAAAAGAAGAAGAATGAGAGAAGTCTTGCAGAAATAGCTTTATTAGTTGAGAACGTCTGACTTCCGCGATTCACATTCCTGGAACAAACACGATTCAGACTCCTGGAACCAACCACTAAACACTGATCGATATTTCGGCCAATCGGAAAGAAGAGAAGAATAAAAGAATAAATGAAAATTCGTTCACCATCAAGGAACGAAACCGAAAATTTTTTTCATGCAAGTTGTGACAGCACTAACATAATGAACTTGCTCAAACTATAGGGCATCTTAGAGGAAGCAAATTCTACTATGCAAGTTGAGTAGAATTAGGAGTCAATTATCAGGACTTTGAATGATTTGTATATTCTGAATCACAGTTACTAAGTATTTTTTGGAGTTTCTTGTGAACCACCATATGTTCATTAATCTTTTATAACTATGCATGAAAGTCTCTAAATTTTTTGAAGTTCTTATATTAATCCTTCTAATTTAATACAGAAAACCAAAAATTGGAAATCAATTTGATAATTAAACTATGCAACATTATCATTGGTGATCAATTATAGTTTTAATCCTCATCTTATAGTTATTTTAATTTTAGTCTTGTTTCTTATAATTTTAATCCTCTTCTTTCTGCATTTTTAGTTAGGTAGGTGATCAATTATTTCCATCTGTTACTTTCATCATTCACGCATAAAGCCAATAGAAGTTACAAATTTTAGATCTAATGGAAAGGGTACTAATAATTCACATGCAATTTGGGTGGTAAATCCAGAAAATATAAGTTAACTTTCTTTGATAATTACTTTTCTGTAAAATTACACATTGATCTTATTAAGGGACTTTTGAGGAATTGAAATTTCAATTCTCTTGGTTTTATCTTCCCAAGCAATTCCCATCTTCTAGGTTTAATCTGTCCTGGCAGTTTCATCTACTCTTTTTTAAACTTCTTTGTTGCAAACCAGCTCCCACCTCGCCATCCCAAGCCATACCTGTATATCAGTACAGTGTTAACTCGAAAAAATGAATTATACATATGACCTGCTAAATTATAAAATAGAATAACAACGATCAAGTCTTTTTCAACTATATGGATCAAAAGATGTAATCAAGGACTATCAATCTATCATAAACTGTGCATAAAGTACAGAGAAGTGACTAAATTTAAGTCTTCCTTAATAGTTTTGTTTATAGTTTTTGCAATTTGCTTCCACCACTGCCAATTAGGGTGTTCTACATCTAATTTACTCTTTTTTCATTAGAGTTTATAACAATCTTCATCCATGATCAAACCACCTAAAAAGAGATTCTATAGTATTTTTTAAAACAAATGCTACCCCAATTATCTTTCTAATTTATTCATGACTAAAAATATCATATCTAATGTATCCTCACTCATCTCACAATATCTTTATGCAAAATTGGCCATTCTATTGTTGGCTTTTAATTTTTACCCTACTCTATCTCTGACTCTCTGCAATATGCTCAATGCTGCTTTTATTTTCATCCCAAACCCAAAACACCAACCTTTAGTAGACCCTGTTCGCACTTTATGCAATGTATAAGAACCCCCAAAGTTACAATCCAAAGGGGAAAAAAAAGAAAAAAAATGTGAAAAGAAACAAACAAATTCTCACTCCATTTTCCACTCCACCATTCCTCAAGAACAACAAATCTCAAACCAGCAAACACAAATATCAGCTTATCAGCATTGCAAAAATGGAGATATTATCACAATTGTGGACACTGTTAGGGTTACTCACCGTTCTGCAAAATGTGCTTCTATCTCGGATTCTCTCTCTGCTTCACTTTCTATATGAATCAGCGCAAGATCTGCTATCTCCTTATGCATACATTGAGATACTCGAGTTCAACGACTACTGCGGTGTCGACCTCAACGAGTTGAACCTGGTGCGGATGAAACGAATTCACGAGATTTCGGTGGAATGAGAAAAAAACGACGAGAATCGCAAGAATTTCGATGAAATCGCGAAATTGAATAGAGACATGGAGGGTACCTGGTGTGGAAGATGGGAGAGGAAGAAGCCGCAGGGTGATTGGTGGTCTTCGATAAAGGTGTTGATAGAATTTCTTTTTGGGAAGTTCTTCTGGAGCTGAGCCGAAATTGAATAGAGATAGGAAGTTAGGAACAATATGAGCTGATACGAGGGTTTTATTATTGGGGCAAATTTAAAATATTAAAAGATTTGTTACCTTTTAGTATAAATTTTAATAAATTATTTATAGATTAAATATAAACCATTAGATCTGTTATCAATCTAATCTAATGCTTTAAATTGAATGGTGCATCAGATAAGCTCAAAAGACATGAGCTGATTTTAGACAGAGTGCCCGTTAACTTTTTGCCGTCACGGATAATTTCCGCGAAAATTTATGAGTGTCGTTTTTTTTTTCCATTCCTAGTTTTAATAGATTTAAAATAAGTCATGATTGTACTTAAAAAAATATCTCCTAACAAACCTAATAAATTTGAATTCAAATTAAATAAAAAATATATAAATATTAAAATGAGTAAATTACACATTATTTTTACTAAAGACAAAAAATAGATCAACGTGGATGTATTGTTCATGTGACATATAAAGCATTTGACATCATCTAGATTTTTGCACAAAAATTTTATTACATATAAATATAATCCTTGAATAAAAGAAAAGCTCACTAAAAAATGAAGATCTAATGTAGGACAGGTGAAATAAAACTTAGATTGATACTTGTATTTGAAAACATGAGAATATGAATAAACATTATATTTATAACTCATATGAGATAATACAAATCTTACTTTAAAAATTATAATTTTTTTCAAAAATAAAAAATTCATATCAAATAAATATGCAAATAAAAGGGAAGAACATAGAACCCTAATCATTTTCATCTAATTTTGCCTTCTTCTCTTTTCTATATTCACAGAAAAAAAATCGTTTTCGTCTTCTTTTCTCTCATTCACTCTCAAGATATACCTTCTTTTTTCTTCTTCTAATTTTCGAAAGTCGTCGATCGAAGAACAGTAAAAAGAATGATGGATTGTTCTGGGTTACAGCAACAAGATCGACGACTTTCGAAGATTAGAAGGAGAAAAAAGAAGGTATATCCTGAGAGTGAAGGAGAGGGAAGAAGACGAAAACGAATTTTTTCTGTGAATATAGAAAAGAGAAGAAGACGAAATTAGATGAAAAGGATTAGAGTTCTATATTCTTCCCTCTTTCTTCAGCAGCATATACAATAGTCCAATTCTAATTCTTTTTCTTTTTTTTTCTTTTAAAATAATTTATTTAAAATTTACCACATATGGTGGTTTGATTTAACCAGAATTAAATGTATGTATAATGTATTAAGATATGTATATATAAAATATTTAATACATGTATTAAATTCATTATTTTTTATTTTTAAAAATTAAAAATTTATTTGTTGATTGGAATTAATAAATAAACTTGTCACCAATTAATTAGAACATGTAAAAAGGATATGTAATACTTTTAAATTAGTTGAATATCGAAGAAATCACCATATAATAAATTTAATGTGTAGCCTACATATTAGATTAATAACATCCCTGCTAAATGAGGCTTGAATCAAGTGCATCTAAATTAACATTATCACCACTGTAAATTATAGTTTTTTAATCAAAATCTCCCAAGTCAATTCAAAATACATCATGTATAGCAAATCTTTAATACTGTAATCTATTAATAAATTTTAAAATAAATTTAATATATGTACGTACGCATATTGAAAATCGAAATAAAATATAATAAAATTAGTTTAAGGCATGTATGATTTATAAAATATACATATATCGAATTTTGATATATCAAATTATGATAAATTATCACTAAGCTTGAGTTCTATTAACGAAGTTGTGAAAAAATACAGTTTTCGTTTTAGCGTAATTGATATATCAGATTAAGATAAAATAAAACGATGATAATGAATATAGTTTGTTGTATGGGTTTATATTGAAGAGCAATAAAAAATAAAAAACAAAGCAAAGGAAATAGAGGAGATGAACTTTGTATGTGAAAAAAAAAACGAAGAAAAAGGTGATGGGTAAAAAAAAATATCGAAAATATATTGAAAAATAGTTAAATGGAATAGGGACGTCAACAGAAAAAGGTCAGAACGGGGAGGCCTCCTCACTCCCTGTCCTGGAATTCCAAAATTCTCCCGCTTGGATCCCAATTTCCGCCATGGGAAATAATTAAGTAGCCCCATTTCTCGTTTTCTTTCACACTATATTTGATTCAAACGAAAAAAATAGAGAGAAAGAAAATAAAAACGAAAGAAAAGAGAAGAAAGATATTGGGTGAATTTTTATTTTTTTTAGATGTGCTTAGATGGACTACCGCCCATTCATGTCGTCATTTCAGTGGATGAGGCAGAGGAGGGCGAGGAGGAGTCGGACGAGGATTACGTGGCAGACAGTGCGGACAATAATTCGTCGGATGGTGGGGATGATACAAATTAAAATTTAACATCTAGGTCGAAAAAAAACACAACATAATACAAAAAATAAAATAAATTTTTATATATATGATAAATGAAATTATTAAAATACTTATAGTAATACTTAAAATATTAAAGATAATTAAATAAATTTGTATTATTCGAGGATAATGGGAGATGGGGCGAAAATCTCTGCAGTTGTTTGGAAAAAAATTTCTATCTTTAAATTCTTATTTGGAGTAATATTCGCAAAGATCCTTACGTCTTGAGGAGTTTTGCCACCTCTAAAATAGAGGCATATCTCTCCCCCATGTGACCTCTCTCGCTTTCTTTTTAAGTTTAATTATTTTATTTATTTTTATAATTTTATTAAATTTGTAATTAAATTTTTATAATTTATTATTAGAAAAAGAGAAAATAAGGAATTCAAAATTTATAAATTTTAAAAAATTACCACAACTAACAGAATAATTAAACTTTTTTATTTTTACTTCGATTATTATAATCATTCACCTTTATGGAACTTTTTTTTAATATTTGATTCATAGGAGTGTTATCACAATAAATGTCTTATTATGTGTGTTGTGTTGAGGTGCGGCAACCTTAATTTTTTAAATTCGTTAAGAAAACAAAATAGTGATGCCATTTTTTATTTTTATAATTTTAAAAAATTAAAAACAAAATGAAAATGCAATTTAGTATTATCAAAAATTTTAAAAATATTTTCTAATGAAAACATTAAATTAAAAAATTTTTCTTTAGACAAAATATTGGTGTCGTTTTATGTATTTTGAAAAGAAAGAAAATTTTTTTTATAACAGAATAAGACTCAAGTGAAGTTAAATAAATTAGTGTAACACATCTCTTTGACCAATATTAACAAAATTTAACCCCACCTTCATCTCATGTTCATCACAATTACCAATTTACCACCCTTACCTTGGCCTCCCTTACTTTGTAACCACCATAACTCCCTTGTTTGCTTCAGCACAACACTCTCTCTAAACCTCCATTCTCTTCATTTACATATTGCCCCCCACACAGTTTTCATTCTTCTTCACAATCACATCAAGCAATGCAATTGGTCCTTCCAGAGATTGCTTCTCAAAAACAGAGGCACCGAAACTCTTGCACCACAAAACCTGGGCCTCCAACCTGTTCTCCATCTTGTACCTCACAAATACAAAGTCTCCCAAAATATCTATATTTTTATGAAATCATTCCTTCTAAAAATTTAAATTAACAAAAAAAATCATATAAATTATTATATTTCTAATACATTTTTGATGGTTCTAGTTGAACTTGAGAAAGGGGTTGAATCAAGTTAGTTTAAAACTTAAAGTTTCAAACTCTGTTTTTGCTGTTGCTCGAGTTGCAGGAGATTATTTGAAATTATCTCATACGCAGAACATTAAAAGTGTAGAGAAGAGGAGAAATAGGCCAGCATGTATCCTAGTTCGGATTCTTAGTGCCATGAATCTTATGTCCAGTCTTCACCACAAACCATGGTAGAATTTTCACTATAATTCTCAGGTTACATTCACCAATACTATTGAATTACTCCCTAATTCAACTAGTATCTACCTCTAAACTTTCTTCACCAAAGCTTAGCAACCCCAAAGTGCTATCCCAACTTGGAAGGGAAATCTACACAGATTCAATTCTCACCAAGTGCTAACCAACTTGGCAAGGGAAACTAATCCTAGTTCATAAACCCAAATTACATCAGAAAAACAGTGGCTATTTTGCATCACTCTTGCCTTTTCTCTCTTGGCTTTTGATCCTCACATAAGTGCCTTTTTCAAAACAGAAAATAACGCAAGACAGCCATAACAAAAAAATCAGAATTAAGCTTGAGTAGAAGAAAGAGATTCCAGCTCTGTGTTAGAGATGGTGCTCTGAATGTGTGTGCTCTCTTCCTTCTCTTGAAATGATGGAATGAGATTTCTTATATATATCTTTAGCTTGCCTTGATTTTCTGCCTCTTCCATTTCCTTGTGCCAGCTGCTCGTTGGAGCTGTCCTTGCTAGCATGCAGTCCTTTCTTCATCTTGCTCCACCATCTCTGCTGTCCGAGGAGCTCGACCACTACTCCTACTGTCCTTTGCTTGGCCTTCTTCCAAGGCATGCTCTTCTTTTTCATTTTGCTCCATTTTCCTGCCGCTGCTGCTATGTGCGAGTTTGCTTTTGCTCAACCATGATCCACAGCAGTGCTTTGCTAATGTCCTTGGGTTAATGGGTGTGCCCTTTGTGTCCTTGCTTGCTTTTACAGAGCTACACATGTCCTTGCATGATACAGCTGTCCTCATATTGCTTTTAGCAAATATATACATAATCATTTAATTTGTTGAACGTTGCTATAAGGAAGAGCTTTGGCTCTTTTACATTGCTGAAGCACTTGCTGGACTTTGAATGAAGCAATGTGGACTTGGACATTTGGGCTTGCATCACTAGCACACACATTAAACAATATTGGGCTTTTCACCCAAAACAATATTTGTCATCATAACATAACCCAAAATCAAACTATGCTCAACAATCTCCCCCTTGATGACAAACATGATAAAATAGGGAAATTAAAGACTAATTTGAAAGAGTTAAGAACACTTCCCTTTGATGACTTTTGAATTGTGAGCTGCTCCCCCTCAATGCTAGCATTACTCCCCCTTGATCATGGCTCACATCTTAACCTGGGCAAAACTTAAAAACAGCCAAGACCAATATTTCCAAGCAGTATATCACAGTAATGAAAGCACAGAGCAAATAACACTAATCACAACACAGGGCAAATTATAGCACCACAAAGCATCATAGTTCTTAATTATCATTAATATCCCCTAAGCCAAATTTAACATTCCCTTTCTTTTCTCCCCCTTTTGTCATCAAGGGAGGAAATGAGAAACCTGCACAAAATTTGTTAGCGGCTGAGGCATATAGTTTAAGTAGCAGAGTAGTTAAGGTCTTTACAGTCATCTAAAATATTTAACAAGTTCAAAAGGAAACTAAGTCATAATCACAGATGAGATAAAATGAGCTAGGCATCAGAGTTGGATTCATCAGAGGTTCCATCGTCCTCCCCCTCATTGTCAGATGTGGTGAGGCCAACCTCAACATCCTCCACAAAGTCCCTCAGAATGCGAATCCTTCCTTTGGTCTTCTTGAGAGCATTTTCCTCCAAAATTTGGTTCCTTTTGCGCTCAGCACCATGATGGAGAAGAAGGTCAGTCAGATTTATGAATTCTTCAAGCACATTCTTCAGAATGCGTGTCATGACCTTGATCGTAGTGGAGGTGGAAGGGAGAATCAGAGGATCCTCATCAACAGAGGGAACATCAGTGCTGTCATCAGTTCGGCGATGCCTAGGAGCTGTTTTCTTTACTGCACCACCCCCTTTGATATATGAGTTACAATCTTTTTCAATTTCAGCCCCAAAATTAACATTGTAATATTGAAAAATTTTTGTAAGAAGCATGCCATATGGTAATGCATTTTTGGTACTGACACAAGCATACATATGCCTTACAAGTAAATAAGCAAAAGAGATGGGAATTTTTGAAAGCAGTGCATACAAAACCAGAGTGTCACAGAATGATACACGTTGAAAAGAGCCGCTCTGAGGCAAGATGACATGGTTTACAATCCTGTGCAGCTGGGCACGGACTGGACCAAGAGAATTATGAGTAGGAGTGTTACCTTCTAAGAGAGGGATATTGATGCAGACAGTGCTTAGGGCATCAAAGTATGAAATATTGAGCATTTCGTCCCACTTACCAGAGGTGTAGACATCAGGGCCTCGGTCCTGGTAATCAAGGGCTTTGCCTAGGTGATATTTGTCAAGAATAATTACTTTGCCTTTAACAAAAGAAGCGATTCTCCCTTTTTTGTAGGACATGTTGCTATAGAACTGTTTTACCAAATCAGGATAAATTTTCTCTTTGATGGACAGTATGGATGTCCAACCTTGATATGCAAACAATGGGGTAAAGTTCAGACCTTTCCTACAGAGTTTGTCTAGATTGACAAGCTTAGAGGGACAGAGAGTACGCTTGTAAACATCTTTGCAGAAAAACAGGTAGTTCATGAGAGATTAAAAACGGCGACGATCAAACGACTCATCAGGAAAATCAGCATAAAAGGACTTGTAAGCAATAGGATCGGAGAGTCTAGGTTCAGCAACAGGACGAAGATGAAGGTCAATGACTGTACCGCGAGTATGGCGAGTCTGAGTGGGGGGATGCTCTTCGTCTTCGTGAAGAGGACGCTTTCCTCTGGAGGAACTGGGTTTAGATGAACTAGGCTGAGAAGTGTTTGGAGGAGGAGGAGAAGGGCGAGGAGCAACACCAGGGCGGCAAGCAGTGGTCTTAGTACGGGCCATGTCAGGAGAAGGGTTTGGTGGTGATAGAGGTGAAGAATGAGTAGGTGATTGAGAGGGAGAAGAATGTGTATGATTAGAACGGTGGTAGCCACTATGTGAACCTCTGCGAACTGCTCTTTTCTTTCGTGCCATTTTATAGAGCACTGATGGGAGGAAGATGAAGGAGTGGAGAGTGTGGTGTGAATGGATGCATGCAGTGGGAAGTTATTATAAGCTTTAGAGAAATGTAAAGGTTCCACCTTGAAAAGATAAAAATCCAAACTTTGAAAACATTTTGAAAGTTACAGCTGTAATCTTCGTATGTTTGAAAATAAGGATAAAAACCAACCAAAAGATGGAAATTTGATAAAAGGATGAAATTGAAATAAAGCCCAATTAACACTAAGCACAGATGCCAAAAAATTGAGACTTGCCAAAAAAATGAAGTAAGTACAGTTTCTTCAAAAAATTGAAATTGAATTTAAGCCCAAAAATTGAAAGCCCACTCTTAGTTAAAAAATTGAAAAACGCCCCAAAGTTTTCAATAAAGAAAAACCCATAGTTTCAGAGACTACTTCAGCACTTGATGCCCATCATTCATTATGATCAGAATTGAATCCCTTAGCTTCATAGTAACTTAATGAAGTTTACTCATCATCTGCCAAAAAATCTCACCACGATTTATGAGATAAAACATAAAAAATCTCATGATCAGAATCATTAAGAAAACAAAGATGAAGTAAGAATGCCCAGTTCAGTTCTCAACTTGCAGAACCTCTCCTCTATCAATGGTTTGGTGAATATATCAGCTAGTTGACCTTCAGAATTAACAAACTGAATATCTAAATTTCCATTTTGCACATGTTCTCTTATAGAATGAAAACAAACTTCAATGTGCTTTGTTCTTGAGTGCAAAACAGGGTTTTTGGAAATATTAATAGCACTCATATTGTCACAAAATAATGGAATATTTGAGACATTCAGTTTATAGTCAGCTAGTTGAGTTTTCAGCCATAATAATTGAGAGCAACAAGAGGAGGCTGCAATATACTCAGCTTCGGCTGTTGAAAGAGCTACTGTAGCTTGCTTTTTACTAGACCAAACAATGAGAGATTTCCCAAGAAAGCAGCACATGCCACTTGTGCTTCTTCTATCAATCCTATCCCCAGCAAAATCTGCATCACAGAAACCCATTAATTGAAATAAATCAGTCATAGGAAACCATAAATCATAGTTAGTGGTACCAAGCACATATCGGATGATCCTCTTGACAGTTGAGAGATGGGACTTCTTAGGCTTTGATTGAAACCTTGAGCAAACTCCAACACTTTGCATGATATCAGGCCTTGAGGAGGTTAGATACATCAAAGATCCAATCATCCCTCTATAGCATGTCTCATCAATATCTCTACCATGTTCATCCTTGTCAAGCTTGATATTGGGATGCATGGGGTTCCCATTGGCTTAGCACAGTCCAGCCCAAACTTCTTGACAAGTTCCTTTGCATATTTTTCGTGACAGGAGATAATTTCAAATTGTCTCCTGCAGAATTGGAATTTTCGCAGCTAACAGGTGTAACTTCATGAGAACTTGGATTTTGTGAAACTGGTTCAGTGTTCTTTGGTAATTCATCTTCAAAACCTGGACTATCATCAATGCAAACACTGGAAACATTGTTAGATTCACAGAATGTGACATGCATGGTTTCCTCAACAGTTTTGGAATTCTTGTTATAAACTCTATAGGCCTTGCTATTAGTGAAATAACCAAGAAAAATCCCTTCATGTGTTTTAGGATCAAATTTTCCTAAATTTTTTTTCATATTCAGAATGAAACACTTGCAGCCAAACACATGAAAATAACTAAGATTAGGAGGATGCCCTTTCCAAAGTTCATATGGGATTTTCTTCAAAAACTTCCTAATGATGGTTCTATTTAAAACATAGCAAGCTGTATTCACAGCTTCAGCCCATAAGAACTTGGGGATTTCATATTCATATAACATAGCTCTAGCCATTTCTTGTAAAATTCTATTTCTTCTCTCAACAACACCATTTTGTTGAGGTGTTCTTGGACAAGAGAAGTTATGTGATATGCCTTGTTCATCACAAAAAGATTCAAAGTATTGATTTTCAAATTCTTTACCATGATCACTTCTTATTGAAATCATTTTTGAACCTTTTTCATTTTGAATCTTTTTGCTGAACTTTTCAAAAACAGAAAAAGCCTCATGTTTATGAGCAAGAAAGAACACCCAGCCAAATCTAGTATAGTCATCCACAATTACCATGCCATAACTCTTTCCTCCAAGACTTTGAGTTCTAGTAGGTCCAAACAGATCAAGATGCAACAACTCCAATGGTTTCTTAATAGAGACAACTTCCTTGAGTTTGAAAGAGGTTTTAATTTATTTACCCATTTGACAAGCATCACAAATGATGTCCTTATCAAATTTTATATTAGGAAGACCTTTAACTAAGCCTCTCTTTACAAGCTTAGAGATTTGGAACATGCTAGCATGTCCTAACCTCTTATGCCACATTCATTTTTCAGATTCCATTGAAGAGAAACAAGTTACATTTTGAACTTTAGATCATCTAGAGTGATACCATAAACATTGTCACTTCTTTTGGCAATAAATAAAACAGCCCTTATTTTCTCATTTATGACTCTACAATAAGATTTTCTAAAGGTTACAGCATATCCAAGATCACACAATTGACTTATGCTCAATAGATTATGCTTTAACCCATCAACTAAAAAGACACTATCAATGCAAGTTGAAAAATCTTTGCCAACCTTACCAATGGCAATTATTTTACCTTTACTATTATCTCCAAAAGTGACAAATCCTCCATTATACTTGTTGAGTTTAATGAACAAAGTATCCCTTCGGGTCATATGCCTTGAACATCCACTATCAAGATACCACATGTCCATTTTCTTCATGGATGCAAGGCAAACCTGCATGTTCTTCAACTAACCTTAGGTATCCAAATCCATTTGGATCTTTTGATGTGAAATCTTCTTGGTTGCCCAAGAGCATTATAATCATGAACAACTTTATATAATTTACTATCATTACCAAAAGACTTAAGAAAGATGAAACATTGAAGAGGATCATGACCATTTCTATTGCACTTGTAGCAATGATTCTTGCTTACTGATTTTTGAGGTTTGCTGAATCCTTTTGGTTTGAAAAGCTTGGAAGACGAGGCTTCAGATTTTTTAAAGTTTTGTTTGAAAACAGCCTTGTTTTCTTCTATGAATCCAAGTCCAGATCTTTCAGATCCAAACCTTTGACTAGCAAGTAGTTTGTTCAGATTTTGAGAACCTTGAACAAACTTTGCTAAGTCTTCATTCAAATTTTTTATTTGTTCATTCATATTTTTGTTTTCAGAAATCAAATCAGTGGAAGCAGTAACTTCATGCTTGAGTTTGAATTTTTCTAATTCAGCTTGCAAGGCAATGTTTTCTTCTTTTAAAAACTTTTCATTGCTAGTTTCATTTGTCTTAACCTTTTTCAAGAGAAGATCATTTTCTGTCCTCAAAGCCTCATTTTCTTTCTTACATTTAGCATACTTATCCAAGAGTTTCTTAGAGTTCACAGAAATGTCTTTGATAATGTAATGCAATTCATCAATAGATAAGTTAGAGAGATCTACCTCATCTTTATCATTATGATCTGCCATCAGACATAGTTGAGCTTCTTGATCTGAGCTCTCTAAGCTAGTGTCGTTCTCCAAGTCCTCCCATGTTGCCATCATCACCTTCTTTTTGTCTTTCTTGGATTTTTCGCCTTTCATAAGTTGAGGGCAATCTGACTTGAAGTGAGCAGGCTCCTTGCAGTGATGGCATGTGAACTTGACTTCTTTGGATGAAGAGCTTCCTTTGCCTTTGTTTTTGTATCTCAGTAGTCTTCTCATTTTTCTTGCAAAGAGCACCATTTCTTCATCTGAGAAACTATCATCAGATTCTTCTCCTTGGGCTGTCATTCTTGATTTTAGTGCTATATTTTTCTTTTTGTCATCTTTGTCTTGAGACATGTGAGTGGTTTCATAAGCCAGCAGCTTGCCTCTCAGCTCATCATAGGTGATTTTGATCAAATCATTTCTTTCAGAGATGGCTATGCTTTTCACTTCCCATTTCTTAGTAAGACTTCTCAGAATCTTCCTTACTAAGGTTCCTTCAGAGTAGTTTCTTCCTATGGCGTCCAGATTGTTGATGATTATTGAGAACCTTTTGAACATTTGATCGATGCTTTCATCCTCCTTCATACTGAACATTTCATACTCCTTCATCAGCATGTCAATTCTGGTCTCCCTCACTTGCTTAGTGCCTTCATGAGTGAGTCTGAGCTTATCCCAGATTTCTTTAGCCGTTTTGCACCTATGACACTTTTCTGAATTCTTCAAAACTGATTGCACAGTGCATCAGGTTGATTGCCTTGGCATTGAGTTCAACCTTCTTCTTTTCTTCATCTGTCCATTCACTGTCTTCCTTCGCCACTACTTCTCCATCAGCATTCTATTTGGTGGGAACGTCTGATCCGTTGAGAATGATCTTTCAGATGTTGTAGTCGATTGACTGCACGAAGATTCTCATTCTTTCTTTTCAGTAGGAATAGTTGCTGCCATTGAAGTAAGGAGGTCTATTATTAGACTGCCCTTCAGTAAGAGTGAAAGCCACGATGTTGGGATTCAAGTTGTTGGCCATGGATCTTTACTCCAAGCTGTGAAGCTTGCCTTCTTGAGACCTTGCTCTGGATACCAATTGATGGTTCTAGTTGAACTTGAGAAGGGGGGGTTGAATCAAGTTAGTTTAAAACTTAAAGTTTCAAACTCTGTTTTTGCTGTTGCTCGAGTTGCAGGAGATTATTTGAAATTATCTCATACGCAGAACATTAAAAGTGCAGAGAAGAGGAGAAATAGGCCAGCATGTATCCTGGTTCGAATTCTCAGTGCCATGAATCCTACGTCCAGTCTCCACCACAAACCATGGTAGAATTTTCACTATAATTCTCAGGTAACATTCACCAATACTATTGAATTACTCCCTAATTCAACTAGTATCTACCCCTAAGCTTTCTTCACCAAAGCTTAGCAACCCCAAAGTGCTATCCCAACTTGGAAGGGAAATCTACACAGATTCAATTCTCACCAAGTGCTAACCCAACTTGGCAAAGGGAACTAATCCTAGTTCATAAACCCAAATTACATCAGAAAAACAGTGGCTATTTTGCATCACTCTTGCCTTTTCTCTCTTGGCTTTTGATCCTCACATAAGTTCCTTTTTCAAAACAGAAAATAACGCAAGACAGCCATAACAAAAAAATCAGAATTAAGCTTGAGTAGAAGAAAGAGATTCTAGCTCTGTGTTAGAGATGGTGCTCTGAATGTGTGTGCTCTCTTCCTTCTCTTGAAATAATGGAATGAGACTTCTTATATATATATATATATCTTCAGTTTGCCTTGATTTTTTGCCTCTTCCATTTCCTTGTGCCAGCTGCTCGTTGGAGCTGTCCTTTCTAGCATGCAGTCCTTTCTTCATCTTGCTCCACCACCTCTGCTGTCCGAGGAGCTCGACCACTACTCCTGCTGTCCTTTGCTTGGCCTTCTTCTAAGGCATACTCTTCTTTTTCATTTTGCTCCATTTTCCTGCCGCTGCTGCTATGTGCGAGTTTGCTTTTGCTCAACCATGATCCACAGCAGTGCTTTGCTGATGTTCTTGGGTTAATGGGTGTGCCCTTTGTGTCCTTGCTTGCTTTTACGGAGCTACACATGTCCTTGCATGATACAGCTGTCCTCATATTGCTTTTAGCAAATATATACATAATCATTTAATTTGCTGAACGTTGCTATAAGGAAGAGCTTTGGCTCTTTTACATTGCTGAAGCACTTGCTGGACTTTGAATGAAGCAATGTGGACTTAGACATTTGGGCCTGCATCACTAGCACTCACATTAAACAATATTGGGCTTTCCACCCAAACCAATGTTTTTCATCATAACATAACCTAAAATCAAACTATGCTCAACAATTTTTTTAGTAAGAATCTCTTTTTAGATAGTGTGTTTTTTTATATAAACTTTTTTTTCTTTTCTTGGTTTTATGCTAAATTCTTTCTTTTAAAGTCAACAAAAATTAAACTCTAAATCTTTAAACTATAAAAACTTTAATATCATGTCTTTAAACTATTTTTTTCAAAATTTTAAATTGATAAGAGAAAATATATAAATAATTATATTTCTTACACAAATAAACCATCAATATATAATTCTCCGAATTGTTCTTCCCTTAAAAATAGCATCACAAATTAAATTAACTCCTCTCCATTAGCCTTAGCAACTTACCACCATATGTTTCATTGAATCTTTTCTCGACTCGTCACTTTCCTTTGCTAGTTAACTCGTACAATGATGAATTTAATTGGCTCCATGGTAGCGCCATAATTGGGACCTTATGCATGCTATGAACTATATATAGGCACAAACCTCCATTATCTTCTTGTCTTTCTCCTTGGCATAATATTGTTCTTGTTTTCGAAAGTGTATCAAAGATTATTCCAATTGGTTAAATTAATAAAAAAAATCTAGAAAAAAAAAGGCAAATAAAGTTAAAAGTAAAATGACTAAAAATAAATAAAATAATATTTAATTTGAAGAAAGCAAGAAATGGTCTTCAATGAGATCAAAAGGCTTTGAAATCAAATACAAAATACTAAATCTTAAAAGAAAATAAAAAGAGTAAATTTGTTTAAAAGATAAATTTGCAAGAAAATAAAGATTACAAGAAAGGTAAATTAAAAATAAAAGACAATGGAAGGAACCCTTCAAAAAAGAAAGCTCTTAGCAGAGTCAGGAATTCGCTGGGGATATGAGTGTGCTAGAGTATTTTCTGATACAAGATTCCAACTTCTATTTCTTCAAATATTCACCTATAGAGTTTTTGACCAATCAAATTCAAATGTAACTCCCACGTCCATTAATCTTTAAATAACTGTTCTCGTCCCTTGTATGGTGCGGGTAACTGCCATCAATTATCTTCACTTATTATTCTTCTTCGATAAGACTTATCGATCAATCTTACCTCTTTTTCTCTCATGAATCCCTTTTCAATAAGTATTACATTCTTCGAAAGAATACCCATCGAATTTCGTCTTCAATGTCTTCGACTTTATATATTTTCTAACTAACAAATTGTCCCGTTAAGATTAATGTGTCTTTTCGATATCATTTTGAAAATGTAACGCTTAATCCTATTTAACTTAGCTTTAAAAATCATGATTAACCAATTTAATTCGCACGAAATTCATTAGCTGCCCACTTATCTATGTCCATTATGGCACCTTCCCCATTGATTACTATCTTTCTCTTCCAACTTCGTCTTCTTAAAGAAGTTTTTCCTTTTTCAAATTTGAAATAGCGAAATATAAAACGACAAAAACTCTACTTACCTCCTTTTACTTTTACTTAGCAAATTTCTTACTGCTCAATAGCGTTAACTTTCCATCTTCAAGTTCATATATTTCTTCTCTTTAACTTTTCTCTTTCTACGACCAAATGGAATCATCTAGCCCTCCAGCGACTCTATTAACCAAGGACAAAGGCAAGAAGGTTATGACTGAAACCTTCATTCAGCCTGACTTGGGTATTGTATCTCGAGCTGGGTATATTGTAATCGAGGATCCATGTAACATCTCAAACGATAAAAATATTCTTTTTCCTTTCACTGTTAAAGAAGATATCTTCTATTTCATTAGCCCCATACATTCTTCATAACAAGCCGAAAAAATTGCTCGTTTCTTTCCTAGTGCTGAAGGAGAGGATTTACTCATCAAGCAAGACCTTTCCATAACACCTTTCATCGACAGCAAAAAATCCTTTCGAAATAACTCCAAAATTTCTTTCAAAAATGCCAAATTTCTTTCTTGGTATCAAAGGATTGAATCTGTCAAAGGTGATACTTGGAAGTTTCAAAGTATTCACAATCTCTTTCGACTTTCTTATTTCACACCTACTACACACCATTGGATGATTGGTGCCACCCTCTGCTTTTGCCTTTTGGAATAGAACCATTAATAACTTCTACCTTCCGTTGTAGTATAGTGGTAAGTATTTCCGCTTGTCACGCGGACGACCCGGGTTAAATCCCCGGCAACGGCGCCATTTTTGACGATTGGATTCTTGCCAGTAAAGAATTTTTATAAAATTAACCGCATTGTAAATATAGTTTCTAAACCTGCAGAGAATCCTTTTGTACAAAAGTTTGGTTGTCACAAGTAACAAAACCCAATAATATTTATAACCGAAGTATTTAAACCTCGGGTCGTCTCTCAAGGAATTGTAGGGAGGTGTATTTATTATTGGTTATGGGTTTTTCTGAGAAGATTTTGAGTTTGAGAATAGAAAAATAAATAATTGTAATTTAAAGCGGTGGAAATTAAAAAGAGAATTTATATAATTAATTAAAAAGCCTTAACCGGGGGTGTGATTAATTGGAAGTTCTATCCTTGTTGGAATCTTCTCAAGTGTAGTGTAAAGAGGTTGTTGTTTTCACTTAGTTAACCCTTACTGAGTAAAGAAAAGTCAAGCGATTGAACTGACTCTTATCCACAAATCCTAGTCCTTTCTCTTGGGAAGGTCTAGCGTTAGTAGATACAGAATTAGCCAACAATGTCCAATTTAACTAAGCACTTGAGCATTCCAACTCAAGTGTCTCCTCTTAATCAACCCCCATGTCAAGTGAAAAATCTACTCCATTGACATGGATGCCAATTTCACATAATAAATGACAAAATAAGTACTTGAAGATAATCAAACAAATAATGAGGTAAATAGAAAAATACTCTTTGCATTAATAATGTCATAAAAGCTTTCCAATTGTAACTCTGAATAAGGATTAAAGATATAAAAGAGTAGTGATGATAATTGAAATAAAATTGGAAGTAATTAAATAAACAATAAAATTTAAATGGAAAAATACTATGGAATAAATGAAAATATAAGAATCCTAATTTAAAGGAACAATGAACCTGGAATCTGAGAAGAAGTTGAAATCCTAATCCTAAAACCTAAGAGAGAGGAGAGAGCCTCTCTCTCTAAAAATTACATCTAAAATCTAAAATTATGTCTATTGAATGTTCCATGAATGAATGGATGCATTCCCTCACTTTATAGCCTCTAATCTATGTTTTCTGGGCCGAAAACTAGGCCAGAACCAGTCCAGAAATCGCTGATTGCGAATTCTGTCACGCTGATTTTCGTCACTGCGATGCGTCTGCATGGAGCACGCGTTCGCGTCGCCTAGATGTATGGACACTATAGCAAATTATATATCATTTCAAAGCCCCAGATATTATCTTTCCAACACAACTAGAACCGCGTCATTTGGACCTCTGTAGCTCAAGTTATGACCGTTTGAGTGCGAAGAGGTCAGGTTGGATAGCTTTAGCAGTTCCTTCGGTTTCTTGTATTCCTTCCACTTTTGCATGCTTCCTTTCCATCCTCTAAGCCATTCCTACCCTGTAATCTCTAAAAACACTTAACGCACATATCAAGGCATCGAATGGTAATAAGAGAGGATTAAACATAGGAAATTTAAGACCGAAGAAGCATGTTTTCAATCAAAGCACAAAATTAGGAAGGAAAATGTAAAACCATGCAATTTATATGAATAAGTGAGTAAAGAATTGATATAAACCACTCAATTGAGCATAAGATAAATCATAAAATAGTGGTTTATCAATCTCCCCACACTTAAACATTAGCATGTCCTCATGCTAAGCTCAAGAGAAGCTATAAGAGAGTGAAGAGGAATGGTAGAGAGTATGAAATGCAACCTATCTATGTGAATGCAACTACATGCAAAATGTTTCTACCTACTTGGTTAAAAGTAAACAAATCTTTTAAGAAAAAATATAAAATGGATTTCACTAATTCAAATCACAAAATAAAGTACAAGTAAACTTGCAGAAGAAAATAGCTCATGAAAGCCGGGAGCAAAGAATCGAGCATCGAACCCTCACCGGAAGTGTATACACTCTAATCACTCAAGTGTTTAAGGTTCGACTCTCTCAATTCTCTACTAATCTTGCTTTCTAAGGCTTGCTCTTCTTCTACTAATCAACAGAAATTTAATGCACAAATACACATATCAAGAGGTCTTTTAAGGGTTGTAATGAGGTTAGGGTCAAGGTAGGAATGTATTTGATCAAGTGGACTAAAATCTGAATCCTTAATTAACTTAAACTTTTCCCACCTAACTTAAGACAATCCATGTAATCACAATACAAAACCTAACTATCCATTAACCATGTTTTCCACATATTCATGCATTCTAATTTCAAGTACAGTACACATGCATTGCTTTCACCGCTTACTTTGGAGCATTTTGTCCCCTTTTATTTATTTGCTCTTTTTCGTTTCTTTTTCTCCTATTTTTTTTTTCTTTTTCAATGCATATGATTAAGGTATTGAATGCATAAATATGTTCTTAACATTTTTGTTCATATTTTCTCAAGAATACACAACACCCAATTCTCAAACCAAATATTGGCAAACCCAATTTCCCCACACTTAATTCGTGAGCACTCTCACTAGTCTAAGCTAACCAAGGATTAAAATTAAGGACATTATTATTTTTCACTTAGAGTTAATGATGTGCTAAAGTAAAGAATAAAGGGATAAAATAGGCTCAAAATTGGTTTGCAAGGGATAATGAAAGGTCAGTGAAACAAAGGCCTCAATCATATAGGTGCATGCATACATCAAACAATGGAAATATAGAATTAAGCAAGACAAAGATCACAATTTTAGAGAGAAAAACACACACCAAAAATAAAATATTTGTTGATAAAATGCAACCAATAAAATAAGCTCAAAAATCTCACAGGTTTTGTGTGTTCGAGCTCTAAACCATGTTCCAGTATAACATTCCTTCAAACAAGTTTAATAAAAAGTTTTAATTTAAATTAGTGAAATACTCTAAAAAAAGTTTCTTGAAAAAGAAAATATTACTTCAACCAAGTAGTGGTAAAATATGCACAAAAATCAAACAATCATGCAATCAAACATGCAACAATGAACAAACAAAGAAAATAGAATATTGGTGTTAAGAAGAAGGTAACTAACCACTGGAAGTCGGTATCGACCTCCCCACACTTAAAGATTGCACCATCCTCGGTGCATGCTGAGATGCACAACTAGGCGGGTTGTTCCAACTGATGCTCTTTCTTTAGTGGATTTTGCAGATGGAACTTGTTTATAGCCTATATAAAGGTTTTTCGTTTCTCTTTCTCGGTGGCCATCTTGAAAGAAGAGGAAAAAGAAGAAAAGTAACACAGGAATAAAGAGAAGAAAATAAATAAAGTATGGGTGGGTTAATGCCAAATAATAGGGGTCTCAATTACATGGTAGCTACAACATGCAAGTGAAAAAATAATAGAAGTACATGGCATACTAGTGGTGCAAAAATTGCCGCAATGGGGAAAAGGCAGTATAAATTCATGTCAATGCAAAAGGAGCACATGTATCATAAAAATTGGCATTTGACAAATAAATAAAATCACCCAATCAATGTAAAACAAGTCACTAAGCACCAAAATAATACCAGAAAAGACATAACAGTTGAATAAGAAAATTTAACACCAATGGAAAAGAATAACTTTAGAAAAGAAAATAAAAATATGCACAAATTAAAATGTAGTGAATGAAAGTATGCAAATGCAATAGAAAAAATAGAATGAAAGAGAATAATGAAAGAAGAAAGAATGATAATAGAAAGATAAGTAGGATTAGAGAAGAAAAGACAGGAATTCTGGCGCTGATCTGGATAAACTGTGCGTCACATGCGACGCGGACGCGTGGGTCACGCGATCGCGTGGTCTGATTTGTGCTATTGGCACGAGTGCAACCGTGCGTTCGCGCAACTCTCTGTTTTAAATGCATTTGGCCAAATTTTGGGATGACGCGGTCGCGTGGGTGACGCGATCGCGTGATTGGCCATATTTTGAAAACGACGCGTTCGCGTGGTAGGGCTTGTGCTTCTAGCATCATTCCAGCCCTACTCCATCATAAGTCTCTGCCATACACCCATTTACGTCGATTTTTAGGGGCACGCGGTCGCGTGTGTGACGCGAACGTGTGGGTGACGCAAACGCGTGTGAGGCTATTTTTCAAAATGACGCGGCCACGTCAGTGACGCAGTCGCGTGGGCATGTTTGTGCCTAAAGCGCGCCTCTAGCCACGCTTTCGCGCGTGGGCATGTTTGTGCCTAAAGCGCGCCTCTAGCCACGCTTTCGCGTGACTCTATACTTCTTTTCTTCTCGTGTCAAGAGCACCTATGACGCGGACGCATGATAAACCCATATTTTATGATATATTTTGTGCTTAATTTGAGTGATTTATTCAATCCTTCACCCACTTATTCATATTAATTGCATGGTTTTACTTCTCCTTCCTTATTATGTGATGTATGTGAAAAACATGTTTCCTATGCTTTAAAATTAATTATTTTAATTACCTTTATTTCCATTCGATGCCGTGATTAGTGTGTTGAGTAGTTTCAGATCTTCTAAGGCAGGAATGACTCAAAGGATGGAAAGGCAACATACAAAAATGGAAGGAAAGCACAAAACGGAGTCCTTGAAGAAACTGGCATCCACGCGATCGCATGGACAACGCGATCGCATGCCAAGCGCGAAGAAGCGGTGACGCAGCCGCATGACTGACGCGACCGCGTGACAAGAAAAGCTCCAAATGACGCGACCGCGTGACCCACGTGGACGCGTGACAGAGGCCACGCACCAGAAATTGCAGAAAACGCTCATAGCGAATTCTGAAGCCGTTTTTGGCCCAAATCCAAGTCAAAGAGAGCTCTCGCCAATTTTTACTTCCCATGAATTAGAATTAGTTTTGAGGGAGGCTCTCTCCTCTCTCTTTAGGATTAGGATTTAGACTTAGGATTTTTATTCGCTTTCAGGATTATCTCTTTTGATCAGGTTCAATATTCCTTTCATTTACTTTTGCAAGTTACTTTATGAATCCTTTCATGTTACGGATTACTCTTTTATTAATGTTATTTGAGGTATTTCAGTTTAATATTGATTTCTTTTATTTATGCTATTGTTGTTTTTTACTCTGAAGACATTTTTATTCTAGTAGATTTACTTCTCCTTTTGATTTTGGTTAAGAAATCCGTAACTCTGGAGTTATCAAACTCAAACATGATTGATAATTGTTATCTTTGTTAATTGAATTGAACTTCAATAATCCCGATCTTTTCTTAGGAAACAAATAGGATCCGAAGATCAACCCAATTAATCTCTTGACCTTCCTTTATATTAGTAAAGGCTAACGAAGTGGAATTAAGATTCAATTATTATCATCATTGATAAGGATAGCCAGGATAGGACCTCTAATTTCTCATACCTTGCCAAAAGTTTATTTTACAGTTATTTATTTATTTTTAATTGCCATTTAAATTATTTGTCATATTCGTTCCTCAATCTTGAAACCCCAAATCTACAATCTCCATAACTAATAATAAGAACATATTTCCCTGCAGTCCCTTGAGAAGACGACCCGAAGTTTGAATACTTCGGTTATCAATTTATTTAAGGGGTTTGTTACTTGTGACAACCAAAACGTTTGTATGAAAGGAATTTTGAAGGTTTAGAGACTATACTTGCAACGAGGATTTATCCGCAAATTTCTAGACCACGCAAAAGTTCCTCTCGTCAACGCGTCAGCGACGCTTGCGCGTCGCGTGCAATTTTTTTATGCAGTATGCAGAATGCAAAATGCAGAAAGCAGATGACTATGCAGAAATTATGAATGAATACGAAAAAAAATAGAATAAAATAAAACTAAGACCAAAAAGGAAAGAATATACCATGGTGTGTTGTCTCCCACCTAGCACTTTTAGTTAAAGTCCTTAAGTTGAACATTTGTTGAGCTCTTTGTCATGGAGGCTTGTGCTTGAACTCATCCTGAAACTGCCACCAATGCTTGGACTTCCAATAATCTTCATTATTCTCAAGTGAATTTGCCAAGCCTTGAGGGAGTTCTTCACAAGTCTTGAGCTCCCAAAGTGGATCCTCATGTATGCCTGGATCCCAAATCCTAATTCTGCACCTGTTTTCAAGTGGAACATGATGATTCCATTCGGGTGGTAAGCAATCTGAATTCTCTACGGAGTACCAAACTCTTCTTTTAGATCTAACCAAATTATCACCAGTTGAGCCCTTACATCTAGCTCTTGAAATATCGACTTTGATGAGCCTTGATTTGCAACTCCAACCACTAAACAGTCTCCTCTTACACTTTATGCCACAAAGCTTCCTGAGTTGGCCGTCCGTTTCAAGAATACCGTACTCAAGTGGGATAGGAAGACGAACAGAGATAAGTTTTACCCACTCAAGTGAATGAGTAGACGACAACCTAGGTGGAGAAGTCTCCAACGTTCTTGACAAAGTGTACTCAACTCCCGTCCGCCCTTTTCTAAGGTTTTCTGCTTCCACATTATTCTCAGACTCAATCAGAGAGGAGTCTTCATATTCAAGGAGTTCATTTGCGGATGTAGATTTATCACTAGGAGGACTTGATGTATGATCTTTATCACCAAGAGAACTTACTTCTTGATCTATCCCATCCAAGTCTTCATAAGGAATATGCCGTGGAGGTTGTGCATTGGCCTTCTTAACATCAATTTCAATCTTATTGGAGGAGTACTCTACAATTCTAGATTCCCATGAATGTTCAGCATCTCTTAAATCTTCAACCACTTCTTCCTCTGCAACTATTATGGCTTCCTCCACTTGTTCCAATACAAAGCCATATTTTTCATTGTCCACCGGAGTTTCTAGTGTCTCTTTCATGTTACCTTCTTCTTTTGATTCTCCACATGTAGCCATGGGAGTACTTTGAGTGCTCAGATGTTGGGAAGCTAATTGATTTACTACCTCAGTCAAGGCAGTCACGAATTCTAGTACTCCCCATTTCATCTCTCTTTTCCCTTGAAGAAGAACACCAAGAGTGTCATGCATTGAAGGTTGAGGTGGATATGAGGGCTCATTACTTGGGAGGAAAGGTTCATGATAAGAGGGTGGTTCATCACTCTCCATCTTTTCCACTTGTTGCACAACACACTTCAATTCCTTCTTCTCAAGTTGAGATTCTTTAGCCATGGAAGCTTCGGGTGCTATTCGGGTTACCGCTCGGTCCAATTGATGCAGGGTTGCTTGAAATTGATCCATTGTTTCCTTGAGACGATCCCTTGACTCTTGTTCTGCTCGGATATCATAAGTAGGATCATAAGGCTCTTGGATTGATGGATATGGATGTGGTGTATATGAAGGTGGTGGGTCCTTGGAAGTAACTGGGTTGGAATTGAGGTGGATCTATGTATGGCTCATATGGCTCATAGGGTAGTTGATATGGTGAATAAGGGTTAGAATCATGTGATGGTGTTTGGTAGTAGGGGGCTTGTGAGTATGGTGGTCCAGAGTTGTATTGAGGAGGTGGTTCATAAGCATATGGTGGAACTTGTTGGTAAGGGGGTCCACCATATTCATCATCTTGGTATGCTCCCTGGAATGGTTCTTGACCATAGTAATTTGGTGGAGGTCGGTTGTCACGAAGAGGTCCACCATATCTAATGTCTGGGCATGCATTGTAGGATGGTCGTTGTCCATGGTATCTTGGAAGGTATTGTTGCCGAAAGAGTTGATCAGATCCTCATGGCTCCTTCCAACTTTGATTGTTCCGACCTTGATGCATGTTCCTGTTATAGCTTCCATTCCTTTCAACAACATTAGAACCAAACTCAAAGCGACGGGGGTGAGAACTCATAGTAACTAATAAAAATTAAAAACAAAAAATAAAAACAAATAAACAAGCAAAATAAAATATTTATAATAACCAATAATAAGGAACACGTTTACAATTCCCCGACAATGGCGCCATTTTTGACGAACTGATTTCTGCCAGTAAAGAATTTTATAAAAATAATCACGTTGTAAGTATAGTTTCTAAACCAACAGAAAATTCTTTCGTACAAAAACTTGTTTGTCACTAAAGCAAACCCAACAAAAATAATAACCGAAGTATTTAAACCTCAGGTCGTCTCTCAAGGAATTGCAGGGAGGTGTAATTATTATTGGTTATGAAAAATAATATTTTTTGGGGTTTTTGAATAATGAACAGGAAAAGTAGATTGCAAGAATTAAAATAATAACTAATAAAACTCTTATCAAGGTATGAAAACTGGACGTCCTATCCTAGTTATCCTTATCAATTGTGATGAGAATTGGATTTTGTTCCCACTTTGTTAACCTCTAACAATGAAGGTAAGTTAAGTGGATAAATCAATTTGATCCCTCAGGTCCCAATCAATTCCTAAGAAAAGACTAGAGTTATTGGAATACAAATCAACTAGCAAAGATAACAATCATCAATCACAAGGAGTTTGATAACTCAAGTGTCTCCAATTAATCAATTCAAGCTAAGAATGTAAAAAGCTAAATAAACATCATAAATCTAAAATACCTCAAATTTCATTAATAAAAGAAATAAAATCTAACATGGGAATTCATAAATTAAATTGGAAAAATAAATAAAAGGGACATTGAACCTGGAAATTAAAAAGAAAAAATCCTAAATCCTAACCTAAGAGAGAGGATAGAGCCTCTCCCTCTAAAAACTACATCTAAAACCTAAAATTGTGAGTAATGAATGTTGTATTTTGTTGTTGAATTGATTTCCCAATTTTATAGCCTCTAATCTATGTTTTCTGGGCCAAAACTAGGTCAAAAACAGCCTAAAAATCGCCCGCAGCGATTTCTGGTACGTACAGGTCGCTGCAAAGTCACGCGGAAGCGTCGTCCACACGTTAGCGTGGATTAGATTTTTGCCAGGTGACGCATCCGCGTGATCCATGCGTTCGCCTCGTCTGACTTCGGAGAAGCTATGAGAAATTATATATCGTTGTGAAGCACCGAATGTTAGATTTCCAACGCAACTAAAAATGTGTCATTTGGATCTCTATAGCTCAAGTTATGGTCGATTTAGTACCAAGAGGTCAGGCTGGACAGCTTTAGCAGTTCCTTCAGCTTCTTGTATTCCTTTCACTTTTGCATGCTTCCTTTCCATCTTCTAAGCCATTCCTGCCCTGTAATCTCTAAAAACACTTAACACACATATCAAGGTATCGAATGGTAATAAGAGAGGATTAAAATTAGTAATTTAAATGCCCAGGAAACATGTTTTCAATCATAGCACAAGATTAGGAAGGAAAATATAAAACCATGCAATTAGTATGAATAAGTGTGCAAGGACTTGATAAAAACCACTTAATTGAGCACAAGATAAACCATAAAATAGTGGTTTATCCACCTCCCCACACTTAAACATTAGTATATCCTCATGCTAAGCTCAAGAGAAGCTATAAGAGAGTGAAGAGGAATGGTAGAATGTATGAAATGTAACCTATCTATATGAATGCAACTACATGCAAAATGTTTCTACCTACTTGGTTAAATGTAAATAAATCTTTTAAGAACAAATATGAACTGGATTTCACTAATTCAAATCATAAAATAAAGTACAAATGAACTTGCAGAAGAAAATAGCTCACGAAAGCCGAAAACAAAGAATCGAGCGTCGAACCCTCACCGGAAGTATATACACTCTAATCACTCAAGTGTTTAAGGTTCGATTCTCTTAATTCTCTACTAATCTTGCTTTCTAAGGCTTGCTCTTTATCTAACAATAACAAAAATTTAATGCACAAATACACATATCAAGAGGTCTTTTAAGGTTTGTAATGGGATTAGGGTCAAGGTAGGAATGTATTTGGTCAAGTGGACTAAAATCTGAATCCTTAATTAACTTAAACTTTCCACCTAACTTTAGATAATCCATGTAATCATAATACCACATCTAACTATCCATTAACCATGTTTACCACATATTCATGTATCCTAATTTCAAGTACAGTACATATGCATTACTTTCACCACTTACTTTGGGGCATTATGTCCCCTTTTTACTTATTTGCTCTTTTTCTTTTCTTTTTCTCTCTTCTTTTTTTTATTTTTTATTTTTTTCTTTTCTTTTCTTTTGTTTTTCTCAATGCATATGATTAAAGTATTAAATGCATAAACATGTCCTCAATATTTTTTTTTCACATTTTCATAAAGATATATAATACCCGATTCTTAAACCAAATGTTTCCAAACCCACTTTTTCCCACACTTAATTCATGAGCACTCTCACTAGTCTAAGCTAACCAAGGATTCAAATTAAGGATATTATTGTTTTTCGCTTAGAGTTAGTGATGAGATAAAGTAAAGAACAAAGGGGTATAATAGGCTCAACATTGGGTTGCAAAGGATAATGAAAGAGTAAGGCCATATGGGTATGTAAGCTCAGTGAAATAAGGCCTCAATCATATAAGTGCATGCATATATCAAACAATGGAAATATAGAATTAAGCAAGACAAAGATCACATTTTTAGAGAGAACAACATACACTAAAAATAAAATATTGGTTGATAAAATGCAACCAATTCAAATAGGCTCAAAATCTCATAGGTTTTGTGTGTTCGAGCTCTAAACCATGTTCCAAAATAATAATTCTTCAAACAAGTTTAATAAAAAATTTTAATTTAAATTAGTGAAATACTCTAAAAAATTTCTTGAAAAAGAAAATATGCACAAAAATCAAACAATCATGCAATCAAACATGCAACAATGAACAAACAAAGAAAATAAAATATTGGTGTTGAGAAGAAGGTAACTAACCCCTGGAAGTCGGTATCGACCTCCCCACACTTAAAGATTGCACCGTCCTCGGTGCATGCTGAGATGCGCAAGTGGGAGGGTTGTTCCAACTGATGCTCTTTCTTTAGTGGATTTTGCAGATGGAACTTGTTTATAGCCTATGTAAAGGTTTTCCGTTTCCCTTTCTCGGTGGCCATCCTGAAAGAAGAGAAAAAAGAGGAAAAGTAACCCAGGAATAAAGAGAAGAAAATAAATAAAGTATGGGTGGGTTAATGCCAAATAATAGGGGTCTCAATTACATGGTAGCTACAACATGCAAGTGAGAAAACAATAGAAGCACATGGCATACTAGTGGTGCAAAAATTGCAGCAATGGGAAAAAGGCAGTATAAATTCATGTCAATGCAAAAGGAGCACATGTATCATAAAAATTGGCATTTGACAAATAAATAAAATCACCCAATCAATGTAAAACAAGTCACTAAGCACCAAAATAATACCAGAAAAGACATAATAGTTGAATAAGAAAATTTAACACCAATGGAAAAGAATAACTTTAGAAAAGAAAATAAAAATATGCACAAAATTAAAATGCAGTGAATGAAAGTATGCAAATGCAATAGGAAAAATAGAATGAAAGAGAATAATGAAAGAAGAAAGAATGATAATAGAAAGATAAGTAGGATTGAAGAAGAAAAGATAGAAATTCTGGCGCTGATCTGGATAAACTGTGCGTCGCATGCGACGCGGACGCGTGGGTCACGCGATCGCGTGGTGTGTGATAAGTTCAGGTGACGCGAACGCATGGGTCACGCGATCGCGTGGCCTGATTTGTGCTATTGGCGCGAGTACAGCCGTGTGTTCGCGCAACTCTCTGTTTTAAATGCATTTGGCCAAATTTTGGGATGACGCAGTCACGTGAGTGACGCGATCGCGTGATTGGCCATATTTTGAAAACGACGCGTTCGCGTGGGGCACGCATTCGCGTGGTAGGGCTTGTTCTTCTAGTATCATTCTAGCCCTAATCCACCATAAGTCTCTGCCATACACCCATTTACGTCGATTTTTAGGGGCACGCGGTCGTGTGGGTGATGTGAACGCGTGGGAGGCTATTTTTTAAAATGACGTGGCCGCGTCAGTGATGCGGTCGCGTGGGCATGTTTGTGCCTAAGGCGCGTCTCCAGCCACGCTTTCGCGTGACTCTCTGCTTCTTTTCTTCTCGTGTCAAGAGCACCTATGACGCGGACGCGTCAGCGACGCTTGCGTGTCACGTGCAATTTTTTTTATGCAGTATGCAGAATGCAAAATGCAGAATGCAGATGACTATGCAGAAATTATGAATGAACACAAATAAAAATAAAATAAAATAAAACTAAGAACAAAAAGGAAAGAATATACCATGGTGGGTTGTCTCCCACCTAGCACTTTTAGTTAAAGTCCTTAAGTTGGACATTTGTTGAGCTCTTTGTCATGGAGGCTTGTGCTTGAACTCATCCTGAAACTGCCACCAATTCTTGGACTTTCAATAATCTTCATTATTCTCAAGTGAATTTGCCAAGCCTTGAGGGAGTTCTTCACAAGTCTTGAGATTCCAAAGTGGATCCTCATGTATGCCTGGATCCCAAATCCTGTTTTTGCACCCGTCTTCAAGTGGAACATGATGATTCCATCCGGGTGGTAAGCAATATGAATTCTCTACGGAGTACCAAACTCTTCTTTTAGATCTAACCAAATTATCATCAGTTGAGCCCTTACATCTAGCTCTTGAAATATCAACTTTGATGAGCCTTGATTTGCAACTCCAACCACTAAATAGTCTCCTCTTACGCTTTATGCCACAAAGCTTCCTGAGTTGGCCATTCGTTTCAAGAATACCGTACTCAAGTGGGATAGGAAGACAAATAGAGATAAGTTTTACCCACTCAAGTGAAGGAGTAGACGACAACCTTGGTGGAGAAGTCTCTATCGTTCTTGACAAAGTGTACTCAACTCCCGTCTGCCCTTTTCTAAGGTTTTTCGCTTCCACATTATTCTCAGACTCAATCAGAGAAGAGTCTTCATATTCAAAGAGTTCATTTGCGGATGTAGATTTATCACTAGGAGGACTTGATGCATGATCTTTATCACCAAGGGAACTTACTTCTTGATCTATCCCTTCCAAGTCTTCATAAGGATTATGCCATGGAGGTTGTGCACTGGCCTTCTTGACATCAATATCAATCTTATTGGAGGAATACTCTACAATTCTAGATTCTCATGGAGGTTCAGCATCTCCTGAATCTTCAACCACTTCTTCCTCTGCAACTATTATGGCTTCCTCCACTTGTTCCAATACAAAGCCATGTTCCTCATCGTCCACCAGAGTTTCTAGTGTCTCATTCATGCTACGTTCTTCTTTTGATTCTCCATATGTAGCCATGGGAGTACTTTGAGTGCTCAGATGTTGGGAAGCTAATTGATTTACTACCTCGATCAAGGCAGTCGCGAATTCTGGTACTCCCCGTTTCTTCTCTCTTTGCCCTTGAAGAAGAACACCAAGAGTGTCATGCACTGAAGGTTGAGGTGGATATGAGGGCTCATTACTTGGGAGGAAAGGTTCATGATAAGAGGGTGGTTCATCACTCTCCATCTTTTCCACTTGTTGCACAGCACACTTCAATTCCTTGTTCTCAAGTTGAGATTCTTTAGCCATGGAAGCTTTGGGTGCTATTCGGGTTATCGCTCGGTCCAATTGACGCAGGGTTGCTTGAAATTGATCCATTGTTTCCTTGAGACAATCCCTTGACTCTTGTTATACTCGGATATCATAAGTAGGATCATAAGGATCTTGGATTGATGGATATAGATGTGGTGTATATGGAGGTGGTGGTCCTTGGGAGTAACTGGATTGGAATTAGGGTGGATCTATGTATGGCTCATATGGCTCATAGGGTGGTTGATATGGTGGATAAGGGTTAGAATCTTGTGATGGTGTTTGGTAGTAGGGGGCTTGTGAGTATGGTGGTCCAGAGTTGTGTTGAGGAGGTAGTTCATAAGCATATGGTGGGACTTGTTGGTAAAGGGGTCCACCATATTCATCATCTTGGTACGCTCCCTGGAATGGTTCTTGATCATAGTAATTTGGTGGAGGTTGGTTTTCACGAAGAGGTCCACCATAACTATTGTCTTGGTATGCATCACAGAATGGTTGTTGGTTATAGCGCATTGGAGGGGGTTGTTGCCAAGAGGGTTGATCAAATCCTTCTGGCTCCTCCCATCTTTGATTCTTCCAACCTTGATGCCTATTTTCATTATAGTTTCCATTCTTTACAACAACTTTGGAACCAAACTCAAAGCAAGAGGGGTGAGAACTCATAGTAGCTAAAAAAATTAAAAACGAAAATAAAAATAAATAATAGGTAAAAGAGAATATTTACAATAACCAATAATAAGGCACACGTTTGCAATTCCCCGGCAACGGCGCCATTTTTGACGATTGGATTCTTGCCAGTAAAGAATTTTATAAAAATAATCACATTGTAAGTATAGTTTCTAAACCAATAGAAAATCTTTTCGTACAAAAACTTGTTTGTCACTAAAGCAAACCCAATAAAAATAATAACCGAAGTATTTAAACCTCGGGTCGTCTCTCAAGGAATTGCAGGGATGTAACACCCTAACTACCAAAGCTCACGCTTTCGGCTGTGCGACTCTGACAGCTCGGACATTACAACGACTTTTATATTATTTAATACTAAAATATGAGCCTGTTTAAAACTTTAAACCGCAATACCGATTCAAAAATACTTTTATTCGATAACGTACATCCATAGATACCATACATCTTACAAAAACTCATAAAGAGTACATCCATATATATAATATTACAAGCAATAACCAATACAATTCCTATCCCTCTTACAGAATATATCAAGATAAATGTGAGGGTTCAATAAGCCATAACTAAAACAATACAGAGTATCTCAACAACAACTAAATAGACTTCTCGTGACTTTTGCGTCCATGTCCTGAAAGGGGAAAAATGTAGGGGGGTGAGAACATCATCCTCGAAAGGGTTCTCAGTAGAGGTTTTTGGGAATTACTGTAATAGGATACGTGAAGATAAACCATACCAGTGATTAATAATTGTCTTATGCCTCTTTTCAAAAACAACGATTTACAATAAAAGAGGAATCGGAAATCTTTTCTGAAACAGGAACAGTTCAATTCTCAAAAATTCAAAAGCCTTTCAAAACGGTTTATCTAGGATGAACCAAAATAGCCTTTCATATTCTTCCAAACCAGAACACAAAACCAAAACCAACCATCGGTCCATCTCATTTCAACCACAGCCCTAGGCCCAAACAATTCAACCATCAACCAATCACCACAATCCAACAGAGTCCCAGTCGCAAACACAGATAGGAAGTCAAGCACAAACAAACATTTACAGCAAGTAGAACAAATAGCAGTTAATAACAAGTAATCACAAAGGCAAACCAAGTACAATATGCACACTCAAACAATATCACATAGATGCATATGATGCATGTCTGTCCTAGTGGCTGATGATATCATCTATCGGTTATAGAGCCAACCCGACAAGTCCTGGTAGCTAACCATTGGACTGTCCCTCTATCGTGCATCCCCAACTCGAGTTATACTCAACATAAACTTGATCATAATCATGATCCATATCCAACACCCTCACTGGTGTATATTCACGGGGGCGAGCTCCTCCGGGACTTTCACAGTGCCCGGCCACCCTTACGACATAGGGTCAGCAGAGTATCAAGTCTCAACCTGGAGCACATGGTGGCTAGCCACTGCTACTACCCAGGGAAACTCGTATCTCAGATAGTGGAAGTGCAAAATCACAATTATCAATATCTCAGCATATATGCATTCATTCTCAGCCATGGATCAACATCCATCTCAGCCATCCGGCTCACGGTTCAATCCAGAACCAGCCAATATTGATAATCATACATAGTCATTCCGGCTCACAGTTCAATCCAGAACCAGCCAATATTCATAATCATACACAGCCATTCCGGCCCATAACAAAATAGCACTTCCATCATTCAAAATCATTAAATTCATAAAATCGGCATTTAAGCCATAAATCATTTTTCTCAATTCATTTCACTTTGAAATCAAGTTTCAACTCTTTTCAGCCTTGGCTTTAAAGATCTCATTTCTCAAATCATCTCAGGCTCATAAGCCACTTTTACTCAAGGTAAATTCCCCTTTGAAAATAAAGCCACTCTTGGCATTCTCTTTCCAAACTTTCATAACCATGGCAAGTTAAAGATTTATTTTGAAACATTCAAAATCATTCATTCAACAATGGAATTTTATAACAAAAGTTCCTTGGCAGAGTCCCAAGTCTTTAGGGGAGATTAACATAACTCATTTCCTCAGATTCACTTAAAATCATTAAAACCTTGGCTTCCTGATTTGAGTAACAAAATAGGATCTAAGCCAAACCGAGTCATGTAATCAGTTACTCTTTTCAAACCCATTTCCTTTACTTAAACAAAACCAGCTTCAATTCCATAATTAAATCTGAAGCGTCTCAAACTGCTAAGAGAATCATTTTTGTTGTGTCAAACTAGAGTTCAAAGGATACTCTGAAGCTTATTTAAAATGTCAGAATAATGAGGTTCATCAATCGAAATCCAAATCCTTTTAAAATCATGAAAACTCCTCCAAGGGAAAATCTTTATGTTTAATAGAGAAAACATAAACCCGTTTTACCTTTTTAAAACAACCTCAAAGCGAGATTCTCTTTTCAATAATTCTTTCAAAGCGTAGCTTCATCGCTTTCATAATTGTTTTAATTGAAGATAATAAAGAAGCCCTAATTTTACAATCCTCCAAGTAAATAGGAAAGGCATTAAACTCATGATTTCCCCAAATAACATTTTCAACAAAGACTCGGATTTTATAGAAATTTCGGCAGCATCTCCCCTAAAACTTGGACTTTGTCACCCAGTTTGGGTCCCAACAAACTGTCTACAATCCTTTTCAACAGCCCAAAATCCAAAATTAGTTCAAGGCAAGCTAAATCCAACCGTCATCTCAATTCTATATCCCAAGAAAACCATTTCAAAAATCAAATTATTATCAGCCAAATAGACTCATTTCTAAAGTTTCAAAGAAACAGTTCAGTAACAATCATTCATCAAAAACCAGATCATTTAATGCAAGCCAGGTTGAATTCTAGAGTGGATTCTATTTTTCACATTCTCAATAAAATTAACTCAAATCAGTTCTCAACGGATTAAACTCGATCTCAAAGCTTTAAAAGAAGCAACTTGAAAGGCATTTCGTTTCACAAAACCACACAACAATTCAACCAACAGACGTTCATAACTAACCAAGGCAAATAAAGCCATACATAAGGCCGATACAATCACCAAATACACATTCTCTCACATCAGTATCCATATGTAATAATTCCAATATATAAGAATATAGTTTTTGGAGAGCGCCCCTACCTCAAAACGCAAATCCATAACCCAAACGTCTCACAGAGTCCTTTCCGCCTCAACCCGAATTGACGAGAACAAACAACTCGGCTCCACTTGTTTTCTCAACAGTCTCAGCAACTCGAACTGAAGAAGGAACGGCTAAACTGAAACTCAATCTTATAGCGATTAATGCCACAAACCTCAGCGTGAGATTACAGAACAGTAACGAAAGGGCTTTCAAATCGAAACGCTTACCGAACCGAAGAAGGAACGGCTGAACCGAAACAGCGGCAGTCTTCAAACCGGTTCGGCGATAGCCCGACAGCTACCTCAAGCAGCAGCGGTGACCTGAACCATATGCAGTGACAATGAGGTTCCCAGAAACTCAACGGAAAGGAGAACCAACTTAAAGTCCTTACCGATAGAATTTTTCGACGACGGCAAAAGCAGCCAGAAGCTCCGACGGTGCTTGATAAACCCATATTTTATGATGTATTTTGTGCTCAATTTAAGTGATTTACTCAATCCTTCACCCACTTATTCATGTAAATTGCATGGTTTTACTTTTCCTTCCTTACTTTATGATATATGTGAAAACATGTTTTCTTATGCTTTAAAAATATTAATTTTTAATTATCCTTTATTACCATTCGATGCCGTAATTTGTGTGTTAAGTATTTTCAGGTTTCATAGGGCATGAATGGCTTAGAGGATAGAAAGGAAACATACAAAAATGGAAGGAAAGCACAAAAATGGAGTTTTGAAGAAAAGGCAGTGTCGCAAACGCATGGACGACGCGGCCGCATGCCTAGCGCGAAAAGGCATCGATGCGCACGCGTGACTGACGCGGACGAGTGTCTTGAGCAGAACACAAATGACGCATACGCATGACCGACGCGTACGCGTGACAAGGAAAACTCCCAGACGACGCGAACGCATGACCCACACGAACGCGTGACAGACGCCACGTACCAGAATCTGCAGAAAACGCTCCCAGCGATTTCTGGACCCTTTTTCGGCCCAATTCTGAATCCAAAAACACATAATATAAGCCAGAGAATGGAGGAATCAAAGGCGGACAGCTTATCATACATTCACAATTCAGAATTTTAGATTTAGATGTAGTTTTTAGAGAGATAGGTTCTCTCCTCTCTCTTAGAATTTAGGATTAAGATTTATCTTAAAGGAATTAGGATTTCTTCTTCTCAATTTCCAGGTTTAATATTCCTTTTATTTATTTTCTCAATTTAGTTTATGAACTCTTTATGTTTGGATTGATTTTCTTTTATTAATGCAATTTGAGGTATTTCAGAATTATGATTGCTTTCCTTTATTTATCTAAATAATTTAGATTTTTTCCTTTTGGCTTTAGTTGATTAATTGGTAACTCTTGAGTTGTCAAACTCATCGTGATTGATAATTGTTATCTTTGCTGATTGATTTAAATTCTTATAACTCTAGTCTTTCCTTAGGAGTTGACTAGGACTTTAGGTGTTAAATTGATTTATCCACTTGGCTTACCTTCATAGTTAGAGGTTGACTTAGTGGGGAGCAAAATATAATTCTCATCACCATTGATAAGGGTAACAAGGATAGGACTTCTAATATTCATACCGTGCCAAGAGATTTATTAGCTATTGATTTATTAATTCCTGCAATCTATTTCTCTTATTCAAACCTTTTTCAAAAACCCAAAAATACTGTTTTCCATAACCAATAATAAATCGTACTTCCCTGCAATTCCTTGAGATACGACCTGAGGTTTAAATACTTCGGTTATAAATTTTATTGGGTTTGCTTAAGTGACAACCAAAACTTTTGTACGAAAGGATTCTCTGTTGGTTTAGAAACTATACTTACAACGCGATAATATTTGTGAAAATTCTTTACCGATAGAATTCAGATCGTCAAAAAATGGCGCCGTTGCCAGGGAATAGCAACTGTGTGCGTTATTATTGGTTATTGTAAATATTTTCTTTTACCTGTTTATTTGTTTTTATTTTTAATTTTTATTATTTACTATGAATTTTCACCCCTCTCGCTTTGAGTTTGGTTCTAATATTGTTGAAGGGAATGGAAGCTATAGCAGGAACATGCATCAAGGTCAGAACAGTCAAAGATGGATGGAGCCACGAGGACTTGATCAACCCTTTAGGCAACAACACCCTCCACAGTACCACAGACGATGACCATTCTACAATGCATACCAAGGCAATAGATATGGTGGATCCCCTTGTAGTTACCAACAAGTCCCACCCTGTGCTATTGAACCACCCTCTCAACATAGCTTTGAACCACCATACTCACAAGCCCCCTACAACCAAACACCTCCCTACGACCCTAATCCATATCCACCCCGACTCCAATCCAATTACTCCCAAGAACCACCACATTCTTATGGTGAACCGTTCCTCCAAAATAATGATCCCTCATATCCACCCCAATCTCCAATGGATGACACCCTTCGTGTTCTTCTTCAAGGACAAGCGAAGATGCAAAGGGACATACTGGAACTCGTTACTGCCTTAACCGGGGTAGTAAATAAATTAGCCTCCCAACATCTGAGCACTCAAAGTACTCCCATGGCTACATGTGGAGAATCCAAAGAAGAGCGTAGCATGAAGGAGACACTAGAAACTTCGGTGGACAATGAGGAGCATGGCTTTGTATTGGAACAAGTGGAGGAAGCCATAATATTTGCAGAGAAAGAAGTGGTTGAAGATTTAGGAGATGCTGAACATCCATGGGAATCAAGAACTGTAAAGGATTCCGCCGAGAAGTTCGAAATTGATGCCAAGGAGGATAGTGTACAACCCCCAAAGCAGGTATTTTATGAAGAGCTGGACGGAATAACCCAAAATGCAAGTTTCCCTGATGATGATAATCACAAATCAGGCTCTCTTCGTAATGAACTTGCATCCGCAAGTGAATTCTTTTCGATAGAAGAATCTTCCCCGAGTGAATACGAAGATGATGCTGAGGTAGATTTTTCTCAACCTCCAACTTATGACTTGAGTGATGATGAGTAAGAAATCAAGGACTTTGATCAAGACATGGTTGAATTTGAAGAAGTTTGCAAAGAAGTGAAGGAATTCACAGAAGAATACAAGGGAGTAGAGCTTGCAGAACCACTGGAAACACCTACCCTAAGGCCATTACCACCCGATACATGCTTCAAGTGGGTACAATCCTTAACCTTTATCTTTACTTTTCCACTTGAATATGGTTTGCTTGAAACAGAGGGCCAGCTTAGAGCTCTCTGTGGCTTTAAGAGTAAGAAGGAAATGGCTCGTACTCAGAGCTGGTATGCAAGATTCAATAAGGTTCCACGCTTCAATTTGAAGTGCAAGGATTGGTATCAAGTTCAATTGAATGTGTCTCGGAAGGCGTTTGGTCATCTTGGTGAGAATACAAATTACGTACCGTCCAGCTGGAAAAATGTGGATCAAGGCAAAGACGATTACAAAAACAAAGTTTGGGACCCCGGAATTCATTCTAACAATCAACATTCCTGGAGCCTAATCACTTGCTTTAATTTGCTTGAGGGCTTTACATGTCTAGTTTGGGACCTCGGAGGCTGTTGGCATTCCAAACATTGGTGGAGATTTTTGGATGAATTCAAGCACAAGCCACCATAGCAGGAAGCTCATCAAATGTCCAACTTAAGGACTTTAACTAAAAGTGCTAGGTGGGAGACAACCCACCATGGTATGATCGTTCCTTTTTCAATTTTATTTCGTTTTGTTTGTTTTTATATTATTTTATTTTTATTGAACCTGGATATTATTCATAGCATTTACATTAGCATTGCATATTGCATACTGCATAATTGCATAAAAAAAAAGATATCAACCCACGCGAGTGCGCAGGCCACGCATGGGCGTCGATTGGAAATCGGCGTGATGATCCAATGCCCAGAAAGTTGGGCTAGAATCGTGCGGCTGGTGTGCGTTTAACACAAATGGGCCCACGCATCCGCGTCAACGACGCGAACGCGTCACTTACAATTCACACACACCACGCGAAAGCGTGGGAGACGCGTACGCGTCGCGTGAAAATCTTTGCCCCTATAGAGTGAACAGAGAGTTGCACCAAAACGACGCTGAAACTGTGTGTCTAGCACAATTTACAGCGATGCGTTCGCATATATCACGCGTCCACGTCACGTACCTTTTACCTAATTCACACGATCGCGTCAATGACGCCGCCGTGTCAGTTCCCTTTTGCCCCTATTACGCGATCACGTGCTCCACGCGTTCGCGTGGATTCAAATACACTAACCCCTACCCACGCGAACCCTAAGCATTTTGCGTCCCCCAAACACCACCCCCAACCTCCTCTGCACTCTCTCCTCCTCTCCCCTGCCACCACCGTACCACCCTCACCAAGCTGCCGTCCCTATCGCCGACCAACTCTGCCACGCCACCCTCGCCGGAACCCCCCCTCCTTCTTTCTCTTCTTCTTCTCCCCCTCCCTTCACCCCGCCACCCGCCCAGAACCGCCGACCACCACTACAGCCCAATACCTTCGCCCCCAATCTTCTTCCTCACCCCTCCCTTAAACTTGACCCAACACCACAAACACAACCCTCCACCACTGCCCCCATCCAAACCACCACCGTGTCACCGCCGTGCAACCACCAGCGCCACTACCCCCCTCTCTGTCTCATATTTTGATCCTACCCACACCAGGTTCCACTAAACACCGTTCCCTTTACCAGTTCATTAGTTAGTTAGTTACATATTTTTAAGATTCTGTTCAAATTAGGATAGTTAGAGATGCATGTTTGTAGTGGATTCTAGGTGGTTAGATAGCTAGGATGTGGTTAGTGGATTTAGGCCTGATAATTGCGAACACCCAATTTTAGCCGGAATGCCGCCCAATTTTCTGCAAATTGTTTCATTTTTCAATTCATGTATTGGTTTTGGCAATTTTGAATTTTGCACTCCTTGGCTACAACCTAACCAATTTATGCATGCACGGGCTAGCATTCTTATTCCTTTCGATTCCCTGGTTAATAAATTGCATTATTAATGATTTCATTTTAATTTTCGCTACTCTTGTATCTATATGAATTATCACCAATAACCTGATATCCTTGCTTGAATATGAGTTGACTGTTCTTTAAATTTGTGAATCACTTGTTACCTAGGAAAACGATTATCATGCCACTTACTTTAACTTTCTTTTTACTAACTCACTGCTTTAACTTTCTAGCTCCCTTTTCACTTCTTAACCATTTCAACTTTCTGACTTCTCTTTTCACATGACTACCTTAACTTTCTGACTCAGGGCGTGATCATTGTTTTTCCTTATTAACTTGAATTCCACTTATCATATATTTTGGATTGTGATTTCTATTTTCAGACTTTTCCACTTGAACACAATCTAAAATGCACATATATTTGACTCAGTTCATGCTTCCCTTGCTCTTTTGCCACTCTGTGCTTATATTGCTATTATTCTATTTGCCTACTTGTTTTCCTGCTTTTGTTCTTCAATTATATCCTGGAATTTCTGCTTTTCAGGATGTCTGACCCTCAACATAAAGGAAAGGGCAAAGCAACCACTGGCAAAAGGAAAAGAGGTGAATCCTCTATGACCATCCTCGATATTTTGCATGATGATTCCTGGCGGGACAAGAACTTTACCTCACAGGAAAAGGCTGACCAGCTCCTCACCAAGTCAAATTTGCAAACAGATACTGTGAGCTCAAGTATCCAGTGTTTGCCACTTCCAAGAACCTGTACTTGGAGAGAACTCTAAAAATTCCAGAAGAACTACAGCAGTACACCTCCGAACAGATAAAACAGAGAGGCTGGTTCTTCTTGAAACGAAACTTGACAGAGGTCAATGCTTCCTGGGTCAGAAAATTTTACTGTAACTATTTCAAGACCTCCCTGGATGCAGTGCACCTCAGAGGGAAACGGATTTTGGTCACTGAGGAAGCTATTGAGGATATCCTCCACCTTCAGCCTAAGTCCGATCAGCCTGACGGCTACCAAAAGGCTGAAGAGGATATGAGATTTATGAGATTTGACTGGGATGCTGTCAAGCAGAGAATAACCCTTGATCCTACTGTCCCATGGGTCATGGGAAAGAATACAGTGATGCCTAAGGGAATCAAGCTGATATATTTGAATGATGAGGCTCGGCTCTGGCACCAGATTCTGAGCAACTATGTGATGCCAAGCACTCATGAGACAGAGCTGCCCGCTGCTATGATCACCCTCATCTGGTGTGTGATGGAGGGTAAGGACCTGTATCTTCCATGTTTCATCCGGTATTATATGGCCAAAGTCCATGTCAGAGGCACTCTCCCTTTCCCTTATATGATCACCCAGCTAGGCCGCCGAGCTGACGTGCCTTGGGAGTTGGCTGATGCGAAGCCGACTGCTGCTGATTGCAAGAAGATCATTCCTCACAGCAGGAAGTTTCAGGCTTTAGGCTACAGACCCCCATTCCTCACCGCTTCTGATGAGGCAGCCACACCTTCAGCTGCCCCTTCTTCATCCACTGCTGCACCAACTACTACCACTGCACCTCCACCTGCTCCTGAGCCCATTTATCATCTGGTGCACCGCCTCTTTGCCCGCCTAGATCGTATGGAGCGTCGCAACAAGCGACGCTATTAGCACCTAAAGTTGATGATCCGATCCGGCGGTGACATCCCCTCCGAGCCCGATACACCTTCAGAGGTATCTGATGCGGAGGCGGATGATCATGAGGAGGAGACACATGCCCAGGCTGAGCAGGCAGGACCAGAGCAGGTTGCGCCACAGCATGAGGAGCCACACCAGATCCAGGCCGCAGATCCGGTGATTCCTCTCCAGTCAGAGCATCCACTGCAGCAGACAGATCCTCCTACACTTATCCAGCCTGCAGACCTTCAGCCTACCACAGAGACACCAGCAGAACATCCTTCCGGAGATGACACCTCTTCACACCCAGCTTGAGTGAGCATCGAGGACGATGCTATTATTTAAGTGTGGGGAGGTCGCCATCTCTGGCGAATCTTTTTGGTGAACCACTTTTCAGACTCTTTTTATTCTATCTTATTTTGTTCATTTTCTGTATTTTTATTTTATTTTTATCTTTCAGTACTTGCACATTGTTCTTTTGCTGTATTTTTACTTTATTTCCGTATTTTGCACTTTAGTTTATATCTTAGATATTTAGCTTAGTTTGCAATTCTAAACTTATTAGTTATAGAATATGTGGATTAATCAGTATAGTTTACCCTTTTAGCATATAATAGTTTAATTTAATTGAAAATAAAAGGAGTAAACTAGAGACTTTAATAGAATCAAAACATCCACACACCTTGTATATATATATAGCATTACATGTTAGTTAATTTATACAATATTTTTCAAGGAACAACACTAAGAATTTAAGGGCCACCCTAAGATCCACATTGAGAATAATGGGAACTCTTGATTTCTACTTGCATGACATACATAATTGATATATGATTTTTGAGCCAAAAGAACACACAACCTGTGAGTTTTTGAGCTTGATTGCACGGTTGCATTTAACCATAAATTTCATTCCTGTGTGTTTTTCCCTTCTTTCTTATTCTGGTGTTCTTTACTTTGTTTTAATCTATATGTCCAATATAGAATATAGATACATACCAAGAGATGATTGAGGCCATCATTTGAATTTTTTCTCACTTATCCCAAATTAGCCTACCTTTTACATCACCCTTGTTAGCCCCTTGAGCCTTTTAATCCCCTCTTGTTCTATAACCACATTACTAGCCTTAAGTAGAAAAATAAATTAAAAATCCCAAGTGAATCCTTGGTTAGCTTAAGATAGAGATTGTGTATCCACTAAGTGTGGAGAAACATGGGAACATGGGATGATAGAAAAAGTGGGAAATTGAAATTGAATAAGTTATTTGAATATTTGGGAAGCATGCTCATGTGAAATCAAATTAATTAAATTACCATGTGCATTGAAAAAAAAACTTTTAAGTAATTAAATAAGGGGATACAAAAAAATTACCCCAATGCAAAATAAAAGAATCAATGCACATGGGACAAAATTCAAAAGGAAATTTAATACATGAGCATGTAACACAAAAGTGGGAAAAGTTTGGGTAGCTAGGTAAAGCATTTTAAATTATATAAAGTATGTATATGTTAGGTGAAATCTCAGACTAATCAAGGATTCACTTTGTTAGCTCACTTAGCCTTATACGTATACCCTTACCTTTACCTTGGCCCCATTACAACCTTGAAAAAGACCTCGTGATCTTTGTATGTCTATATTCAATATTTGTTGATTGGTTAGATAAAGAACAAGGTTTTAGAAAGCAAGGATAGAAAAAGAACAAAGTGATTAACCCAATAAACACTGAGTGACTAGAGAGTAAACACAAAATCCAGTGAGGATTCAATAGCTCATCACCATATATTTCTGCTTAATTGTTAATTGTCTTGCAAGTTTGTGAAATACTTTTACCCATCTCAATTGTAAAAGTTCTTTAACATTATCTAAGATTTGGCTATGTATATATGATTCCTTGAAAATATGAAGCAAACTAACCACATGTAAGCTTTATATATATAGGTGGATAATAATTAGAATTACATGATTCATGTAGGTAGCTTGCATTTAGAATAGGTTGCATTGCATGAGATTCCAGCATTCTACCTTCACTTTTTCCCTTGGATTTAGCATGAGGACATGCTATTGTTTAAGTGTGGGGAGGTTGATAAACCCATATTTTATGATGTATTTTGTGCTCAAATTAAGTGATTTACTCAATCCTTCACACACTTATTCATGTAAATTGCATGGTTTTACTTTTCCTTCTTTACTTTATGATATATGTGAAAACATGTTTTCTTATGCTTTAAAAATATTAATTTTTAATTATCTTTTATTACCATTTGATGCCGTGATTTGTGTGTTAAGTATGTTCAGGTTTCATAGGACATGAATGGCTTAGAGGACAGAAAGGAAATATACAAAAATGGAAGGAAAGCACAAAAATGGAGTTTTGAAGAAAAGGCAGCGACGCGAACGCATGAACGACGCGGCCGCGTGCCTTGAGTAGAATGCAAATGACGCGTACGCGTGACAAGGAAAACTCCCAGATGACGCGAAGACGTGACAAACGCCACGTACCAGAATCTGTAGAAAACGCTCCCAGCGATTTCTGGACCCTTTTTCGGCCCAATTCTGAATCTAGAAACACAGAATATAAGCCAGAGAATGGAAGAATCAAAGGGGGACAACTTATCATACATTCACAATTCAGAGTTTTAGATTTAGATGTAGTTTTTAGAGAGAGGTTCTCTCCTCTCTCTTAGGATTTAGGATTAGGATTCCTCTTAAAGGAATTAGGATTTCTTCTTCTCAATTTCCAGGTTTAATATTCCTTTTATTTATTTTCTCAATTTAGTTTATGAACTCTTTATGTTTGGATTGATTTTCTTTTATTAATGCAATTTGAGGTATTTCAGAATTATGATTACTTTCCTTTATTTATCTAAATAATTTAGATGTTTTCCTTTTGGCTTTGGTTGATTAATTGGTAACTCTTGAGTTGTCAAACTCATCATGATTGATAATTGTTATTTTTACTGATTGATTTAAATTCCTATAACTCTAGTCTTTCCTTAGGAGGTGACTAGGACTTTAGGTGTTAAATTGATTTATCCACTTGACTTACCTTCATAGTTAGAGGTTGACTTAGTGGGGAGCAAAATATAATTCTCATCACCATTGATAAGGGTAACCAAGATAGGACTTCTAATTTTCATACCGTGCCAAGAGTTTTATTAGCTATTGACTTATTAATTCTTGCAATTTATTTCTCTCATTCAAACCTTTTTCAAAAACCCAAAAATACTGTTTTCCATAACCAATAATAAATCGTACTTCCCTGCAATTCCTTGAGATACGATCCGAGGTTTAAATACTTCGGTTATAAATTTTATTAGGTTTGCTTAAGTGACAACCAAAACTTTTGTACGAAAGGATTCTCTGTTGATTTAGAAACTATACTTACAATGCGATAATATTTGTGAAAATTCTTTACCGATAGAAATCATATCGTCAGTGCTCCCAGAAGTAACAGAACCACTCCCGGCGGTCAGAATCACAGAGACGCAGCTCCCTTCTCCGGTAGCGACACTTGCGGTGGTGGCTGGTATTGCAGCTCGAGGCAGACCCTAATGGCTCCTCTACCTCGCAGTTCTGCCTGCCTACCTCCAAACCTCTAAGAGAAGCACCAGCCCCAAACAAAGCTCGACAGTGGTAGTGGAGTGGCTGACCTCAATACCGGCGACGCTGGCAGTGAACAGACCGGCGACTGGGTGGTGCAACTCTTTCCTCCATCGCAGTCCTCCCCTCGCCCCAGATCTGCTCTGCGACGGCACAAGGACGGCGGTGCGGCTGGACTGGGTGCTGCTTCAGTGGCGATGGCGAGGTAGAACGGCGACCCAGGCTTTACAGATGGCGGCGACTCCATGGAGACGATGAGCAAGGACGGCGGCTATGCGTGGTGGTCGCTCTCCCTGCTCAACGACGTCAGTGGCGAGACGGCTTGAAGGAAGGCAGAAGACAGCGAAGTTGACCTCCGCAAGGCGCGACGGCGATTGCGATGGCTGGGCGGTGGTCACAACGCAACCCTTCCCTCTCTGACCGATCTCCCCTCTCAAGCTCCCTCTCCCTCTCTGCCTCAGTTTCTTTCTTTCATAAAATGGGAAGCCGTGTGTGTTGCATTTTGTCGGAAAAGGGGAAGATCTGCTGCTGCTGCTGAGTGTATTGGTTTGAGGAAAAGGGGGAGCATTTGTGTTGCTGCCGCTGGGTTGGGGGAAAAGGTAACCGAGTCACAGGTTAAGGTTTCATTTCCAAAAATTAGGGTTTGGGGCATTTTAGTAATTTCAGATGAAATTGGGAATAATGTAGTAATTGAAACCCAAATTAAATCCAACACTAATTGTATATATAAAAATACTATTTGCTCATCAATCTTACAAATTATTTTCCATAAAATGCCCAAATCAAAATAATTAGAAATAATATAATTAAACCCTTTATTTTCCAAAGTAATAGTATTAATATTTAAAATATTAATTATTTAATCCAAATCATATAAAAATCCTTATTATTTTACAACTACCAACTTTATAATATAATTATAGAAAATAATCCAATAATTATCAAATTGGATAATAATCATAACTTATCTCAAATTCAATAAATCAAAACTTGCTTTAATTTTCTTTAATAAAGAAATTTCTGAAATTAAAGCTACCGAAATACTGAATTTGAAATTAGCTAATGATAGCCCTTTTTCAAAGGTTTTGGTTCTTACATTCTACCCACCTTATAAAAATTTTCTCCATCGAAAATTGATACAAAACGAAGGAAATTTCATAACAGTTCACCCTTGAACACATTTAAGAAAGAAGCAAAAATATCTCAACATATATATATATATATTTTGAAACAAATCAAACTGACTCATATAAGAATGAGATTCACCAAAGAAAGGAAAGCTGAGATTGATTGTAGTGCTCCCAAAAGGTAGATGTATAATTGAAAACAGAATCACGTATGACATTCATAGAGGTGAAAAGCTTAAGAAGGAGCGAGTCCGTTCATAAGAAGAAAGCTTTGAGTCCAATATTTTCAAAAGAACAACAATGGCATAAACAATGTAGTATGCTAGGTCAAACTCAAATAAAAATGAATTAAGTAAAGTTTATCAAACGAAACTCAACCGGGATAAAAGCAAGAAATCCCCTTTCTTTCCAGAATTTTGAAAAATACCCCAAATAAATAATCAATTGAAGATGTGCATTGGAACTATAGTAAAATTACTAAAAAGTCAATTTACTTTTAAAGTAAGTGCAATTCCGTAAACCAGTAAAAGTACAGGCGAGGTATTAAAAAGAAATAGTTGTTAAACTGTATAAGTAATCTCAAAGTTTCATATATAGAAAAGTATATATCTGATCAACAGCAATTTATAAAATCTCAAAATTCGCTATGATCACTGTCAAGTAAAACAAAAACTGAATCAATAATTTCTCAAAGAATGGATTCAGAACCCGGAGTTAAAAGGCACAGCGCATTAAGACAAGTTCAAAGCTATATCAAAGAATACCTGAATCAAGAAGAACTCAAACAGAGAAAGATAGACGCAACAAGTATTCCAAACAAGCATATGAAATTAAGATCAAACAAGAATGCATATGAATAGAGGAATAGAGTTGAAAAATCATACTACTTTTCAAAAGGATTAGCAAACAAGAACTTCAAATTAGGACATGAAAGAACAGGTTGACTCGAACAGAAATCAAGACACACAACTGAATAGCCTCGAGAAATAGTTTCCAAACTTAATTCACTAGTACTCTCATATACATAATTCACTAGTATTAAGCCGGCCAAACTTAATATCAGGAATCATGCAACTCGAGACTAACGGGGTTAATCAATAGGCCATCATGTGCATAAAGCTCTAATTCTTGTCATTCGACAAGATCTAGTACATGACAAACGCCCAGAGTATGGAACTGAAGCATAGTCGGTCCATTCCTTAGGCTCTATAGGAAGGACTGCTCTGATGCCATAATGTAACACCCTAACTACCAAAGCTCACGCTTCCGGCTGCGCGACTCTGACAGCTCGGACATTACGACGACTTATATTATTTAATACTAAAATATGAGCTTGTTGAAAACTTTAAATCGCAATACCGATTCAAAAATACTTTTATTCGATAACGTACATCAATAGATACCATACATCTTACAAAAACTCATAAAGAGTACATCCATATATATACATACATATATATATATATATGTATAAATAATATTACAAGCAATAACCAATACAATTCCTATCCCTCTTACAGAATATATCAAGATAAAGGCAAGGGTTCAATAAGCCATAACTAAAACAATACAGAGCATCTCAACAACAACTAAATAGACTTCTCGTGACTTCTGCGCCCATCTCCTGAAAGGGGAAAAATGTAGGGGGGTGAGAACATCATCCTCGAAAGGGTTCTCAGTAGAGGTTTTTGGGAATTATTGTAATAGGATACGTGAAGATAAACCGTACCAGTGATTAATAACCGTCTTATGCCTCTTTTAAAAAACAACGATTTACAATAAAAGAGGAATCAGAAATCTTTTCTGAAAGAGGAACAGTTCAATTCTCAAAAACTCAAAAGCCTTTCAAAATGGTTTATCTATGCTGAACAAAAATAGCCTTTCATATTCTTCCAAACCAGAACACAAAACCAAAACTAACCATCGGTCCATCTCATTTCAACCACGGCCCTAGGCCCAAACAATCCAACCATCAACCAATCACCACAATCCAACAGAGTCCCAGTCACAAACACAGATAGGAAGTCAAGCACAAACAAATAGTTACAGCAAGTAGAACAAATAGCAGTTAATCACAAGTAATCACAAAGGCAAACCAAGTACAATATGCACACTCAAACAATGTCACATAGATGCATATGATGCATGCTTGTTCTAGTGGTTGATGATATCATCTGTCGGTTATAGAGGCAACCCGACAAGTCCTGGTAGCTAACCATTGGACTGTCCCTCTGTCGTGCATCCCCAACTCGAGTTATACTCAACATAAACTTGATCATAATCATGATCCATACCCAACACCCTCACTGGTGTATATTCATGGGGGCGAGCTCATCCGGGGCTTTCACAGTGCCCGGCCATCCTTACGACATAGGGTCAGCAGAGTATCAAGTCTCAACCTGGTGGCTAGCCACTGCTACTACCCAGGGAAACTCGTATCTCAGATAGTGGAAGTGCAAAATCACAATTATCAATATCTCAGCATATATGCATTCATTCTCAGCCATGGATCAACATCCATCTCAGCCATCCGGCTCACGGTTCAATCCAGAACCAGACAATATTAATAATCATACACAGCCATTTCAGCTCATGGTTCAATCCAGAACCAGCCAATATTCATAATCATAGACAGCCATTCTGGCCCATAACAAAATAGCACTTCCATCATTCAAAATCATTAAATTCATAAAATTGGCATTTAAGCCATAAATCATTTTTCTCAATTCATTTCACTTTGAAATCAAGTTTTAACTCTTTTCAGCCTTGGCTTTAAAGATCTCATTTCTCAAATTATCTCAGACTCATAAGCCACTTTTACTCAAGGTAAATTCCCCTTTGAAAATAATGCCACTCTCGGGATCCTCTTTCCAAACTTCCATAACCATGGCAAGTTAAAGATTTATTTTGAAACATTCAAAATCATTCATTCAACAATGAAATTTTATAACAAAAGTTCCTTGGCAGAGTCCCAAGTCTTTAAGGGAGATTAACATAACTCATTTCCTCAGATTCACTTAAAATCATTAAAACCTTGGCTTCCTGATTTGAGTAACAAAATAGGATCTAAGCCAAACCGAGTCATGTAATCAGTTACTCTTTTCAAAGCCATTTCCTTTACTTAAACAAAATCAGCTTCAATTCTATAATTAAATCTAAAGCGTCTCAAACTGCTAAGAGAATCATTTTTGTTGTGTCAACCTAGAGTTCAAAGGATACTCTGAAGCTTATTTAAAACGTCAGAATAATGAGGTTCATCAATCGAAATCCAAATCCTTTTAAAATCACGAAAACTCCTCCAAGAGAAAATCTTTATGTTTAATAGAGAAAACATAAACCCGTTTTACCTTTTTAAAACAGCCTCAAAGCAAGATTCTCTTTTCAATAATTCTTTCAAAGCGTAGCTTCATCGCTTTCATAATTGTTTTAATTGAAGATAATAAAGAAGCCCTAATTTCACAATCCTCCAAGTAAATAGGAAAGGCATTAAACTCATGATTTCCCCAAATAACATTTTCAATAAAGACTCGGATTTTATAGAAATTTTGGCAGCATCTCTCCTAAAACTTGGACTTTGCCACTCGGTTCGGGTCCCAACAAATCGTCCACAATCCTTTTCAACAGCCCAAAATCCAAAATCAGTTCAAGGCAAGCTAAATCCAACAGTCATCTCAATTCCATATCCCAAGAAAACCGTTTCAAAAATCAAATTATTATCAGCCGAATAGACTCATTTCTAAAGTTTCAAAGAAACGGTTCAGTAACAATCATTCATCAAAAACCAAATCATTTAAAGCAAGCCAGGCTGAATTCAAGAGTGGATTCTATTTTTTACATTCTCAATAAAATTAACTCAAATCTGTTCTCAACGGATTAAACTCAATCTCAAAGCTTTAAAAGAATCAACTTGAAAAGTATTTCGTTTCACAAAACCACACAACAATTCAACCAACAGACGTTCGTAACCAACAAAGGCAAATCAAGCCATACATAAGGCCGATACAATCACCAAATACACATTCTCTCACATCAGTATCCATATGTAATAATTCCAATATATAAGAATATAGTTTTTGGAAAGCGCCCCTACCTCAAAATGCAAATCCATAACCCAAACGTCTCACAGAGTCCTTTCCGCCTCAACCCGAATTGACGGCAACAAACAACTCGGCTCCACTTGTTTTCTCAACAGTCTCAGCAACTCGAACCAAAGAAGGAATGGCTGAACCAAAACTCAATCTTATAGAGATTAATGCCACAACCTCAGTGTGAGATTACAGAATAGTAATGAAAGGGCTTTCAAATCGAAACGCTTACCGAACCGAAGAAGGAACGGCTGAACCGAAACAGCGGTGGTCTTTGAACCGGTTCGGTGATAGCCCGACAGCTACCTCAAGCAGCAGCGGTGATCTGAACCATATGCAGTGACAATGAGGTTCCCAGAAACTCAACGGAAAGGAGAACCAACTTAAAGTCCTTACCGATAGAATTTTCCAGCGACGGCAAAAGTAGCCAGGAGATCCGACGGTGCTCCCGGAAGTCACAGAACCACTCCCGGTGGTCAGAATCACAGAGACGCGGCTCCCTTCTCTGGCAGCAACACCTGCGGTGGTGGCTGGTGCTGTAGCTCGATGGCAGACCCTAATGGCTCCTCTACCTCGCGGTTCTGCCTGCCTACCTCCAAACCTCCAAGAGAAGCACCAGCCCCAAACAAAGCTCGACGGTGGTAGTGGAATGGCTGACCTCAATACCGGCGACGCTGGCAGCGAGCAGACCGGCGACTGGGTGGTGCAACTCTTTCCTCCATCGCAGTCCTCCCCTCGCCCCAGATCTGCTCTGCGACGGCACAAGGACGGCGGTGCGGCTGGACTGGGTGCTGCTTCAGTGGCGATGGCGAGGCAGAACGGCGACCCAAGCTTCACAGATGGTGGCGACTCCATTGGGGATGACGAGTAAGGACGGCGGCTTCGCGTGGTGGTCACTCTCCCTGCTAAATGACGTCAGTGGCGAGATGGCCTGAAGGAAGGCAGAAGACAGCGAAGCTGACCTTCGCAAGGCGTGACGGCGATTGTGATGGCTGGGCGGTGGTCACAATGCAGCCCTTCCGTCTCTGCCCGATCTCCCCTCTCAAGCTCCCTCTCCCTCTCTGCCTCAGTTTCTTTCTTTCATAAAATGGGAAGCCGTGTGTGTTGCATTTTGTCGGAAAAGGGGAAGATCTGCTGCTGCTGCTGAGTGTATTGGTTTGAGGAAAAGGGGGAGCGTTTGTGTTGCTGTCGCTAGGTTGGGGGAGAAGGTAACCGGGTCACAGGTTAGGGTTTCATTTCCAAAAATTAGTGTTAGGGACATTTTAGTAATTTTAAATGAAATTGGGAATAATGTAGTAATTGAAACCCAAATTAAATCCAACACTAATTGTATATAGAAAAATACTAATTAGAAATAATATAATTAAACCCTTTATTTTCCAATGTAATAGTATTAATATTTAAAATATTAATTATTTAATCCAAATCATATAAAAATCCTTATTATTTCACAACTACCAACTTTATAATATGATTATAGAAAATAATCCAATAATTATCAAATTGAATAATAATCATAACTTATCTCAAATTCAATAAATCAAAACTTGCTTTAATTTTCTTTAATAAAGAAATTTCTGAAATTAAAGCTACAGAAATACTGAATTTGATATTAGCTAATAATTGCCTTTTTTCAAAGGTTTTGGGTCTTACAAGGGAGGTGTAATTATTATTGGTTATGAAAAATAATATTTTTTTGGATTTTTGAATAATGAACAGGAAAAGTAGATTGCAAGAATTAAAATAATAACTAATAAAACTCTTAGCAAGGTATGAAAACTGGACGTCCTATCCTAGTTATCCTTATCAATTGTGATGAGAATTGTATTTTGCTCCCACTTTGTTAACCTCTAACTATGAAGGTAAGTTAAGTGGATAAATCAATTTGATCCCTCAGGTCCCAATCAATTCCTAAGAAAAGACTAGAGTTATTGGAATACAAATCAACTAGCAAAGATAACAATCATCAATCACAAGGAGTTTGATAACTCAAGTGTCTCCAATTAATCAATTCAAGCTAAGAATGTAAAAAGCTAAATAAAAATCATAAATCTGAAATACCTCAAATTGCATTAATAAAAGAAATCGAATCTAACATGGGAATTCATAAATTAAATTGGGAAAATAAATAAAAGGGAAATTGAACCTGGAAATTGATAAGAAGGAATCCTAAATCCTAACCTAAGAGAGAGGAGAGAGCCTCTCCCTCTAAAAACTACATCTAAAACCTAAAATTGTGTGTAATGAATGTTGTATTTTGTTGTTGAATTGATTCCCCAACTTTATAGCCTCTAATATGTGTTTTCTGGGCTAAAAACTGGTCAAAAACAGCCCAGAAATTGCCTCCAACGATTTCTGGTACGTACAGGTCACTGCAAAGTCACGCGGAAGCGTCGTCCACGTGTTAGCGTGGGTTGGGTTTTTGCCAGGTCACGCGTCCGCGTGATCCACGCGTTCGCATTGCCTGGCTTCGGGGCAGCTATAAGAAATTATATATCATTGCGAAGCACCGGATGTTAGCTTTCCAACACAACTGGAACCGCGTCATTTGGACATCTGTAGCTCAAGTTATGGTCGATTTAGTACCAAGAGGTCAGGCTGGACAGCTTTAGCAATTCCTTCAGCTTCTTGTATTCCTTCCACTTTTGCATGCTTCCTTTCCATCTTCTAAGCTATTCCTACCCTGTAATCTCTGAAAACACTTAACACACATATCAAGGTATCGAATGGTAATAAGAGAGGATTAAAATTAGTAATTTAAAGGCCTAGGAAATATGTTTTCAATCATAGCACAAGATTAGGAAGGAAAATATAAAACCATGAAATTAGTATGAATAAGTGTGCAAGGACTTGATAAAAACCACTCAATTGAGCACAAGATAAACCATAAAATAGTGGTTTATCAGACATGGTTGGCCCTACTCTCTTTGATATGACTGCTATCACTAGACTGTCAATGGGCAACCCTGTTGCTACATTCGAGATGAAACCAAATCGGCAGTACAAAATTATTGAAAAAAGTTCTTATGGGGAGTTTATTAAGCATAATATGGGAAAAGAAAAGGCACTCCTGTTACTGATGATGAGTGCATAGCATTTCTATATTATTGGCTGAATGCTATTGTATTCTATTCAAGAAGTGTCTCGATGCAAAAGTTATTCATTTCCTTAGCTGCTTTGATTTATGAAGGACACAAGTTCAACCTGGCCAAACTAATTCTTGACAATCTAGATGATGAACCGGGATAAATTATTGAATGCCATTGAAAACAAACTTCGATTAGTGTAGGAGTTCCTCTTTGGTTTCTTCAACTTTGGCTCAATGCTGTTTTCGAAAATGCATGAAGCAAGGAGGGATCACAACCTCCAACAAGCAAAATATTGAAGGTTTTCGATTGGTTACACTTCAACCAAATTTTGAGAATGCACGTTCAATAGAGGAACTCTTTTGGGAGGCATTTTCGAAGTTCCATTCATGCAAAATTTTTCGAAGCGAGGACCTAAGACTTGCTCCTTTCACAGATCGAAGATGTGGACCTTCATGGTTTCAATGTCATCTATTTCCAGGTGATTACGTCGATTCATCAAACAATGTAATTTGGTCCAACTTTCTTGCAATTCAAGTCTTCCCTGCAGGCATCCTTCAATATAAAAAAAGAGAAATTCAGAGTAACCCTTCATGCCTCCCATTATGTGGCTAGACAAATAGATTTTTCTCAAGCCATTCCTACTCCGTTTCCAAGAAAACAGCCAGCTCTTTGCCATCTAACCCTCAAAACAAAAGAATAAGTTCAAGAAGCATTGATGTTGGTGACAAAAATTGAAGCCATTACTCTCCTCTCACCTTCCTTCAAAGTAATTTTGTCACCAAATCTTTCATCGACTGGTGAGGTCATTATTATTCTCGATATGATCGCACTTTATATGACATTATAAAAAGATCGATAAAAAGTCACCCAAGTACTCCTGATGTATGTTCTCCAAAAGCTCCAAAAGGGAAAATGGAGACATCGAGACAACAAAAACAAAAGGTGCAAAAAACTTCTGCTAAGGTTGTAGCATCGAGAAAGTTATTATTACTCTACACTTTCTTTCTTTCAAAAAAATTTATCCTTAAGATTTTTTTAAAACTCTTTTCTTTTATTATAAAAATAATCTTCTAGTAAAGACTCTTCCAATAAAAGCATTGGGCCTTTGCCAAAGCAAACATCTTCTCACTTGAGTGATTCTTCTTCTACTTCGAGCAGCTCTGAATCGGGCAGCCCATCAAAGAATCCTATTCTCCCTCAACCTCCTAAATCTAAAATAACTCCTAAAGTATATTCATCACTAACACAATTTGGATATTATTCAATTAGACTCTAATTCTTATTCATTGGTCATTAATTTTAGTATAAAAAGGTTGATGTACCACTTGAACAACCTCCTACCATCGAGGCAACAAACATTCTCGACAGAAGAGAGAAATAACAATCAAATTTGTCCTCTAGTGGCCATGCAATTTCTCAGTACCTGACACCGAATCAGAAAGCCCAAAAACCTACACCATAACCAAACAAGGATACTTTTTTTGTCGAAAGCACTAAATCACCAATCATCAAAGAAGACATCCCGATTGCAATGGTCAACGTGCAATCACCATTAACTTCTCCTGTAAATAATCCACCTTCTTCTCCTTCCATCGATGTTGATCTTACTATCAGTTCTCTCTCAAAAGAAACAAGTCCCCATAAAAAAGAAATTGAAAAGAAAAAAATCCCATCTCGACTTGTCTTAGGGGTCTTAATCTCATCGGACTCGATCACTCAAACTGGGCAATCCTCTCAACAAGCTTCTGAAAATAAAGAACCCCTAGCCACTTTATCTAGCCCCCCTGATGTTGAGTTGGTTGAACTCTTTTCTATATCTTCCAAAATTACTCATAAGGTGGAGATACTGACTTCGATTTCGACTATGGAAGAATTGAAGAAACAAAGTCTACCAGAAGATTTAAACTCGCAGACTTTCAAGCAATCAACTTCTCTTTTTAAGCTCTTAACTCATACTATTGATGAGTGGGCCAAACAAGATGATTTGAATGACCTCTTATCTGATATTTTAAGTTCCTCCCTTGAATTCTATGTTCCACTTAGATTTTCACAAGTGGTGAAGAAATTCGAGAAGGTTTCTAATAACCTTTTCATTTCTCAAGACAAAATGAATGAAGTAAAGAAAGGAATGGCCAAAATCTAAGAAGCTAGAAAGATCAATGCTAAAAACATTCAAGGAGTTCGAGATTAATGTTGCCTATGTTGTCAGTACTCGAACTCGCTTCGCAGAGCATAGAGAAGAACTCAAAAAAGAGGTCGCATTAATTCGAGAAGAAGAAGCTACATTAGAAGAGCCTTATATTAAAGCACAAAAGAAAAAAGCAAGAGCTATTTCGAAGCCTTTGTGAAATGGAGAACACATAGGCTGCGATAAAAAGGAAATACGAAAGAATGGAAGTCGAAGAAAATGATGGAATTATGTTCTATTCTTCCTACGACAAAGAAAGAGTTCGACTTCGCTTTGAGCTGGAAGACTTACTAGAACCTTATTTTCCAAAGACTTAAAATATTCTCCTGTATAAAAACTTCCTTTTATTACTTGTACTTCTTTTATATATTAAACATTACTTTCCCAGCATCGATATCGTTTTAGATATTTCTCATCTATTGACTTAACTTCAGCACCCGAGTCAATGTTCTTAATGCGATATGCATTTCCAGAGTACAAATCGATTATTTGAAAATGGCCTTCCCAATTATGAGACCACTTGCCATAAAATCTCGATTTCTTTTCCATCGGTAATTTGACTTTAAGAACTAATTCTCCTACTTAAAAGCATTTCTCTTTCACACGTCGATTATAACTAGAAGCAATGTTATCTTTCAGATGAATCATAGTTTCAAGTCCCAAAATATGTTCCCTATACAAATTATTTAATTCATCAAACTTTGCATTCCAATAATCATCAATTGGCAATTCATCTTGTCTCATTATTCTTATTGTGTTGAAATTAATTTCCAAAGGTAAAACTGCATCATAACCAAAAACTAATTTGTAAGGAGATGTATTCGCCGATCCACTAGGTGAATTTCGGTAAGCCCAAAACACTTGGCTTATAGTCTCATGCCAAATTCGAGGCCATTGGCCAATTTGCTTTTTAATCAAATTAATCAAAATCTTATTTGCAGCCTCTACTTGACCATTTGCTTGCGCATAATATGGGATTGAAGTCACCATAGTTATATTTTTTGATGCTGCAAAATTTTTAACACGTTGGCCAATGAACATAATACCCTGATCAGTACTTAACGTTTGAGGAATTCCAAATCGATGAATTATATATTCTTCTATAGAATCAATAATCTCATTTTGACTTACTTTCACCAAAGGAATAGCTTCAACCCATTTTGTAAAATAATCAATAGCTACTAAAATAAACTTATGATTTTTTAATGAAGGAGGATGGATCATTCCAATCAAATCCAAAGCCCAGCCCTAAAATTGCCACGGTTTTATAATCGAATGTAACTCAGAAGCAGGAATTTGTTGTATCACTCCATGCCTCTGACACTGATGAATGGAATTCACTTCCCACATATAATGAATCCGTTATTTGGCAAGAACACCAAATTATCGTCAAGTAATAACCAACTTTGGAGTGGGATCATATCCCCAGAGATTAATGGATTAAGCAAGCAATAGTTAATTAATTAGCCTAGTTAGACAAGTACAATTAGATGATAAGCAACAAGGAAATGTAAATGACATAAAAGTAAAGGAAAGCAATAAAGTACAAGAAAGTAAATGGCAAGGAAAGTAAAGTACAAGAAAGTAAAATACTGGAAAGTAAATGACCATAAAGTAAATAAGAAAGAAAGATAAAATAAACATTGAGATCAAGAGATATTGAATTCTCCAGAATAATTGATTTCATCTTATCTTCAATCATGCAACTCATTGACCTCTTGGCAATCATGAGTGATTGAGTTCCAATTATTTGGTAACCGAATCTCTCAAATCTTGATCAATAGCCAATTCCTTGGTCTAATTGCTCATGAGAAGAGATGAAGAATGGTCCCTGGTGCACGAAATTGTGATCTCAATGGCGCCAACAACTTGGTACGCACAATTGTAATCTCAACTCTATTTCACAACTTCGCACAACTAACCAGCAAATGCACTGGGTCGTCCAAGTAATAAACCTTACGTGAGTAAGGGTCGATCCCATGGATATTGTTAGCTTGAAGCAAGCTATGGTCATCCTTGTAAATCTCAGTCAGGCAGATTCAAATGGTTATGGGGTTTTGATAATTAAAATATAATCAAAATATAAAATAAAGTAGAAATACTTATGTAATTCATTGGTGGGAATTTCAGATAAGCATCTGGAGATGCTTTGTTGCTTCTGAACCTCTGCTTTCCTATTGTCTTCTTCCAACCATGCGTTACTTCCTTCCATGGCAAGCTGTATGATCCTCTCGGATGAAAATAAATCCATATGCGCTGTCACCGCATGGCTAATCATCTATCGGTTCCCACTAGCGTCGGAATAGGACCATTGTCCTTTTGCGCACTATCACTTGTGCCCCACATTCGTAGGTTTAAAGCTCGTCACAGTCATCCCTTCCCAGATCCTACTCAGAATACCACAGACAAGGTTTAGACTTTCCGGATCCCAGGAATGCTGCCAATGGTTCTCGCCTATACTACGAAGACTCTGATCTCACGGAATGGACTGCTCTGTTGTCTGGAGAGGCAACCATGCGTCGTGAACAGGAGGCTAAGAGATACACACTCAAGCTATTGCAGATAGAACGGAGGTGTTTGTCAGGCACGCGTTCATAAGTGAGAATAATGATGAGTGTCACAGATCATCACATTCCTCCGGTTGAAGTACGAGTGAATATCTTAGAGAAGAAGTAGGCATGAAGTGAATAGAAAAACAATAGTTCTTGCATTAATTCATGAAGAACAACAGAGCTCCACACCTTAATCTATGGGGTGTAGAAACTCCACCGTAGAAAATACATAAGTGAAAGGTCTAGGCATGGCCGTGAGGCCATCCTCTAAACGTGAACATACAAGTTCAAAATATAGATGATCCAAGATCAAAGTAATCAAAGATAAAAGATGATCCAAGATGAAAATACAATAGTAAAAGGTCCTATTTATAATGAACTAGTAGCCTGGGGTTTACAGAAATAAGTAGATGATGCAGAAATCCACTTCCGGGGCCCACTTGGTGTGTGCTTGGGTTGAGCTTTGAAGCTTTTTCGTGCATAGGCTGTTCATGGAGTTAAACGCCAGCTTTGGTGCCAGTTTGGGCGTTTAACTCCAATTCTGGTGCCAGTTTGGGCGTTTTACGCTAGAAATTTTAGGCTGACTTTGAACGCCGGTTTGGGCCATCAAATCGCGGGCAAAGTATGGACTATTATATATTGCTGGAAAGCCCAGGATATATACGTTCCAACGCAATTTAGAGCACGCCGGTTGGGCTTCTGTAGCTCCAGAAAATCCACTTCGAGTGTAGGAAGGTCAGAATCCAACAGCATCTGCAGTCCTTTTTCAGCCTCTGAATTAGATTTTTGCTCAGGTTCCTCAATTTCAGCCAGAAAATACCTGAAATCATAGAAAAACACACAAACTCATAGTAAAGTTCAGAAATATGATTTTTATTTAAAAACTAATAATTATATACTAAAAACTAACCAAATCATACTAAAAACTACCTAAAAATAATGCTAAAAGGTGTATAAATTATCCACTCATCACAACACCAAACTTAAATTGTTGCTTGTCCCCAAGCAACTAAAAACAAAATAGGATAAAAAGAAAAGAATATACAATAAATTCCAAAAACATCTATGAAGATCAGTCTTAATTAGATGAGCGGGGCTATTAGCTTTTTACTTCTGAACAGTTTTGGCATCTCACTTTATCCTTTAAAGTTCAGAATGATTGGCATCTATGGGAACTCAGAATTCATATAGTGTTATTGATTCTCCTAGTTCAGTATGTTGATTCTTGAACACAGTTACTTTATGAGTCTTGGCCGTGACCCTAAGCATTTTGTCTTCCAGTATTACCACCGGATACATAAATGCCACAGACACATAACTGGGTGAACCTTCTCAGATTGTGACTCAGCTTTGCTAGAGTCCCCAATTAGAGGTGTCCAGAGCTCTTAAGCACACTCTTTTTGCTTTGGACCACGACTTTAACCGCTCAGTCTCAAGCTTTTCACTTCTTTATTTTTTTTGCCATTTTTTTCGCAAGATTTGTTTTTCACTGCTTCTTCTTGCTTCAAGAATCAATTTTATGATTTTTCTGATTACCAATAACATTTATCTTTTTTCATTATTCTTTCAAGAGCCAACAATTTTAACATTCATAAACAACAAATTCAAAAATATGCACTGTTCAAACATTCATTCAGAAAACAAAAAGTATTGCCACCACATCAAAATAATTAAACTATTTTAAAATTCAAAATTCATGTACTTCTCTTTCTTTTTCAGAAAACATTTTTTCCATTTAAGAGAGGTGAAGGATTTATAGGATATTCATAACTTTAAAGCATAGGCACTAGACACTAATGATCATGTAATGAAAATGCAAACATACATAGGACATAAGTCATAAAAAAAAAACAAAAAGATAAGAACAAGGAAATCAAAGAACGGGTCCACCTTAGTGATGGCGGCTAGTTCTTCCTCTTGAAGATCCAATGGAATGCTTTAGCTTCTCTATGTCTCTTCCTTGCCTTTGTTGCTCTTCCCTCATGGCTATTTGATCCTCTCTAATTTCATGGAGAATAATGGAGTGCTCTTGGTGCTCCATCATTAGTTGTCCCTTGTTAGAACTCAATTCTCCTAGGGAGGTGTTGATTTGCTCCCAATAGTTTTGTGGAGGAAAATGCATCCCTTGAGGCATCTCAGGGATTTCATGATGAGGGACTTCCTCATGCTCTTGTTGAGGTCCATAAGTGGGATCTCTCATTTGCTCCATCCTCTTTTTAGTGATGGGCTTGTCCTCTTCAATGAGGGTGTCTTCCTCTATGACAACTCCATCTAAATTGCATAGGTGACAGATGAGATGAGGGAAGGCTAACCTTGCCAAAGTAGAGGTTTTGTCAGCCACTTTGTAGAGTTCTAGAGATATGACCTCATGAACTTCTACTTCCTCTCCGATCATGATGCTGTGGATCATAATAGCCCGGTCTATTGTAACTTCAGACCGGTTGCTAGTAGGAATGATAGAGCGTTGGATGAACTCCAACGATCCCCTAGCCACAGGTTTCATAGAAGTGGTCTTGATGGACCTTTGAGATGAATCTCTCCATCTTCCATGACTCGGAGGTGGAAGCTTTTGCCTTCCCTTTCCTCTTTCTAGAGGTTTCTCCGGCCTTAGGTGCTATAAATGGTTATGGAAAAATAAAAAGCAACACTTTTACCACACCAAACTTAGAAGATTTGCTCGTTCTCGAGCAAAAGAATAAAGAAGGAAGGAGAAGAAGAAGAAAATGAACGAGATGGAGAGGTGTGATTGGTTCGGCCAAGGAGGGAAAGGAGTGTTTATGATGTGTGGAAATGAAAGAGGGATAAGGGGTTTATATAGGAGTGGAGAGAGGGGTAGGGTGTGGGAGGGAAAGGATTTGAATTTGAATTGTGGGGTGGGAATTATGGGGAAGAGTGGGGGAAGGGAAATAGAGGTGATTGGTGAGGGGTATTTGGGGAAGGGTGTTATAGGAAGGTGTGAAGAAGAGAGAGAGAGAGTTGAGGTAGGTGGGGATCCTTTGGGGTCTACAGATCCTGAGGTGTCAATGATTTCTCATCCCTGCATCATTTTGGTGTGTAAACACTCCTTGGAGTGTCAATCCTGGCGTTAAACGCCAGGTTGTTGCCCATTTCTGGCGTTTAACGCCAGCTTTTCTTCCCTTTCTGGCATTAAACGCCAATTAGATGCTCTGTTCTGGCGTTAAACGCCAGTTTGGTGCTTGTTTCTAGCATTTAACGCCAGCTTGGCACTTCTTTCTGGCGTTAAACGCCAGTCTGCTGCTTCTTACTGGCGTTTAAATGCCAGTAAGCTCTTCCTCCAGGGTGAGCTGTTTTTAATGCTGTTTTTCATTATGTTTTTTATTTTTCGCTTATTTTTGTGACTTCACATGATCATCAACCTAAAGAAAACATAAAATAGCCATGGAAAATAAATAGATATAACTAAATAACATTGGGTTGCCTCCCAACAAGCGCTTCTTTAATGTCAATAGCTTGACAGTGAGCTCTCATGGAGCCTTACAGATAATCAGAGCAGGGTTGGGGCCTCTGGTATGCGAAATCATGATCACTCAGATTTAGATTTGTAAAATTATTTGTCAATAGCTTGAATCTTTCTTAGCAAGCAAGTAACAAACTTGAAATTTTTGAATCAAAACATTAATTGTTGATGATATTTTCGAAAATTATGAGATAAAATTAAGAAAAAGATTTTTGAAAAATATTTTTATAATTTTCGAAAATAAATAAGAAAAATGAAATAGATTTGATTTTTGAAAAAGATTTTTTGAAAAATATAGGATTTTTAAATTGAAAATTTGATTTGACTCATAAAAACAACTAGATTTTAAAATTTTTTGAAAAAGTCAATTCAAATTTTCGAAATTTATGAGAGAAAAAAAAAGAAAGATATTTTTTTGATTTTTGAAATTTTAATGATGAGAGAGAAAAACATGAAAATGATGCAATGCATGAAAATTTTGCATCAAAATATGTGATGAATGCAAGAACACTATGAATGTCAAGATGAACACCAAGAACACTTTGAATGTCAAGATGAACACCAAGAACATATTTTTGAAAAATTTTTGATGCAAAGAAAACATGCAAGACACCAAACTTAGAAATCTTTAATGCTTAGACACTAAGAATTCAAGAATGCATATGAAAAACAAGAAAAGACACAAAACAAGAAAACATCAAGATCAAACAAGAAGATTTACCAAGAACAACTTGAAGATCATGAAGAACACTATGAATGCATGATTTTTTTTCGAAAAATGCAAAATGAATATGCAATTGACACCAAACTTACAATTTGACTCAAGACTCAAACAAGAAACATGAAATATATTTTTTTTTATTTTATGATTTTTTTTATTTTTCGAAAATTATTTGTGAAAAAGAAAAATAAGGATTCCAAAATTTTTAATATGAATTCCAGGAATCTTGCATTCTTAGTCTAAAGCTCCAATCTGAGGGTTAGACATGGCTTAATAGCCAGTCAAGCTTTAGCATGTAAATCAGGTGGATCTGGAACAGCAGCAGGTGGATTAGCAACAACTAGCTTGCTCTTGATAATATTGGGTTGGGAGTCCCAGTCCAAATGAATTTAGACATGGCTTTACAGCCAGTCAGGCTTCAACATGCTTTATGAAACACTAGAATTCATTCTTAAAAAAATTTTAGAATAATTTTCGAAAACAGATGAGAAATTTTTGAAAGAATTTTTTTTTTGAAAAATTTTTGAGAATAAAACAAAAAAGAAAATTACCTAATCTGAGCAACGAGATGAACCGTCAGTTGTCCAAACTCAAACAATCCCCGGCAATGGCGCCAAAAACTTCGTATGCGAAATTGTGATCACTCAGATTTAGATTTGTAAAATTATTTGTTCGTTCTTTCCCTGGCAATGGCACCACAAATGGATGCACAGAACCATGGTCCAAACATAACTTCACAACTTCGCATAACTAACCAGCAAGTGCACTGGGTCGTCCAAGTAATAAAACCTTACGTGAGTAAGGGTCGATCCCACGGAGATTGTTGGTATGAAGCAAGCTATGGTCACCTTGTAAATCTCAGTCAGGCGGATATAAAATAGTTATGGAGGTTTCGAAAATAAATAATAAATAACTAAATAGAAAATAAAGATAGAAATACTTATGTAATTCATTGGTGGGAATTTCAGATAAGCGTATAGAGATGCGTTCGTTCCTCCGAACTTATGCTTTCCTGCTGTCTTCATCCAATCAATTCTACTCCTTTCTATGGCTGGCTTTATGTAAGGACATCACCATTGTCAATGGCTACTTTTCATCCTCTCTGTGAAAATGGTCCGATGCGCTGTCACTGCATGGCTAATCATCTAGAGGCATCACCGTGGCCAATGGCTGCATCCCATCCTCTTGTGAAAATGGTCCAAATACTCTGTCATAGTACGGCTAATCATCTGAGGTTCTCGATCATACTGGAATAGGATTCACCCTCCTTTTGCGTCTGTCACTACGCCCAGCACTCGCGAGTTTGAAGTTCGTCACAGTCATTCAATCCCAGAGTCCTACTCGGAATACCACAGACAAGGTTTAGAATTTCCGGACTCTCATGAATGCCGTCATCAATCTAGCTTATACCACGAACATTCTGACTAAGAGATCCAAGAGATACTCATTCAATCTAAGGTGGAACGGAAGTGGTTGTCAGGCACGCGTTCGTGGGGGAATGATGATGATTGTCATGTTCATCACATTTATATTGAAGTGCGAATGAATATCTTAGAAGCGGAATAAGTTGAATTGAATAGAGAAACAGTAGTACTTTGCATTAATTCATGAGGAACAGCAGAGCTCCACACCTTAATCTATAGAGTGTAGAAACTCTACCGTTGAAAAATACATAAGTGAAAGGTTCAGGCATGGCCGAATGGCCAGCCCCCAAAACGTGATCACAGGATCAAAAATACAATCTAGGATATCAAATACAATAGTAAAAAGTCCTATTTATACTAAACTAGTTACTAGGGTTTACAGAAGTAAGTAATTGATGCATAAATCCACTTCCGGGGCCCACTTGGTATGTGCTTGGACTGATCTTGAATGTTACACGTGCAGAGGCTCTTTCTGGAGTTGAACGCCAGGTTGTAACGTGTTTCTGGCGTTCAACTCTGGTTCGTGACGTGTTTCTGGCGTTTAACTCCAGACAGCAGCATAGAACTGGCGTTCAACGCCCTTTTACATCGTCTAAACTCGGCCAAAGTATGGACTATTATATATTTCTGGAAAGCCCTGGATGTCTACTTTCCAACGCAATTGGAAGCGCGCCATTTTGAGTTTTATAGCTCCAGAAAATTCACTTTGAGTGCAGGGAGGTCAGAATCCAACAGCATCAGCAGTCCTTCTTCAACCTCTGAAACTGATTTTTGCTCAAGTCCCTCAATTTCAGCCAGAAAATACCTGAAATCACAGAAAAACACACAAACTCATAGTAAAGTCCAGAAATGTGAATTTAACATAAAAACTAATAAAAACATCTCTAAAAGTAACTAGATCCTACTAAAAACTTACTAAAAACAATGCCAAAAAGCGTATAAATTATCCGCTCATCAGCCTCTCAACACCAAACTTAGAGTTTGGTTGTGGCTTCCCAACACCAAACTTAGAGTTTGAATGTGGGGGGTTTGTTTGACTCTGTATTGAGAGAAGCTTTTTATGCTTCCTCTCCATGGTTACAGAAGGAGACCCTTGAGTCTTAAATACAAGGTAGTCCTCATTCAACTGAAGAACCAACTCTCCTCTATCAATGTCAATCACTGCTTTTGCTGTGGCTAGGAAGGGTCTGCCAAGGATGATGGATTCATCCTCATCCTTTCTAGTGTCTAGGATTATGAAATCAGCAGGGATGTAAAGGCCATCAACCTTTACTAGTACTTCCTCTACTAGTCTATAAGCCTGTTTTATTGATTTGTCTGCCATCTCTAGTGAGATTCTTACAGCTTGTACCTCAAAGATTCCCAATTTTTCTATTACAGAGAGTGGCATGAGGTTTATCCCTGACCCCAGGTCACACAGAGCCTTCTCAAATGTCATGGTGCCTTGGTACAAGGTATAAAGAATTTTCCAGGATCCGGTTTCTTCTGAGGTAATGTCTGCCTCATTAATTCACCCAGTTCATTGGTGAACAAAGGGGGTTCATCCTCCCAAGTCTCATTACCAAATAAACTGGCATTCAACTTCATGATTACTTCTAGATACTTAGCAACTTGCTCTTCAGTGACATCTTCATCCTCTTCAGATGAAGAATAGTCATCAGAGCTCATGAATGGCAGAAGGAGGTTCAATGGAATTTCTAAGGTCTCTGTATGAGCCTCAGATTCCTTTGGTTCCTCAAAGGGGAACTCCTTTCTGTCCAAGGGACGTCCCTTGAGGCTTTTCTCACTGGGATTCACGTCATCCTCACTCTCTCTAGGTTCGGCCATATTGGTCTTGGTTATGGCCTTGCACTCTCTCTTGGAGTTTTCTTCTGTATTGCTTGGGAGAGTACTGGGAGGAGTTTCAGTAATCTTCTTACTCAACTGACCCACCTGTGCCTCCAAATTTATAATGGAGGACCTTGTTTCATTCATGAAATTTAGTGTGGTCTTGGATAGATCACAGACTATGGTTGCCAGGCCAGAATGGCTCTGTTCAGAATTCTCTGTCTGTTGCTGAGAATATGATGGAAAAGGCTTGCTATTGCTAAACCTATTTCTTCCACCATTATTATTAAAGCCTTGTTGAGGCTTCTGTTGGTCCTTCCATGAGAAATTTGAATGATTTCTCCATGAAGGATTATAGGTGTTTCCATAGGGTTCTCCCATGTAATTCACCTCTGCCATTGCAGGATTCTCAGGATCATAAGCTTCTTCTTCAGAAGATGCTTCTTTAGTAATTTTGGATGTAGCTTGCAATCCATTCAGACTCTGAGAAATCATATTGACTTGCTGAGTCAATATTTTGTTCTGAGCCAATATGGCATTCAGAGTATCAATTTCAAGAACTCACTTCTTCTGAGGTGTCCCACTGTTCACAGGATTCCTCTTAGAGGTGTACATGAACTGGTTATTTGCAACCATTTCAATGAGTTCTTGAGCTTCTGTAGGGGTTTTCAAATGAAGAGATCCTCCTGAAGAATGGTCCAAAGACATTTTTGACAACTCAGACAGACCATCATAGAATATACATATGATGCTCCATTCTGGAAGCATGCCAGTAGGACACCTTTTGATCAGTTGCTTGTATCTTTCCCAAGCTTCATAGAGGGACTCTCCTTCCTTTTGTCTGAAGGTTTGGATTTCCACTCTAAGCTTGCTCATCTTTTGAGGTGGAAAGAATTTGTCCAGAAAAGCACTGACCAGCTTATCCCAAGAGTTCAGGCTATCCTTAGGTTGTGAATCCAACCATGTTCTAGCTCTGTCTCTTACAGTAAAAGGGAAAAGCATAAACCTGTAGACCTCGGGATCAACTCCATTGGTCTTGACAGTGTCACAGATTTTCAAGAATTCAGCTAAAAACTTATGAGGATCTTCCATTGGAAGTCCATGAAACTTGCAATTCTACTGCACTAGAGAAACTAATTGAGGCTTAAACTCAAAGTTGTTTGCTCCAATTGTAGGAATTGAGAGGCTTCTTCCATAGAAGTTAGAAGAGGGTGCAATAAAGTCACCCAGCATCTTCCTTGTATCTCCACCATTGTTATTAGGTTCGGCCATGTCTCCTTCTTGTTCGAAAATTTCTGTCAGGTCCTCTCCAGAGAGTTGTGCCTTAACTTCCCTTAGCTTCCTCTTCAGAGTCCTTTCAGGTTCAGGGTCAGCTTTAACAAGAATGTTCTTATCCTTGTTCCTGCTCATATGAAAAGAAGAGAAACAAAAAAAGAAGAGGAATCCTCTATGTTACAGTATAGAGATTCCTTTATGTGAGTAGAAGAATAGGAGAATAGAAGAAGGAGAAGAGAAAAAAATTCGAACACAGAGGAGAAGAGTGGGTTCAAATTATGAGTATAAGAGGAATGTTAGTAGATAAATAAATAGAAGGAGATGAGAGAGGGGGAGAGAATTCGAATTTAATTTAAAATAAAAGGAAAATATTTTTGTTTTTATTTTAATTATTAGTTAGTGTTCGAAAATTAAAAAGAGAAATAAAATTAAAATTAAAATTTGAAACAATTGGTTAATTAAAAAGAATTTTGAAAAAAAAGGTGAGGAGTTTACGAAAATTAGAGAGAGAAAATTAGTTAGGTAGTTTTGAAAAAGATAAGGAATAGCAAAACAAACAAAAAGTCAAGTGGTTAATTGAAAAAGATTTGAAAATCAATTTTTGAAAAGATAAGAAGTTAGAAAAGATTTTGAAATTGATTTTGAAAAAGATATGATTGAAAATCATTTTGAAAAAGATTTAAAAATGAAATTAAAAAGATTTGATTTTGAAATTAAAGTTGATTACTTGACTAACAAGAAACTAAAAGATATGATTTGAAAATTTAAAGATTGAACCTTTCTTAATAGGCAAGTAACAACTTGAAAAAAATTTGAATTAAAACATTAAATGTTAGTGAGATTTTCGAAAATATGAAGTGAGAATAAGAAAAAGATTTTGAAAATCAAATTAAAAAAAATTTCAAAAATATGTAAAAATAAATGAAAAAGATTTGAAAAAATAGAATTTTGAAATTGAAATTTATGAGTAAAACAAGGAAAGATATATTTTTTATTTTTGGATTTTTAGTAAAGAGAGAGAAAAACACCAAATTGAAACAAAGCATAGAAATTATGAATCAAAACAACTAATGCATGCAAGAACACTTTGAATGTCAAGATGAACACCAAGAACACTTTGATGATCAAGATGAACATCAAGACTTATTTTTGAAAATTTTTAAGAAAAGAAAAACATGCAAAACACCAAACTTAGAAATTTTCAAACTTTAGACACTAACAAATTGAAAATGCATTTGAAAAACAAGAAAGGACAGAAAACATGAAAATGCAAAGATCAAACAAAGAAGATCTTCAAGAACAACTTGAAGATCATGAAGAACACATGCATGAATTTTTCGAAAATTTTTAGAAAAATTAAAAAGGATGCAATTGACACCAAACTTACAATTTGATACTAGACTCAAATAAGAAATTTGGTTTATGATTTTATTAAATTTTTTTTGTATTTTTTGAAAATTATTTGGAAAAAGAAAAATAAGGATTTCAAAATTTTTAATGAGAATTCTAGGAATCATGCAATGTTAGTCTAAAGCTTCAGTCTAAAAAGATTAGACATGGCTAGCCAAGCTTCAGTAGGACATTACATACAACAGCCAAATTGATGGGAATCAATTAGCTCTTGTGATGATAAAAGCATCATCTGAAACTCAAGAATTCATTCTTAAAAATTCTGAAGTCATAGAATAATTTTTTTTTTTTGAAAATTTTTTTTCGAAATTAAAAATAATAAAAATAAAAAGCTTAAAATTAAAATAAAATTACGTAATCTGAGCTACAAGATGAACCGTCAGTTGTCCAAACTCGAACAATCCCCGGCAACGATGCCAAAAACTTGGTTCATGAAATTGTGATCCCTGCAACGGCGCCAAAAACTTGGTGCACAAAATTGTGATCTCAATGGTGCCAACAACTTGGTACACACAATTGTAATCTCAACTCTATTTCACAACTTCGCACAACTAACCAGCAGGTGCACTGGGTCGTCCAAGTAATAAACCTTACGTGAGTAAGGGTCGATCCCACGGAGATTGTCGGCTTGAAGCAAACTATGGTCATCCTTGTAAATCTCAGTCAGGCAGATTCAAGAGGTTATGGGGTTTTGATAATTAAAATAGAAACAAAATATAAAATAAAGTAGAAATACTTATGTAATTCATTGGTGGGAATTTCAGATAAGCATCTGGAGATGCTTTATTGCTTCTGAACCTCTGCTTTCCTATTGTCTTCTTCCAACCATGCGTTACTTCCTTCCATGGCAAGCTGTATGATCCTCTCGGATCAAAATAAATCCATATGCGCTGTCACCGCATGGCTAATCATCTGTCGGTTCCCGCTAGCGTCGGAATAGGACCATTGTCCTTTTGCGCACTGTCACTTGCGCCCCACATTCATAGGTTTAAAGCTAGTCACAGTCATCCCTTCCTAGATCCTACTCGGAATACCACAGACAAGGTTTAGACTTTCTGGATCCCAGGAATGCTGCCAATGGTTCACGCCTATACCACGAAGACTCTGATCTCACGGAATAGACTGCTCTGTTGTCAGGAGAGGCAACCATGCGTCGTGAACCAGGAGGCTAAGAGATACACACTCAAGCTATTGCAGATAGAACGGAGGTGCTTGTCAGGCACGCGTTCATAAGTGAAAATAATGATGAGTGTCACAGATCATCACATTCATCCGGTTGAAGTACGAGTGAATATCTTAGAGAAGAAGTAGGCGTGAATTGAATAGAAAAACAATAGTACTTGCATTAATTCAGGAAGAACAGCAGAGCTCCACACCTTAATCTATGGGGTGTAGAAACTCCACCGTAGAAAATACATAAGTGAAAGGTCTAGGTATGGCCGTGAAGCCATCCTCTAAACATGAACATACAAGTTCAAAATATAGATGATCCAAGATCAAAGTAATCAAAGATAAAAGATGATCCAAGATGAAAATACAATAGTAAAAGGTCCTATTTATAATGAACTAGTAGCCTAGAGTTTACAGAAATAAGTAGATGATGCAGAAATCCACTTCTGGGGTCCACTTGGTGTGTGCTCGGGTTGAGCTTTGAAGCTTGTTCATGCATAGGCTGTTCATGGAGTTAAACGCCAGCTTTGGTGCCAGTTTGGGCGTTTAACTCCAATTCTGGTGCCAGTTTGGGCGTTTTACGCTAGAAATTTTACGCTGACTTTGAATGCCGATTTGGGCCATCAAATCGCATGCAAAGTTTGGACTATTATATATTGCTGGAAAGCCCAAGATGTATACTTTCCAACGCAATTGAGAGCACGCCGGTTGGGCTTCTGTAGCTCCAGAAAATCCACTTCGAGTGCAGAGAGGTCAGAATCCAACAGCATCTGCAGTCCTTTTTTAGCCTCTGAATAAGATTTTTGCTCAGGTCCCTCAATTTCAGCCAGAAAATACTTGAAATCACAGAAAAATACACAAACTCATAGTAAAGTCCAGAAATATGATTTTTATTTAAAAACTAATAATTATATACTAAAAACTAAGTAAATCATACTAAAAGCTACCTAAAAATAATGCTAAAAAGCGTATAAATTATCCACTCATCACAACACCAAACTTAAATTGTTGCTTGTCCCCAAGCAATTAAAAACAAAATAGGATAAAAAGAAAAGAATATACAATAAATTCCAAAAACATCTATGAAGATCAGTCTTAATTAGATGAGCGGGGCTATTAGCTTTTTACTTCTACATAGTTTTGGCATCTCACTTTTTCCTTTAAAGTTCAGAATGATTGGCATCTATGGGAACTCAGAATTCAGATAGTGTTATTGATTCTCCTAGTTCAGTATGTTGATTCTTGAACACAGTTACTTTATGAGTCTTGGCCGTGACCCTAAGCATTTTGTCTTCTAGTATTACCACCGGATACATAAATGCCACAGACACATAACTGGGTGAACCTTCTCAGATTGTGACTCAGCTTTGCTAGAGTCCCCAATTAGAGGTGTCCAGAGCTCTTAAGCACACTCTTTTTGCTTTGGACCATGACTTTAACCGCTCAGTCTCAAGCTTTTCACTTGACACCTTCACGCCACAAGCACATGGTTAGAGACAGCTTGGTTTAGCTGCTTAGGCCAGGATTTTATTGTTGTGGGCCCTCCTATCCATTAATGCTCAAAGCCTTGGATCCTTTTTCTACCCTTGCCTTTTGGTTTAAAGGGATATTGGCTTTTTCTGCTTGCTTTTTCTTTTTCTTTCTTTTTTTTCTTTATTTTTTTCGCCATTTTTTTCGCAAGATTTGTTTTTCACTGCTTCTTCTTGCTTCAAGAATCAATTTTATAATTTTTTAGATTACCAATAACATTTCTCCTTTTTCATTATTCTTTCAAGAGCCAACAATTTTAACATTCATAAACAACAAATTCAAAAATATGCACTGTTCAAGCATTCATTCAGAAAACAAAAAGTATTGCCACCACATCAAAATAATTAAACTATTTTAAAATTCAAAATTCATGTACTTCTCTTTCTTTTTCAGAAAACATTTTTTCCATTTAAGAGAGGTGAAGGATTTATAGGATATTCATAACTTTAAAGCATAGGCACTAGACACTAATGATCATGTAATGAAAATGCAAACATAGATAGGACATAAATCATAAAAATAAAAAAAAAAAAACAGAAAGATAAGAATAAGGAAATCAAAGAACGGGTCCACCTTAGTGATGGCGGCTAGTTCTTCCTCTTGAAGATCCAATGGAATGCTTGAGCTTCTCTATGTCTCTTCCTTGCCTTTGTTGCTCTTCCCTCATGGCTATTTGATCCTCTCTAATTTCATGGAGAATAATGGAGTGCTCTTGGTGCTCCATCATTAGTTGTCCCTTGTTAGAACTCAATTCTCCTAGGGAGGTGTTGATTTGCTCCCAATAGTTTTGTGGAGAAAAATGCATCCCTTGAGGCATCTCAGGGATTTCATGATGAGGGACTTCCTCATGCTCTTATTGAGGTCCATAAGTGGGCTCTCTCATTTTCTCCATCCTCTTTTTAGTGATGGTCTTGTCCTCTTCAATGAGGGTGTCTTCCTCTATGACAACTCCATCTAAATTGCATAGGTGACAGATGAGATGAGGGAAGGCTAACCTTGCCAAAGTAAAGGTTTTGTCAGCCACTTTGTAGAGTTCTAGAGATATGACCTCATGAACTTCTACTTCCTCTCCAATCATGATGCTATGGATCATGATAGCCCGGTCTATTGTAACTTCAGACCGGTTGCTAGTAGGAATGATAGAGCATTGGATGAACTCCAACCATTCCCTAGCCACAGGTTTGAGGTCAAGCCTTCTTAATTGAACCGGCTTGCCTTTTGAGTCTCTTTTCCACTGAGCTTCTTCCACACATATGTCCATGAGGACTTGGTCCAACCTTTGATCAAAGTTGACCCTTCTAGTGTAGGGGCGTGCATCTCCTTGCATCATTGGCAAGTTGAATGCCAACCTTACATTTTCCGGACTGAAATCTAAGTATTTCCCCCGAACCATTGTAAGCCAATTCTTTTGGTTCAGGTTCACACTTTGATCATGGTTTTTGGTGACGCATGCATTAGCATAGAACTCTTGAACCATTAATATTCCAACTTGTTGAATGGGGTTGGTGAGAACTTCCCAACCTCTTTTTCGAATCTCATGTCGGATCTCCGGATACTCATTTCTTTTGAGCATGAAAAGGACCTCAGAGATCACCTTCTTCTTGGCCACAACTTCATAGAAGTGGGCTTGATGGACCTTTGAGATGAATCTCTCCATCTCCCATGACTCGGAAGTGGAAGCTTTTGCCTTCCTTTTCCTCTTTCTAGAGGTTTCTCCGGTCTTAGGTGCTATAAATGGTTATGGAAAAATAAAAAGCAAAACTTTTACCACACCAAACTTAGAAGATTTGCTCGTTCTCGGGCAAAAGAATAAAGAAGGAAGGAGAAGAAGAAGAAAATGAACGAGATGGAGAGGTGTGATTGGTTCGGCCAAGGGGGGAAAGGAGTGTTTATGATGTGTGGAAATGAAAGAGGGATGAGGGGTTTATATAGGAGTGGAGAGAGGGGTAGGGTGTGGGAGGGAAAGGATTTAAATTTGAATTGTGGGGTGGGAATTATGGGGAAGAGTGGTGGAAGGGAAATGGAGGTGATTGGTGAGGGGTATTTGGGGAAGGGTGTTATGGGAAGGTGTGAAGAAAAGAGAGAGAGAGTTGAGGTAGGTGGGGATCCTGTGGGATCCACAGATCCTGAGGTGTCAATGATTTCTCATCCCTGCATCATTTTGGTGTGTAAACACTCCTTGGGGTGTCAATCCTGGCGTTAAACGCCAGGTTGCTGCCAATTTCTGGCGTTTAACGCCAGCTTTTCTTCCCTTTCTGGCATTAAACGCCAATTAGATGCTCTGTTCTGGCGTTGAAACGCCAGTTTGGTGCTTGTTTCTGGCGTTTAACGCCAGCTTGATGCTTCTTTCTGGCGTTAAACGCCAGTTTGCTGCTTCTTACTGGCGATTAAACGCCAGTAAGCTCTTCCTCCAGTGTGAGCTATTTTTAATGCTGTTTTTCATTATATTTTTTATTTTTCGGTTATTTTTGTGACTTCACATGATCATCAACCTAAAGAAAACATAAAATAGCCATGGAAAATAAATAGATATAACTAAATAACATTGGGTTGCCTCCCAACAAGCACTTCTTTAATGTCAATTGCTTGACAGTAAGCACTCATGGAGCCTCACAGATAATCAGAGCAGGGTTGGGGCCTCTCAACACCAAACTTAGAGTTTGGTTGTGGCCTCTCAACACCAAACTTAGAGTTTGGTTGTGGCTTCCCAACACCAAACTTAGAGTTTGAATGTGGGGGGTTTGTTTGACTCTGTACTGAGAGAAGCTTTTCATGCTTCCTCTCCATGGTTACAGAAGGAGACCCTTGAGTCTTAAATACAAGGTAGTCCTCATTCAACTGAAGGACCAACTCTCCTCTGTCAACGTCAATCATTGCTTTTGCTGTGGCTAGGAAGGGTCTGCCAAGGATGATGGATTCATCCTCGTCCTTTCCAGTGTCTAGGATTATGAAATCAGCAGGGATGTAAAGGCCATCAACCTTTACTAGCACGTCCTCTACTAGTTCATAAGCCTGTTTTATTGATTTTTTTGACATCTCTAGTGAGATTCTTGCAGCTTGTACCTCAAAGATTCCCAATTTCTCCATAACAGAAAGTGGCATGAGGTTTATCCCTGACCCCAGGTCACACAGAGCCTTCCCAAAGGTCATGGTGCCTTGGTACAAGGTATGAAGAATTTTTCGGGATCCGGTTTCTTCTCAGGTAATGTCTGCCTCATTAATTCACCCAGTTCATTGGTGAAACAAGGGGGTTCATCATCCCAAGTCTCATTACCAAATAAATTGGCATTCAACTTCATGATTACTTCTAGATACTTAGCAACTTGCTCTTCAGTGACATCTTCATCCTCTTCAGAGGAAGAATAGTCATCAGAGCTCATGAATGGCAGAAGGAGGTTCAATGGAATTTCTAAGGTCTCTGTATGAGCCTCAGATTCTTTTGGTTCCTCAAAGGAGAACTCCTTTCTGTCCAAGGGACGTCCCATGAGGCTTTTCTCACTGGGATTCACGTCATCCTCACTCTCTCCAGGTTCGGCCATATTGGTCATGGTTATGGCCTTGCACTCTCTCTTGGAGTTTTCTTCTGTATTGCTTGGGAGAGTACTGGGAGGAGTTTCAGTAATCTTCTTACTCAACTGACCCACCTGTTCCTCCAAATTTATAATGGAGGACCTTGTTTCATTCATGAAATTTAGTGTGGTCTTGGATAGATCAGAGACTATGGTTGCCAGGCCAGAATGGCTCTGTTCAGAATTCTCTGTCTGTTGCTGAGAATATGATGGAAAAGGCTTGCTATTGCTAAACCTATTTCTTCCACCATTATTATTGAAGCCTCGTTGAGGCTTCTGTTGGTCCTTCTATGAGAAATTTGGATGATTTCTCCATGAAGGATTATAGGTGTTTTCATAGGCTTCTCCCATGTAATTCACCTCTGCCATTGCAGGATTCTTAGGATCATAAGCTTCTTCTTCAGAAGATGCTTCTTTAGTACTTTTGGATGCAGCTTGCAATCCATTCAGACTCTGAGAAATCATGTTGACTTGCTGAGTCAATATTTTGTTCTGAGCCAATATGGCATTCAGAGTATCAATTTCAAGAACTCTCTTCTTTTGAGGTGTCCCATTGTTCACAGGATTCCTCTCAGAGGTGTTCATGAACTAGTTATTTGCAACTATTTCAATGAGTTCTTGAGCTTCTGCAGGGGTTTTCAGATGAAGAGATCCTCCTACAGAATGGTCCAATGACATTTTTTACAACTCAGACAAACCATCATAGAATATACATATGATGCTCCATTCTGGAAGCATGTCAGTAGGACACCTTTTGATCAGTTGCTTGTATCTTTCCCAAGCTTCATAGAGGGACTCTCCTTCCTTCTGTTTGAAGGTTTGGATTTCCACTCTAAGCTTGCTCATCTTTTGAGGTGGAAAGAATTTGTCCAGAAAAGCACTGACCAGCTTATCCCAAGAGTTCAGGTTATCCTTTCAGGTTCAGGGTCAGCTTCAACAAGAATGTTCTTATCCTTGTTCCTGCTCATATGAAAAGAAGAGAACAAAAAAAGAAGAGGAATCCTCTATGTTATAGTATAGAGATTCCTTTATGTTAGTAGAAGAATAGGAGAATAGAAGAAGGAGAAGAGAAAAATTCGAACACAGAGGAGAAGAGTGGGTTCGAATTATGAGTATAAGAGGAATGTTAGTAGATAAATAAATAGAAGGAGATGAGAGAGGGGGAGAGAATTCGAATTTAATTTAAAATAAAAGGAAAATATTTTTGTTTTTATTTTAATTATTAGTTAGTGTTCGAAAATTAAAAAGAGAAATAAAATTAAAATTAAAATTTGAAACAATTGGTTAATTAAAAAGAATTTTGAAAAAAAAGGTGAGGAGTTTTCAAAAATTAGAGAGAGAAAATTAGTTAGGTAGTTATGAAAAAGATAAGGAATAGCAAAACAAACAAAAAGTCAAGTGGTTAATTGAAAAAGATTTGAAAATCAATTTTTGAAAAGATAAGAGGTTAGAAAAGATTTTGAAATTGATTTTGAAAAAGATATGATTGAAAATCATTTTGAAATAGATTTAAAAATGAAATTAAAAAGATTTGATTTTGAAATTAAGGTTGATTACTTGACTAACAAGAAACTAAAAGATATGATTTTAAAATTTAAAGAGTGAACCTTTCTTAATAGGCAAGTAACAACTTGAAAAAATTTTGAATTAAAACATTAAATGTTAGTGAGATTTTCGAAAATATGAAGTGAGAATAAGAAAAAGATTTTGAAAATCAAATTAAAAAAAATTTCGGAAATATGTAAAAGTAAATGAAAAAGATTTGATTTTTGAAAAAGATTTGAAAAAATAGAATTTTGAAATTGAAATTTATGAGTAAAACAAGGAAAGATATATTTTTGATTTTTGGATTTTTAGTAAAGAGAGAGAAAAACACCAAATTGAAACAAAGCATAGAAATTATGAATCAAAACAACTAATGCATTCAAGAACACTTTGAATGTCAAGATGAACACCAAGAATACTTTGAAGATCAAGATGAACATCAAGACTTATTTTTGAAAATTTTTAAGAAAAGAAAAATATGCAAGACACCAAACTTAGAAATTTTCAAACTTTAGACACTAACAAATTGAAAATGCATATGAAAAATAAGAAAAAACACAAAACATGAAAATGCAAAGATCAAACAAAGAAGATCTTCAAGAACAACTTGAAGATCATGAAGAACACATGCATGAATTTTTCGAAAATTTTTAGAAAAATTAAAAAGGATGCAATTGACACCAAACTTACAATTTGACACTAGACTCAAATAAGAAACACAAAATTATTTTTGGTTTTATGATTTTATTAAATTTTTTTGTATTTTTTGAAAATTATTTGGAAAAAGAAAAATAAGGATTTCAAAATTTTTAATGAGAATTCCAGGAATCATGCAATGTTAGTTTAAAGCTTCAGTCTAAAAAGATTAGACATGGCTAGCCAAGCTTTAGCCGGACATTACATACAACAGTCAAATTGATGGGAATCAATTAGCTCCTGTGATGATAAAAGCATCATCCGAAACTCAAGAATTCATTCTTAAAAATTCTGAAGTCATAGAATAATTTATTTTTTTTTTGAAAATTTTTTTTCGAAATTAAAAATAATAAAAACAAAAAGCTTAAAATTAAAATAAAATTACCTAATCTGAGTAACAAGATGAACCGTCAGTTGTCCAAACTCGAACAATCCCCGGCAACGGTGCCAAAAACTTGGTTCACGAAATTGTGATCCCCTGTAACGGCGCCAAAAACATGGTGCACAAAATTGTGATCTCAATGGTGCCAACAACTTGGTACACACAATTGTAATCTCAACTCTATTTCACAACTTTGCACAACTAACCAGCAAGTGCACTGGGTCGTCCAAGTAATAAACCTTACGTGAGTAAGGGTCGATCCCACGGAGATTGTCGGCTTGAAGCAAGCTATGGTCATCCTTGTAAATCTCAGTCAGGCAGATTCAAATGGTTATGGGGTTTTGATAATTAAAATATAAACAAAATATAAAATAAAGTAGAAATACTTATGTAATTCATTGGTGGGAATTTCAGATAAGCATCTAGAGATGCTTTATTGCTTCTGAACCTCTGCTTTCCTATTGTCTTCTTCCAACCATGCGTTACTTCCTTCCATGGCAAGCTATATGATCCTCTCGGATGAAAATAAATCCATATGCGCTATCACCGCATGGCTAATCATCTGTCGGTTCTCCCTAGCGTCGGAATAGGACCATTGTCCTTTTACGCACTGTCACTTGCGCCCCACATTCGCAGGTTTAAAGCTAGTCACAGTCATCCCTTCCCAGATCCTACTCGGAATACCACAGACAAGATTTAGACTTTCCGAATTCCAGGAATGCTGCCAATGGTTCTCTCCTATACCACGAAAACTCTGATCTCACGGAATAGACTGTTCTATTGTCAGGAGAGGCAACCATGCATCGTGAACCAGGAGGCAAAGAGATACACACTCAAGCTATTGCAGATAGAACGGAGATGTTTGTCAGGCACACGTTCATAAGTGAGAATAATGATGAGTGTCACAGATCATCACATTCATCGGGTTGAAGTATGAGTGAATATCTTACAGAACAAGTAGGCATGAATTGAATAGAAAAACAATAGTACTTGCATTAATTCATGAAGAATAGAACAGTCCACACCTTAATCTATGGGGTGTAGAAACTCCACCGTAGAAAATACATAAGTGAAAGGTTTAGGCATGGCCGTGAGGCCATCCTCTAAACGTGAACATACAAGTTCAAAATATAGATGATCCAAGATCAAAGTGATCAAAGATAAAAGATGATCCAAGATGAAAATACAATAGTAAAAGGTCCTATTTATAATGAACTAGTAGCCTAGAGTTTACAGAAATAAGTAGATGATGCAGAAATCCACTTCCGGGGCCCACTTGGTGTGTGCTTGGGCTGAGCTTTGAAGCTTTTTTGTGCATAGGCTGTTCCTGGAGTTAAATGCCAGCTTTCTTGCCAGTTTGGGCGTTTAACTCCAATTCTGGTGCCAGTTTGGGCGTTTTACGCTAGAAATTTTAGGCTGACTTTGAACGCCAGTTTGGGCAATCAAATTTCGAGCAAAGTATGAACTATTATATATTTCTGGAAAGCCCAGAATGTCTACTTTCCAATGCAATTCAGAGCGCGCCGATTGGGCTTCTGTAGCTCTAGAAAATCTACTTCGATTGCAGGGAGGTCAGAATCCAATAGCATCTGCAGTCCTTTTTCAGCCTCTAAATCAGATTTTTGCTCAGGTCCCTCAATTTCAGCCAGAAAATACCTGAAATCACAGAAAAACACACAAACTCATAGTAAAGTCCAGAAATGTGATTTTTATTTAAAAACTAATAATTATATACTAAAAACTAACTAAATCATACTAAAAATACCTAAAAATAATGCTAAAAAGCGTATAAATTATCCACTCATCAGTCCTTGATTATACCACACACCTTCCTAGATCCAAGTATTGGTAGGATTAATGTCACTATATCCAACCCAAACCCAAATCTATTCAAGTGTGAGAAGGATTTTCAAGCATGGTTTTATGATTCCTCTTCCAAGGCTCACATAAAACCCAAGATTATTCAATCTCTTTCCCAAGATAATTGAATGATAGAATGAAGAACGAAAATCCTTCAAGTAAATCAAGAGAAGATGAAGAGAAAAAGAAGAAAAAAAAACAAATTAATCCATCAAATTGCAATAGAGCTCTCTTTCCCAATGGAAAGAGTTAGTGATTCATAACTAAAATATTCCCAAGTAAGAAAAGTGGAAGAGGAGAGAAGTGTGGGTGAGAAGAGGGAGTCCAAAGACCACTCTCTAGCAGAATTATTGGTGCCCAAAAGATCCTCTAATTCTATGAAACTAAGGCCTTTATATAAGCTCTCCTAAATTACAAACTTAAATGAAATTGAAAGCAAATTACAATAAAATGAAAATAAACTATTCTAGATGCTTCTTGTGGCCTTGATTGGTTGACAATTGTGGCTTGAATGAGAGTTGGAGTGGGCTTGGTTGGAGGTTGGGGGCTGTAGGAAGAAGTTGGCGTGTGGTTCCAAGTGCCACTCCCACTTGATTTTGCTCTTTGGATAGTGACCCATTTGACTCGCGAAAAAGATGGAGTTGTTTGGGCCTCAAATTGAATGTCTACTATAAAGTATTATATATTTTTAGAAAGCCTTGGATGTTAGCTTTCCAACGCCTTTAGAATCAACTCATTTGGATCTCTGTAGCTCAAATTATGCCCAGTTGAAGGTGAAGAGGTGAGCATAGCTTGGTCGGTCTAGATTTTCTCTTGTAGAAATAAGAATTTCGTTGTAAGCATAGCTCTAAACCAACAAACAACTTTCACATCAAATTAAATTTTGGTTGTCACATGTACAAACCCCAAATAAGAATTAACCGAAGTATTTAAACTCCGGGTCGTCTCACAAGGAATTGCAATGAAGTGAATGATTATTGGCTATGAAGGGGTAAAGGGGGGTTTGGTTGATAATTGGGCAAGAAAATAAATGGCAAGAAAAGTAATTCAAACAAGTAACTAAAAAAAGCAAGTAATAAAGAGAGACATTCATGGCAAGTGTTGAGATCATAGGCTTTCTATCCTAGTCATGCAATGATTAATTCATCTTATTTAGTCAACTCCAACAAATAGGGAAAAAGTCAAACAAGACTAATCAATCATACCACAATAATAACAAGAATTTATCTTATTACGTCATCTCCAACATTGGAAGAAGGTATCATATTATCTTCCATGAGAGAAAGTCTAATAAGACTAGCTAATCTCAATCCAAAAGTCCTAATCAACTTACTAATTAAATTAGCAAAAGATTTGCGTCAATGGAAACAATATTAGCTAATAACTCTAGATCACCAACATAATTTGGATTTTCATGACTCAAGATTGCCCAATTACTCTTTCCAAGCCAAGAATGCTCAAAATCTACTCTAAAGCCCAACCAAGCATTTTGTCAAACACTTGGTGGGTGCAAAGGAAAAGCATGGTAAATATGCAAGAATAATAAAATCCACTAACTACCCATTGCAAGAAAAGTAAATCAACAACTCAAATCATCAATAAAAGAACATCAAACATTAAATTTCATTAAAGAAAAGATCCAAATCCAACAAAGGGCTCATGAACATAAAAAGAGACATAAAAGTAAAATTGATAAGAGAACTAAGAAGAATAGAGTAGTAGCAACAAGAAATTAAAAGGAGAAACTAAATTAAAACAAGAATTAAAAGTCGGATTTAAGAAAATTAAACCTAAACTACCCTAAAATCCAGAGAGATGAGAGAGCCTCTCTCTCTAGAATTCTACCCTAAAACATGATGAAAAATAAACCATGGCTACTTTTTTCATTCCCCCTTCAACCATTGGGTTCAATAGCATCAGAAATGGGTTGGATTGGGCCCAAAATGCTGCAAAATCACTGGGGCGATTTCATTAAAGTGGACCCACGGGCAGAATTGGCGCGCACGCGTACATGGTGCGTGCGCGCCCCTGAGCGCGAAGTAACATATGGCAAATTTTATATCATTTCGAAGCCCCGGATGTTAGGTTTCCAACACAACTAAAACCGCCTTATTTGGACCTCTGTTGCTCAAGTTATGGTCGATTGAATGCAAAGAGGTCAGGCTTGACAGCTTTACGGTTCCTTCATTTCTTTATGAGTTTTCCCACTTTGCATGCTTTTCTTCTCACTTCTTCCATCTAATACTTGCCTTATGAACCTGTAACCACTCAACAAACACATCAAGGCATCGAATGGAATTAAAGTGAATTAAAATCACCAATTTTAGGGCCTAAAAAGTATGTTTTCACATTTAAGTACAAATCAAGGGAGAATTGCAAAACCATGCTATTTCATTGAATAAATGTGGGAAAAGGTGATAAAATCCCCCAAAATAAGCACAAGATAAACCACAAAATCGGGGTTTATCAAATCTCCCCACACTTAAACCAAGCATGTCCCCATGCTAAGAATAAAGAAGGACAAGAAAAAGGGTATGAACATTTATTCAATGCAAATAAACTATATGCACCTATCTATATGAATGCACTAAATGCAAAATGATTCTACCTACTTGGTCAAAAGCGAATCAATCTCCAAGAACATGTATGAACAAGTAGGGCTAAGATCATACGATGATTCATGAATCCTACCAATTTGAATATCAAACTAAAGTACAAATAGACTTGCAAGAGGAACGCTCATGAAATCCGGAACAAGGAATTGAGCATCGAACCCTCACCGGAAGTGTATCCGCTCTAGTCGCTCTAGTGTATAGGGTTGATCACTCAATTCTCTTCTAATCATGCTTTCCATGATTTATTTTTCATCTAACAATCAACAATTATTCAATGCATGCATACATTTATCATGAGGACTTATTCATAGGTTGTAATGGGGCTAGGGTAAAGGTAGGGATGTATATGGTCAAGTGAGCTTGAAATTTGAATCTTTGATTAACCTAAGTTCTCACCAAACACATATGACAACCTATACAATTCTAATACACAACCTAGCTACCCATGATTCCCACTTTTCACATACTCATGCATTTTCTTTAATTCCCATTCCATATGCATTGATTTTTATTGAACTTTACTTTGGGGCCTTTTTGTCCCCTTTTTATTTCTTTTTCTCTTTTTTTTCTTTTTCTATATATTTTTCTTTATTTTGTAGATTTTTTTTTCTTTTTTCAATAAAGTATATACAAGAGCATCAATGCATATGGTTTAAACATAATTAATACACGAGTATGTACCCAATTCCCAAAATTTTCAATCAAAAATACAAAATACACTTTTACCTCAACCAATGTCCCAAGTTTCCCATACCCAAATGATACACACCCAGTTTCAGGTAACCCTCGGAACAGTATCAATGCATATGGTTTTACATATTTAATGCATAAGCATGTACCCAATCCCATGATTTTCAACAAAAATACAAAATACACTTTTACTTCAACCAATGTCCCAAGGTTCCCATACCCAAATGATACACACCCTCACTAGCCTAAGCTAATCAAATATCCAAATTAAGGACATTTATTGTTTTTTACTTAAGGGTAATGATGTGCTAACATTAAGAGGTAGGCTATTTGGGTAAGTGAGCTAAATGGAATGATGGCCTCAATCATATAAATGCATGTATACATGGAATAATGGACATATAGAATCAAACAAATCAAAGATCACAATCATAGAAAGAGAACAATGCACACAAGAATGAAAATAAGTGGTTATAAGATGTAACCACACAATTGGGCTCAAAACTCACATGCTTGTGTTCTTAGCTCAAAAATCATGTTCCAAAATACATTCTTCAAGCAAATTCAACACAATTTTTTTTTCAAATTGGTTGGGTGCCCTAAAAACAGTTTCTTGGAAAAGAAATAATCACCCTAACCAAGTAGTCCTAACATAAAAAGAAGTGGTAAAATATGTACAATTTCTAACTAGCATGCAACCTATCATGCAATGCAACAACTAACTAACAAGGATAAAAATTAAGAATTTGGTGTTGAAAAAGGAAGTTGTTACCCATGGTGGTCGGTCGGACGACCTCCCCACACTTAGAAATTTGCACCGTCCTCGGTGCATGCAAAGAAGAGTAAAGTGGACGGGTTGCTACAATTGATGAGTTTCTTCAAAGGGTTGTGTGGGTGAACTTGTTTGTTGCCCCGTTTAGAAGCTTTTTCATTCTTTTCTTTCTTGGTGGCCAACCTAAAAGGAAAGAAAAAGAAAGAAAATTAAGCCTACAACAAAGATATCAAAGCAATAAAACATAGGCGGGGGCTAATGCCAAATAAGAGTAAGGTTCTCACTACATGTTAGCAACGCATGTAAGTGAGAAAACAATATAAGCTAAGGCATATTAACTAACACTTGATGCAAGAGTAAAGTCAAATGACATGAAGAGCATGTTGAGCATCAAGTTCAAACAAGAAAGAGTGGGTCATGAAAGACATGCAAGTTTATATCAATGCACAAAGAATATAAGAGTTATACAAGCTTAAGCATTGATTTAAAAGTTTCATCACCTAACAATATCAAACAAGTCAAGAAGCACCAAGATTAACCAAGAAATTCTCAACAATTGAGTAAGAGAATTCAACACCATTATTAAAATAAGAAACTTAGAAAAGAAAATAAGAATAAGCTATAAAAACAAAATTAAAATGCAATGAATGGAAATAGGCAAATGCAATAAAAGAAAATGGAAGAAAGGAAATTTTTTTTACCGGCGTGGACACGTGAGTTGCAGGCACAGAATAGGCACAAACTGGGCATAACTCTCTGGAACATGTACCAGGAGGGCAGGTGACGCTATCGGCGCACACCCGTACAGTGTGCGTGCGCGCGCATTGCACGATTAGCTTCAACGGCGCGTACGCGCTAGGTGCGCGCACGCGCGGGTGGTTTTGTGCCTCAGGCATGGTGCTGGCGCAGTGTAGGCGCAACTCTCAGGTCAATGTATGGAGGGGTGAGATTTTTGCATCCACGCGTCCACGTACATGGCTCGTCCGTGTGGATGGTCGAAAATGCTTGAGGCGCGCGTACGCGCCAGGTGCACGTACGCGCGGGTTGGTGCTCTGTTTTTCAAAATTTTTCTATGTTCTTGTACCAAACTAAGCATTCCGAACCTCCAAACAGCTACCCAAACACCTTAAAACCTTATTTAACATATTATAATACCAAATGAACTCAGCAAATAAAACAAAACATGAAATCAAACCTATTTTACCAATATGTACAAAAGGGAAAAATGAAAAGAATTTACCATGGTGGGGTGTCTCCCACCTAGCACTTTGTTTATTGTCCTTAAGTTGGACTTATGGGGAGCTCCTCTTAAGGTGGCTTGTGCTTGAAGCTATCGTTGAACATCCACCAATGCTTGAGTCTCCAATAAGCTCCATTCTTCAATTTTAATATCTTCAAGTTTTGATGGAGTTCTTCACAAACCATGAGCTCCCAAATTTGATTCTCCTTGTGCGATCCGGGATCCCACACTTTGTTTTGACACCCATCTTCAAATTGATCATCATGATTCCAATTAGGTGGTTTAGACTTGAAATTCTCAAAGAAGCCTCCAAACAACTTCTTAGACCCATACAATTTAGCTCCACACCAAACCTTGCAATCAAACTTTGAGAAAGCAACCATCATGAACTTAGAGTGATGCTTCCAACCACTACACAACTCTCTCTTACTCTTAATTCCACAAAGAGCTCTAAGTTGACCATCATTTTCAATCAAACCATATTCAAGTGGGAAAGTGAAGCTTAGGGATAGAAATTTTACCCACTTGAATGTTGTATTGGATGGTGACTTAGGAAGGGATGTCTCCAATGGTCTTGCAAGTTCCACTCCCTTGTGCTCTTCTTTGATTATTTCCACCTCTTCACAAGCTTCTTCAATTTCAACCTCTTCCTCTTGGTGGCTTGCTTCCAATTCAATCTCTTCTTCATTGCTCACCAAGGGTATGGGAGGTGAGGTATCTTCTTCCTTACCCTTTATGTCAAACCCGATTGGAGAGGATTCAATTGTACATAAGAATTCTTCAATGATTGAATCCATCTCTTGGTCAACCTCTTCAAAGGCTTTAACCACTTCTTCCAGCTCAATTATCTTAACTTCCTCCTCTTGTTGCACTCCTTGCTTTAACTCCTCTTCTTCACCTTGAAGCTCTAAACTCACTCCCTCACTATGCTCCTTGATTGCCTCTCCACATTCGTCAATGGGAGTGCCTTGGTTGCTTAGGCTTAGTCGGGAGGAGGCCATATTGCTAACGGCTTTCACTATGATAGCCATCTTGGCTCCTAGCTCTTTAAACTTCTTTCCATCCTCCTCTTGTCGCCTTAAGATATGAGATTCAAGATCTCTCAATTCTGACATGGGGGCTTCATCGGAGGGTGGTGGTGGAAGAGATGGTTCATTATTTGAGGGGAAGGCATTATAGTTGGAAGGTGGTTCATTTTGGTAAGGGTATGGAGATGGTGTATATAGAGGTGGTTCTTGAGAGTAATTGTGTTGGAATGGTGGTGGTTCCATGTGTGGTTCATATGGTTCATAAGGTGGTTGGTATGATGGATAAGGGTTGGGGTCATAATGAGGTGTTTGGTGGTATGGGGCTTGTGAGTAAGGTGGTTCAAAGTCATGTTGAGGGGGTGGTTCATAGGCATATAGTGGTGGTTGTTGACAATCACAATAAGGGTCACCACATCCATTAGATTGATATGCATTAGGATGAGAGTTATACCCATAAGAATCCGGAGGGGGTTGTTGCCAAGAAGGGTGATCAATCCTTTGAGGCTCCTCCCAACTTTGATTGTTCCATCCTTGATGCACATCCTCATTGTAGCTCCCATTTCCTACAACATAATTTGAGCCAAACTCATAGCCAAAGTGAGGATGAGAATTCATGATAGCAAACAAAAACAAAAGCTAACAAAAATAAGCAACAAAGTCTTGAAGCTAACAAAAACTAACAAATAAGCAAAAAGCAAGCATATTCACAATATTCACAATAGCCAATAACATAACACCATTGCAACTCCCCGGCAACGGCGCCATTAATTTGATAGCGAAAATTTTTGTCAGTCTAGATTTTCCCTTGTAGAAATAAGAATTTCGTTGTAAGCATAGCTCCAAACCAACAAACAACTCTCACATCAAATTAAATTTTGGTTGTCACGTGTACAAACCCCAAATAAGAATTAACCGAAGTATTTAGACTCCGGGTCGTCTCACAAGGAATTGCAATGAAGTGAATAATTATTGGCTATGAAGGGGTAAAGGGGGGTTTGGTTGATAATTGAGCAAGAAAATAAATGGCAAGAAAAGTAATTCAAACAAGTAACTAAAGAAAGCAAGTAATAAAGAGAGATTGATAAACCACTATTTTATGGTTTATATTGTGTTTAATTGTGTGGTTTTATCATGATCTTTACCCACCTATTCATTAAATAAGCATGCATTTATAATTCCTTCCTAAAGTTATTGCATGATTGAAAACTTGCTTCCTAGAGACTTTTAATTATGTATTTTATTTCTCTTTTATTCCATTTGATGCCGTGATCTGTGTGTTAAGTGTTTCAGGCTTTATAGGGCATGAATGAGTTAGAGATTGGAAAGAGAGCTTGCAAAAATGGAAGAAACACAAGAAATTGAGGAGATGACCAGCGAGAAGCGACGCAGCCGCATGGATCACGCGACCGCGCGAAAGAAAGGAAATCGCAGTAACGCGGCCGCATGGATGACGCGACCACGTGACATGCGCAATCTGCATAATCTGCAGAATCGCTGGGGGCGATTTCGGGCCTTATTTTGACCCAGTTTTCGGCCCAGAAAAGCAGACTAGAGCCAGAGAACATGCAGAAACCAATAACAACATTCATTCCGCATAGTTTTAGTTTGGAGATCTAGTTTTCCTCTCCTCTAGGTTTTCTCTCTACACATTCATAGTTTTTAGGATTTGTTATTTTCATTGTTTTTGCATTGGGATATTGAGAAGAGTTATTGCCTCATCAAGACTTCGACATTCTAGTTCGTTCTCTTTACTTGTCTCTTACTCTTCCATGTTCCTTAATTTACTTAATTTTACCATTGGATTATTTTAACATTTATTAATACAAGAATTACTTTTATTTTTAATTAATCTTTTGATCATTATTTATCATGTCTTTCTTTAATTCCCTTTCTTATGTTATGAATTCTTCATATACAATGAGCGAGTAGTTCCCTAACTTGATGGGGAATTGATTGAAAGGAACCCTTGAGTTGGGATACTCAAGAGAAAGATTGTAATTGGGTTTATTGTTGGATTGCTCTCTAGTCACTAACACCAATCCTCCCAAGAGTGGATTGGAACTTGTGGATAGAAACAGCACTCCAACTTGTTTGACTTTTCCTTACTCAATGAGGGACAACTAAACATAATAACCCTCAATTGTCAATTAATATTGAGAGTACTCCAACAAGAATAGGGCTTCCAGCTAATCAACTCCCAGTCAAGGCTCTTATTTAAATTTATATAAATTCTCTAAATTAATTTTCTGCTATTCAACTCAAACCTTTTTGAAAATATCTGATTAATAAAGTAGCACACTTTTCTGCAACTCGTTGGGAGACGACCTGGGATCCATACTCCCAGTATTTTAATTTTAATTTCTGTGACACCCTTCTAAATTGATAAGCGGACTTCTGGTTGGTTGAGAACTATACTTGCAACGCATATTTTATGATCATTCTTAATTTGCCAATTTCCGCCAACATCAATTTTTGGCGCCGTTGCTGGGGAGTTACAATAGAGTGCTACAGTTATTAATTGGAATTTATTTATTTGTATTTTATTTTATTTTGCTACTATGAGCTGCTTGTTTCTTTCGTTAGATGACACGTTCGCTTCCTGACCCAAGCTTGCTAATATTCGATCCTGAGATTGAAAGAACTATTTCACGAATAAGGCATGCTTGGCGTCGGTTAGTCCTTTCTGAGGGCGGATCTGAAACGTCACTTGAGAAAGAAACAGCCCCCGTTCTACTGATTTGGTTGTTTCACGTGCAGGTAACATGGCAGCAGCCAGGAGAGTTACTATCCAGGAGGCTGGAGCCCCTGATTTTACAATGCAACCATTTCAAGCGCATCACCCAGCGGTGGCTACAGATTTTGAAATAAAGACCGCACTGCTCAATTTGATGCCCAAGTTTCATGGCTTACCCGCTCAAGAGCCTATCAAGCACCTGAGAGATTTTCAAGCTGCCTGTTCTACTGTCAGGCGTGATGGTGCAGATGAAACTTCAATTTTGATGAAAGCTTTCCCATTTTATCTTGAGGGGAAGGCAAGAGAGTGGTACTACACTCAACCAGCAACAATTGTATCCAACTGGGATACACTGAGAAGAGAATTCTTGGAAAAGTTCTTTCCAGCTGAAGTTACTGATAAACTGAGGAAAGACATTTCCTTGATTGTTCAGGATGACTCTGAAACTCTTTATGAGTACTGGGAGCGCTTCAATAATCTTCTGGAAGCTTGCCCCCACCATATGATTGACAAGATAGTGTTACTCGGTTATGTCACACAGGTCATGAGGCCCCAAGATAAGATCACATTGGAGAGTGCTAGCAACGGGTCTATGAAAAAGTACAAGACCACTGATGAGGCATGGCAATTGATCAGTGACTTAGCTGAATCTACTAGGAATCACAGGCAGAAATAAGGTCGTGCAAAAGCCGTTGCAAAAGTATCCTCTAGCAGAGAGACTACTGCTTTAACTCAGAGTATCTGTGAAATGACTAACTTGCTGAAGCAGATGCAATTAAACCAACAACAAGTTCAGCAAGCTCAACTTTCTCCACCACAGCAAAACCAACAGTTAGTCCCACAGAGAGTTTATGGAATCTGCACTGATTATAGCCATTATACTGACGAATGTCCGCAGCTCCAGCAGGAAGACAACACCGTGACAGCCAATCATAACTTCTATGACCGCCCCAACTAAGGGTACAATCAAGGTGGCAATTACAACCACGGATGGCAAGACAATTCTAACCAGAATTGGAGGGACAACAACAACAGAGGAGGCAGAGATAATCAGGGAAATCAGAGGTGGAATAACAACAACAACATGCAGCAGAATCAGAATCAGCCTTACAGAGCACCTCACCTAAGGCAATCCCAAGGACCACAGAATACCCTACAGCAAACCTCTCAAATTACCCATCCTTCTACATCTGCCAATAATGACTTACTACAATCTATTGATCGGAGACAACAGACCATGGAAAATAACATTAATGCCACTCTAAATGGTCTGATCGCTACTTTGCAGGCTCTTGTCTCCCAGATAGGATCAATGAATAACTCCAATAACCAACCTTTGAGCTCCAGTGGAATTCCCTCTCAACCATTACCCAATCCCAAGGGTGGTATTAATGCCATCACCCTAAGGTCCGGAACCACACTGCAGGAGAGGAACCAGGAGGAGACAAGCCCACCAGAACACACCTCAGCTGAAGAGGTAGTGGAAATAGAAGATGTTGAAAAAGAAGAGGACATACAGGACGTGGCTGAAGAAGAAGAAGTGCAACCACAGGAGGAAGCACTAAAAGGCGCAGACACTGCAGAAAACACCACTCCCATTCCATTTCCACAACTTGCAAGGAAGCCCAGGAAGCAGCTGGAACCTGATCCCAAAATGGTAGAGATATTCAAAAAGGTCGAGGTAACTGTTCCCCTTTTTGATGTCATTCAACAGGTACCTAAGTATGCAAAGTTTCTAAAAGATTTATGTATACATAAAGACAAAATTAATGAATTAGAAACTATTCCCTTAGGAAGTTCCATATCTGCTTTAATGGGAGGTTTACCTGAAAAGTGTAGTGACTCAGGTCCTTGTATGGTTAATTATACTATTGGTGGTGTGATAATTTCTGAATGCATGTGTGATTTAGGAGCATGTGTAAGTATAATGCCTTTGTCTATATATGATGTTTTGAGGCTTCCTTCCTTAAAAAGGTCGGCAGCTCATTTTGTGTTAGCATATAAAAGCATTATTACAGTGGTTGGAGTTGCTGAAGATGTCTTAGTGGGCATTAAGGGACTCACGTTCCCTACTGATTTTTATATCCTGGAAATGCCCCAAAATGACTCAGACAAGCCGTCACCAATCCTACTCGGAAGACCATTCTTGAAGACCTCAAAGTTTAAATTAGATGCTTTCTCAGGAACATACTCTTTTGAGATAGATGGCCAAGTAGTGATCTTCAATCTGAATGGAGTTATGAAGCATCCTCTAGAGGATCACTCTATCCTCAAGTGTGACATTATAGATGAAACCGTGGCTGAAGTTCACCAGGAGGAATTTGAAGAGAAGCACACAGGACAAGGTCCAAGAGTGGGGACATTCTCAGAGGACAATGACAGTGCCTTACCACTGTTACCAGCTCCAGACATCCCAGAGCCTGAACATGATCAGAAGCTAGAATTAAAATCCCTTCCTCCACACCTCAAATATGCTTACCTTGAAGACGGGCAGAAGTTCCCGGTTATTATTGCAAGGGAACTCACTTCTCAACAGGAAGAGCAGCTACTTGGTGTGCTGAGGAGGCACAAGAAGGCAATTGGTTGGAGTTTGGCAGACATAGTAGGCATCAATCCTCAAGTCTGTGAGCATAGGATATTTTTAGAAGAAGGAGCAAGACCTGTCCGTCAACCCTAAAGAAGACTGAACCCCACTATCCTAGAAGTTGTCAAAAAGGAAGTGACCAGACTACTAGAGGCAGACATCATCTATCCCATCTCAGACAGTGAATGGGTAAGCCCAGTACAAGTGGTGCCAAAGAAGTCTGGAGTCACTGCAGTGAAGAATGAGCATGGAGAGCTCCTGACAACCAGAGTTCAGAACGCCTGGAGGGTCTACATTGATGTATACGGCGATTCTTTTAGCCTTTGCTTAGATGGATTATCTAGAGTATTAGATAGATGTGTCAGTACAAACCTTGTATTGAATTTTGAAAAATGTCACTTTATGGTTAAACAAGGGATTGTACAAGGACATGTTGTGTCTAACACTGGCATTTCTGTAGATCCAGCAAAGGTGGATGTTATTTCTAGTTTACCTTACCCCTCTTCTGTGAGGGAGGTCTGTTCTTTCCTTGGCCATGCAGGTTTTTACAGGAGGTTCATTAAGGACTTCAGTAAGGTAGCACTTCCCTTATCCAGGCTACTGCAGAAAGATATTGACTTCGAGTTCAGTGAAAATTGCAAACAAGCGTTTGATAAGCTGAAGACCGCACTGACTCAAGCCCCAATTCTAAGAGGACCAGACTGGAGCCAACTATTTGAAATAATGTGCGATGCTTCCAACCATGCAGTAGGAGCAGCACTGGCTCAGCGTGAAGGTAAGGATCCTTTTGTTGTTGCTTACGCGTCCAAAACTTTAGATGCCGCTCAATCGAATTACACTACTACTGAGAAAGAGCTTCTTGCTACTGTTTTTGCTCTGGATAAATTCCGAGCCTATTTACTTGGTACTAAAGTTGTAGCGTATTCAGACCACGCAGCTCTAAAGTATTTATTAGCTAAAAAGGAGTCCAAACCAAGGCTTATACGTTGGATACTGCTATTACAAGAATTTGATTTGGAATTTAAGGACAGGAGTGGTAACCAGAATTTAGTGGGAGACCACTTGAGTCTCCTTGAACATATTACAGATGACTCCACTCCTATAGCTGATAATTTCCCATTTGATAACCTGCAAGCAGTATCTGAAATAGTCCCTTGTTATGCACCTGTAGCTAATTATCTAGTTAGCCGCACCTTCCCTCCGAACTTTTCTAAGCATCAAAGAGACAAGCTGAAAAGCGAGTCTAAATATTATATATGGGATGACCCATATTTATGGAGATGTGGCGCTGACCAGGTAATTAGACGGTGTGTGCCTCAATCAGAATTCCAGTCCATCTTAGAGGCCTGTCACTCATCTGAGAGTGGAGGACATTTTGGCTCTCAAAGAACTGCTAGAAAAATCTTAGACTGTGGATTCTGGTGGCCTACTCTTTTTAAGGACGCTGCTGAATTTTGTAGATCTTGTTTTCCATGCC
>NC_029792.2:48793942-48798869 GCF_000816755.2 Arachis ipaensis
CCATGCCAAAAATTTGGTAATATATCCAGGAGGGATGAGATGCCTCAACAAATTATGCTTTTTTGTGAAATTTTTGATGTTTGGGGCATTGACTTCATGGGTCCATTTCCAAATTCTAATGGTTATTTCTATATATTGTTAGCTTGTGGATTACGTTTCCAATTGGGTGGAAGCAATTTCTACCCGCACTGATGATGCTAACATTGTTGTTTCCTTTGTGAGAAACCATATTATCTGTCGCTTTGGATCACCACGAGCAATCGTGAGCGATCAAGGCACCCATTTTTGTAACAGGAGACTAACAGGATTAATGAAGAAGCATGTGATAATTCATAAAGTTGCAATAGCCTACCATCCTCAGACTAATGGGCAAGCTGAGGTGTCAAATAGAGAGATAAAGCATATCTTGTAGAAGATAGTCAAACCTCATAGAAGAGACTGGAGCACCAGGCTACAAGATGCACTCTGGGCATACAGGACAGCATACAAAACACCCATTGGGATGAGTCCTTTCCGCTTAGTTTATGGAAAAGCTTGTCATCTCCCTGTTGAAATAGAGCATAAAGCCTTTTGGGCAGTAAAGGAATGCAACATGGGAATTGAAAAAGCCGGAGCTGAAAGGAAGTTGCAACTGCAGGAACTGGAAAGCCTTCGCTTAGAAGCTTATGAGAACTTAAGACTATACAAGGAGAAGATGAAGGCTGTACATGATCAGCACATCAAGAGGAAAGAGTTCCAAACTGGGAACTTAGTCCTCCTTTATAAATCTCGACTGAGGCTCATGCCAGGCAAGTTGACATCAAGATGGGAAGGTCCATACAGAGTAGAGAAGGCCGAACCGTACGGAGTCTATCACTGATGAGCGGATAATTTATACGCTTTTTGGCATTGTTTTTAGTATGTTTTTAGTAGGATCTAGTTACTTTTAGGGATATTTTTATTAGATTTTATGTTAAATTCACATTTCTGGACTTTACTATGAGTTTGTGTGTTTTTCTGTGATTTCAGGTATTTTCTGGCTGAAATTGAGGGACTTGAGCAAAAATCAGATTCAGAGGTTGAAGAAGGACTGCTGATGCTGTTGGATTCTAACCTCTCTGCATTCAAAGTGGATTTTCTGGAGCTACAGAATTCAAAATGGCACGCTTTCAATTGCGATGGAAAGTAGACATCCAGGGCTTTCCAGAAATATATAATAGTCTATACTTTAGTCGCGTTTAGACAATGCAAAAGGGCGTTGAACGCCAGTTCTACGCTGCAGTTTGGAGTTAAACGCCAGAAACACGTCACGAACCAGAGTTGAACGCCAAAAACACGTTACAACTTGGCGTTCAACTCCAAAAGAAGCCTCTGCACGTGTAAACTTCAAGCTTAGCCCAAGCACACACCAAGTGGGCCCCGAAAGTGGATTTATGCATCAATTACTTACTTCTGTAAACCCTAGTAACTAGTCTAGTATAAATAGGACTTTTTACTATTGTATTTACATCTTTGGATTATCTTTTGATCTATTGATCACGTTTGGGGGCTGGCCATTCGGCCATGCCTGAACCTTTTACTTATGTATTTTCAACGGTAGAGTTTCTGCACTCCATAGATTAAGGTGTGGAACTCTGCTGTTCCTCATGATTTAATGCAAAGTACTACTGTTTTCTATTCAATTCAACTTATTCCGCTTCTAAGATATCCATTCGCACCCAAGAACATGATGAATGTGATGATTATGTGATGCTCATCTTCATTCTCACTTATGAACGCGTGCCTGACAAACACTTCCGTTCTACATGCAAACAAGCTAGAATGAATATCTCTTGGATATCTAATACAGGGGACCGAGTCCGAGTTATTAGTGTCTTCGTGGTATAAGTTAGAAGCCATGGATGGCCATTCCTGAGATCCGGAAAGTCTAAACCTTGTCTGTGGTATTCCGAGTAGGATATGGGAAGGGATGGCTGTGACGAACTTCAAACTCGCGAGTGCTGGGCGTAGTGACAGACGCAAAAGGAGGGTGAATCCTATTCCAGTATGATCGAAAACCTCAGATGATTAGCCGTGCCGTGACAGATCATTTGGACCTTTTTCACAGAGAGGATGGGATGTAGCCATTGACAATGGTGATGCCCTATATAAAGCTTGCCATGGAAAGGAGTAGGAAGGATTAGATGAAGACAGCAGGAAAGTAGAGGTTCAGAGGAACGAAAGCATCTCTACACGCTTATCTGAAATTCTCACCAATAATTTACATAAGTATTTCTATCTTTATTTTCTGTTTATTTATTATTATTATTCGAAAACTCCATAACCATTTGATATCCGCCTGACTGAGATTTACAAGATGACCATAGCTTGCTTCATACCAATAATCTCCGTGGGATCGACCCTTACTCACGTAAGGTTTTATTACTTGGACAACCCAGTGCACTTGCTGGTTAGTTGTATCGAAGTTGTGACAAATTATGAATTAAGATTAGAGCACCAAGTTTTTGGAGCCATAACCAGGGATCACAATTTCGTGCACCAAGTTTTTGGCGCCGTTGCCGGGGATTGTTCGAGTTTGGACAACTGACGGTTCATCTTGTTTCTCAGATTAGGTAATTTTCTTTTTGTTTTATTTTCAAAAAAAAAATATTTTTTCCTTTTGTTTTCGAAAATTATTTCAGAATTTTTAAGAATGAATTCTAGTGTTTCATGAAGCATGTTGAAGCCTGGCTGGCTGTAAAGCCATGTCTAATTCATTTAGACTGAGGCTTCTAAGTCATCATTACAAGAGCAAGCTAGTTGTTGCTAATCAAATTTGTTATTGTATGACTAATATGTATCTTCTAAAGCTTGGCTGGCTATTAAGCCATGCCCAACCCTTGGAATGGAGCTTTAGGCCAACATTGAAAGATTCCTGGGATTCTTATTAAAAATTTTGAATTTCTTATTTTCTTTTTCCTATATGTTTTTCGAAAAAAATTTAAAAGGAAATACAAAAAAAATCATAAAATCATAAAATCTAAAAAATTCTGTGTTTCTTGTTTGAGTCTTGAGTCAATTTTTAAGTTTGGTGTCAATTGCATACTCATCTTGCATTTTTTTTCGAAAATCACATTCATGCATTGCATTCATCATGATCTTCAAGTTGTTCTTGATAAACCTTCTTGATTGATCTTCATATTTTATTGTTTTGTGTTGTATGGTATTTTTCATATGCATTCTTGCATTCATAGTGTCTATGCATGAAAATTTTCTAAGTTTGGTGTCTTGCATGTTTTCTTTTCTTGAAAATTTTTCAAAAATAAGTTCTTGATGTTCATCTTGACATTCAAAGTGTTCTTGGTGTTCATCTTGACATTCATAGTGTTCTTGCATGCATCATGTGTTTTGATTCATAATTTTCATGTTGTGAGTCATTTTTTTTTTGTTTTTCTCTTTCATCATTAAAAATTCAAAAATAAAAAAAATATCTTTCCTTTTTTCTCTCATAAATTTTGAAAATTTGGATTGACTTTTTCAAAAATTTTTAAAATTCAATTGTTTCTTATGAGTCAAATCAAATTTTCAATTTAAAAAAATCTTATCTTTTTCAAAAATCAAATCTTTTTCATTTTTCTTATTTATTTTCGAAAATTTTAAAAATATTTTTTAAAAATCTTTTTCTTAATTTTACATCATATTTTCAAAAATATCATCAACAATTAATGTTTTGATTCAAAAATTTCAAGTTTGTTACTTACTTGTTAAGAAAGATTCAAACTTTAAGTTCTAGAATCATATCTTGTGATTTCTTGGGAATCAAGTCATTAATTGTGTTTTTAAAAATCAAATCTTTTTCAAAACTAATTTCAATCATATCTTTTCAAAAATATCTTTTTATCTTATCCTTTTCAAATATCTTTTCTAACTTCTTATCTTCTTATCTTTTAAAATTTGATTTTCAAAATTTGTCTCAACTAACTAATTAACTTTTTGTTTGTTTCTTATCTCTTTCAAAACTAACTAACTAACTATCCCTCTTTAATTTTTGAAAATGCCTCCCTCTTTTTCAAAAATTATTTTTAATTAATTAATTGTTTCAAATTTTAATTCTAACTTTATTTCTTATCTAATTTTCGAAAATAACTAAGCCCTTTTCAAAATTTATTTTCGAAAACTTCTTCCTCTCATCTCCTTCTATTTATTTATTTATTTGCTAACACTTCTCTTCATCTCATATCTCTGCTCTCCTCACCCTTCTGTTTGGATTCTCCTTTCTTTTCTCTTCTACTCTTCTTTTCTTCTACTCACAACAAGGAAACCTCTATATTGTGGTAAAAAGGATCCCTATTATTATTTTTTGTTCCCTTCTTTTTCATATGAGCAGGAGCAAGGACAAGAACATTCTTGTTGAAGCAGACCCCGAACCTGAAAGGACTCTGAAGAGGAAACTAAGAGAAGCTAAAATACAACAATCCAGAGACAACCTTACAGGAATTTTTGAACAGGAAGAGGAGATGGCAGCCGAAAATAATAATAATGCAAGGAGGATGCTTGGTGACTTTACTGCACCTAATTCCAATTTACATGGAAGAAGCATCTCTATCCCTGCCATTGGAGCAAACAACTTTGAGCTGAAACCTCAATTAGTTTCTCTGATGCAGCAGAACTGCAAGTTTCATGGACTTCCATCTGAAGATCCTTTTCAATTCTTAACTGAATTCTTGCAGATATGTGATACTATTAAGACTAATGCAGTAGATCCTGAAGTCTATAGGCTCATGCTTTTCCCTTTTGCTGTAAGAGACAGAGCTAGAATATGGTTGGACTCTCAACCTAAGGATAGCCTGAACTCTTGGGATAAGCTGGTCAAGGCTTTCTTAGCCAAGTTCTTTCCTCCTCAAAAGCTGGGTAAGCTTAGAGTGGATGTTCAAACCTTCAGACAGAAAGAAGGTGAATCCCTCTATGA
>NC_029792.2:48800545-48808584 GCF_000816755.2 Arachis ipaensis
TTCCTAGCCACAGCAAGAGCTGTGATTGATGTAGAAAGAGGTGAACTAGTCCTTCAATTGAATGAGGACTCCCTTGTGTTTAAAACTCAAGGTCATCCTTCTGTAAACATGGAAAAGAGGCACAGTAAGCTTCTCTCAGTACAGAGTCAACTAAAGCCCCCACAGTCAAACTCTAAGTTTGATGTTGGGAGGCCTTAGCCAAACTCTAAGTTTGGTGTTGAACTCCCATATCCAAACTCTAAGTTTGGTGTTGGGAGTCTATAAAATTGACCTGATCACCTGTGTGGCTCCATGAGAGCCCACTGTCAAGCTATTGACATTAAAGAGCTCTTGTTGGGAGGCAACCCAATTTTTATTTATCTAATTTTATTTTTATTTTTATTGTTCTTTCATGTTTTATTAGGTTCATGATCATGTGGAGTCACAAAATAAATAGAAAAATCAAAAACAGAATCAAAAATAGCAGAAGAAAAATCACACCCTGGAGGAAGGACTTACTGGCGTTTAAACGCCAGTAAGGAGCATCTGGCTGGCGTTCAACGCCAGAACAGAGCATGGATCAGTCGTTGAACGCCCAAAACAAGCAGCATCCTGGCGTTTAGACGCCAGGAATGCACACTGAGGAAAGCTGGCGCTAAACGCCAGAAACAAGCATAGAACTGGCGTTCAACGCCAGAAACATGCTGCATCTGGGCGCTGAACGCCCAGAACAAGCACCAATTCGGCGTTTAAACGCCAGAATTGCATGCAAAGGCATTTTACATGCCTAATTGGTGCAGGGATGCATATCCTTGACACCTCAGGATCTGTGGACCTCACAGGATCACTTCAGGATCTGTGGACCCCACTGGATCCCCACATACGTCCACTCACCTTCCCTCCTCATAATTCTATATCACCCTCTCTCTCTCCATTCACAGTTATCCCTTCTATTTTCCATTCACCACTCACATCCATACACCCCACCTACCTTCAAAATTCAAGATCTCTTTCCCACCCAAGCCCACCCATATAGCCAAATACACACATCCCTCCATCTCCTCTATATCTTCTTCTTCTTCTACTATTCTTTCTTCTTTTGCTCGAGGGCGAGCAACATTCTAAGTTTAGTGTGGTAAAAGAATAGCTTTTTTGTTTTTCCATAACCATTGATGGCACCTAAGGCCAGAGAAACCTCTAGAAAGAGGAAAGGGAAGACAAAAGCTTCCACCTCCGAGTCATAGGAGATGGAGAGATTCATCTCAAGGATCTATAGCTCAGTGGTAGAACATTTGACTGCAAATCAAGAGATCCATGAGATACCTTAGGGGATACATTTTCCTCCACACAATTATTGGGAGCAACTAAGGGTGGAACATCAAGAGCATTCCATCATCCTTCATGAAATTAGAGAATATCAAAGAGCAATGAGGGAGGAGCAACAAAGACAAGGAAGAGACATAGAAGAGCTCAAGGACATCATTGGTTCCTCAAGGAGAAAACGCCACCATCACTAAGGTGGACTCATTCCTTGTTCTTAAATTTTCTGTTTTTCATTTTTATGTCAAATGTTTATCTATATTTGTGTCTTATTACATGATCATTAGTGTCTAAGTGTCTACGCCTTAAAGTAGTGAATATGAATCCATCACCTCTCTTAAATGAAAAACATTTTTAATTCAAAAGAACAAGAAGTACATGAGTTTTGAATTTATCCTTGAACTTAGTTTAATTATATTGATGTGGTGACAATACTTTTTGTTTTCTGAATGAATGCTTGAACAGTGCATATTTCTTTTGAAGTTGTTGTTTATGAATGTTAAATATGTTGGCTCTTGAAAGAATGATGACAAGGAGACATGTTATTTGATAATCTGAAAAATCATAAAAATGATTCTTGAAGTAAGAAAAAGCAGTGAATACAAAGCTTGCAAAAAAAATGGCGAAAAAAAATAGAAAAAGAAAAAGAAAAAGAAAAAGAAAAAGCAAGTAGAAAAAGCCAAAAGCTCTTAAAACCAAAAGGCAAGAGCAAAAAGCCAATAACCCTTAAAACCAAAAGGCAAGAGTAAATAAAAAGGATCCCAAGGCTTTGAGCATCAGTGGATAGGAGGGCCTAAAGGAATAAAATCCTGGCCTAAGCGGCTAAACCAAGCTGTCCCTAACCATGTGCTTGTGGCGTGAAGGTGTCAAGTGAAAACTTGAGACTGAACGGTTAAAGTCAAGGTCCAAAGCAAAAACAAAGTGTGCTTAAGAACCCTGGACACCTCTAATTGGGGACTTTAGCAAAGCTGAGTCACAATCTGAAGAGGTTCACCCAATTATGTGTCTGTGGCATTTATGTATCCGGTGGTAATACTGGAAAACAAAGTGCTTAGGGCCACGGCCAAGACTCATAAAGTAGCTGTGTTCAAGAATCAACATACTGAACTAGGAGAATCAATAACACTATCTGAACTCTGAGTTCCTATAGATGCCAATCATTCTGAACCTCAATGGATAAAGTGAGATGCTAAAACTATTCAAAAGGCAAAAAGCTACAAGTCCCGCTCATCTGATTGGAGCTATGTTTCATTGATAGTTCGGAATTTATAGTATATTCTCTTCTTTGTATCCTATTTGATTTTCAGTTACTCGAGAACAAGCAACAATTTAAGTTTGGTGTTGTGATGAGCGGATAATTTATACGCTTTTTGGCATTATTTTTAGTATGTTTTTAGTAGGATCTAGTTACTTTTAGGGATGTTTTTATTAGTTTTTATGTTAAATTCACATTTCTGGAATTTACTATGAGTTGTGTGTTTTTCTGTAATTTTAGGTATTTTCTGGCTGAAATTGAGGGACTTGAGCAAAAATCAGATTCAGAGGTTGAAGAAGGACTGCTGATGCTGTTGCATTCTGACCTCCCTGCACTTAAAGTGGATTTTCTGGAGCTACAGAACTCAAAATGGCGCTCTTCCAATTGCGTTGGAAATTAGACATCTAGGGCTTTCCAGAAATATATAATAGTCCATACTTTAGCCGCGTTTAGATGACGCAAAAGGGCGTTGAACGCCAGTTCTATGCTGCAGTCTGGAGTTAAACGCCAGAAACACGTCACGAACCAGAGTTGAACGCCAAAAACACGTTACAACTTGGCGTTCAACTCCAAAAGAAGCCTCTGCACGTGTAAACTTCAAGCTCAGCCCAAGCACACACCAAGTGGGCCCCGGAAGTGGATTTATGCATCAATTACTTACTTCTGTAAACCCTAGTAACTAGTTTAGTATAAATAGGACTTTTTACTATTGTATTTACATCTTTGGATTATCTTTTGATCTATTGATCACGTTTGGGGGCTGGCCATTCGGCCATGCCTGAACCTTTTACTTATGTATTTTCAACGGTAGAGTTTCTGCACTCCATAGATTAAGGTGTAGAGCTCTGTTGTTCCTCATGATTTAATGCAAAGTACTACTGTTTTCTATTCAATTCAACTTATTCCGCTTCTAAGATATCCATTCGCACCCAAGAACATAATGAATGTGATGATTATGTGATGCTCATCATCATTCTCACTTATGAACGCGTGCCTGACAAACACTTCCGTTCTACATACAAACAAGCTAGAATGAATATCTCTTGGATATCTAATACAGGGGACCGAGTCCGAGTTATTAGTGTTTTCGTGGTATAAGTTAGAACCCATGGATGGCCATTCCTGAGATCTGGAAAGTCTAAACCTTATCTGTGGTATTCCGAGTAGGATCTGGGAAGGGATGGCTATGACGAACTTCAAAGTCGCGAGTGCTGGGCGTAGTGACAGACGCAAAAGGATGGTGAATCCTATTCCAGTATGATCGAGAACCTCAGATGATTAGCCGTGCCGTGACAGAGCATTTGGACCTTTTTCACAGAGAGGATGGGATGTAGCCATTGACAACGGTGATGCCCTATATAAAGCTTGCCATGGAAAGGAGTAGGAAGGATTAGATGAAGACAGCAGGAAAGCAGAGGTTCAGAGGAACGAAAGCATCTCTATACGCTTATCTGAAATTCTCACCAATAATTTACATAAGTATTTCTATCTTTATTTTCTGTTTATTTATTATTATTATTCGAAAACTCCATAACCATTTGATATCCGCCTGACTGAGATTTACAAGATGACCATAGCTTGCTTCATACCAACAATCTCCGTGGGATCGACCCTTATTCACGTAAGATTTTATTACTTGGACGACCCAGTGCATTTGCTGGTTAGTTGTATCGAAGTTGTGACAAATTATGAATTAAGATTAGAGCACCAAGTTTTTGGAGCCATAACCAGGGATCACAATTTCGTGCACCAATCTCCTAAGTCATCCTTCAAGCTCTGAACCTATCAAAGTTAATGGACATCGTTTAAAGCTATACCATGGTGAGAAGCTGAAGAAAAACAAGGAGCTCGAGATCTTCCTCTTGGAAGATCCCCACATAGCCGAAGACTGAGCTAGTGGAGCGTCCAACTTATGGACGTTAAAGCAAAGTGCTAGGTGGGAGACAACCCACCATGGTATGATCGTTCTTTTCTTTATTTTTAGTTTTCTTATTCAATAACTCTTCTCTTCATTAGTACATTTCGTGCATCTGCATTTACATACCTTTATTTAAAAAAAAATCATCACGCGACGCGACCGCCTCATTGACGCATCCGCGTCGCAAGGAGATGGGAGACAATAATAATATAAACAGAGGGTTACGCAGGAGCAGGGCTGGAGGCGTGCCAATAGCACAAACCATCCCATGCGACCGCGTCATATGGGAATAATGGCCTCCCACGCGACTGCGTGTCCCACGTGGCCGCGTGACCAGGATTTCGACGTCAAAGTGGTGCATGACCGAAAGTTGTGCGAAAGTGGTGCTGAACGCATAATCCTTCCTACACGGCCGCGTGATCCACGCGACCGCGTCATATCCTTCTAAAGCCCACTCACGCGATCGCATGCCCCATGCGATCGCGTCACTTAAATTTTGGCACTAATATGATTTTGAACAGAGACTTGTGCGAGTGCGAGGCTACCCTCGCGCCATTAGCCTAAAACGGGTCGCGCGACCGCGTGACCGACGCGACCGCGTCATTGAGTTTAAGCGCAAGTCGCGCGACCGCGTGCCCTACGCGACCGCGTTGCTTGCGCCGCACAGTTTTCCTAATTTGCCAATTATCATATCTTTTTCTCCCCAAATCCTATTTTCTCTTTTCCCTCCTTATTTATTCTCCCTCCCTTCCTCCCTTCTTCCTTATTTCTCACTTTTAACTCTCTCTCACCCCAATTAACAAGGTTTTTCTTTCTCCTTCCCTCCTTACTTTTCTATTATTCTTCTTATTTTTATATGTCATCTTTTTTCTTTTCTTTTTTTCCCTTCATTATTCATATTTGAGAACAACTCAAATCAGCCCCTGACAATTACCTCGAAAGACAACGAGGCCCCTGACAAAAAAAAAACCCTAATTCGGCCCCTGACAAAAAAAAAACCCAACCCGGCCCCTGACAATTACTTCGAAAGGACAACAAGGCCCCTGTGCCAAAAAAAATCAATGTTATTTTTTTGTCACAGGGGCTAATCAGTCCCAAAAAAAAATTATCAGGGGCCGGATTGGGTGTTTTTTTTTCTTGGGGGCCTCGTTGTCCTTTCGAGATAATTGTCAGGGGCCGGATGGGGTATTCACTCTTCATATTTTCTTTTTCTTTTTTTTTTCCTTTTTACTTGGTGTTATCAATTTATGTGAGTCATTATTTGTTATTATATGCTTGTGGATTGTTGTAAATTCGTTTGACACTTATATATTGCTTTTTAAGGGATTACTTGCAGGTTCAAATTCTTATTTTCAAGAACTTCTTCTACATGCATGCTATGTGTTTGTGAAAAAGCCCATGTGGCATTATGAACTTCTTTACATTTTTCTACTCTCATATTCAATGCTTGCATTTCACAAATTCCCTTTACTATTTTATTCATTGAATTTAATTGTCAATAAAAACGTGATGGTTAGTTATGAGTGATAACACATTTAAATTGGACATTGAATGCTTGATCTATGCTACTCATGCTTTTGCCTGCATGCCAATAAACCTCTTGCATTTCGTTGTCCTACATGCACTTGCTATATTCCCATTGATGAACTTTTCACATGTAATCCGGACCATGTGTTAACATCATTCTTCTTTATTGTGCATTGATTATCACTTACATCACCATCTTCCTTGCTTTACCCCTTGAAATTTAATTTACTTTCTCTTCCCTTTTTCAGGATGGCCACCAAGAAAGGAAAAGAGAAAGCTACTCCCAAACAACCAGCAAGAAGAGGTACAAAAAGAGCATTAGTGGCAGAACCCTCTTCAACTGCAGTAATGCCCTCAACAAAGAAGATTAAGAGGATCATAAAGGTTGATGATAAAGAAAAAGCCTTCCCAGCAAAGGACACTACGCGATTCCCCAATCGCTACTGTGAGCAGATGTTCCCCATCCTGGCTGAAAGGAGTTACAACAATGAATACCTTCTTCTCCTCACGCCCAATATTGCTACCTTTGTTGAGCCGCAAATTGCCCGAAGACAACGGGGTTTCCTACAAAGACAGCCAAGGCAGGTCAATCTTTCGTGGGTAGTTGAGTTCTACTCCAACTTCCACCTGCCAACCCTGCAGTCTGTCTATGTCCGTCAGAAATAAGTCCCCATTACAGAAGAGGCCATTCAAAAAGTTCTAAGTCTTCCCCCTATTCCAGAAGGATTGGATGCCTTTCAAGAAGCCGCCCTCATGCGCCAGCTGTACCAATTTGACTGGGTCGCCGTTCTCAGAGTTATCACACTACCTGGCAGCAGATAGATCTACGGATACCATCGTACCCGCCCTAAGGGAATTTTGGCTTCAGCACTTACCTTGGAGGCTCGCGTATGGGCACAGATTATGTCCCATTACGTCTTTCCGAGCACTCACGAGTCCTCCTTCACTGCGGACATGGCCGTTCTACTATGGTGCATCCTTACAAACCAACCTTTGAATCTACCAAGACATATCCAGAATGCATGGAACACGTACAAATTGCGGGCAACTTACCTTTCCCCACCCTGGTCTCAGATCTTGTCTTAGTAGCCGGAGTTTCCTACAGAGCTGGGGACACCAAAGCCATGCTTCCACAGGATGATCAATATGTCCCCAACGGGAAGTACCTTAGACTTTCAGCAACCACTACTAGCCAGCCCACTGAACCCGTTGAAGTCTTCAACACCACAGGCACCTACAACAGTCCAACTACTCCATCAGATACTTGAAAAGTTGGATCGGCAGGAACAGAAAGCTAAGCTGAGAGAGCGCCGTAACAAGCGCCGATTCACATACCTTAAGGAGCTGATTATGGGAAAATTCAAGGACTCAGACACCCCGGACTCTACTTCCTTTACCAGCACAGGAAGCCATGATGGTCCCGACTATGGAGATACTGCTACCAGCCCACCTTTGTTCTTGACAGATGGCACCGAAGACGGTGCAAAGCCTTAAGTGTGGGGAGGTCGGTCAGTACCTGACTTTCGGAGGTAATTTCTCTTCCCTAGAACCAATAAATTAGGATATTTAGTTAGTTTTTCTCTTGTAGAATAGGATAAATTGCATAGTAATAGATTAGTTGCATGCATGTTCTGCTTGATTATGTTCTACTTGATTGAAAAGACAATAAGTTTCTTCTAAGACTCTATCTACGGAACAAAATTTTACTAATTTTTTTAAAAAAAAATTTATGATAAATCTGCTTGAAGTTGTATTTAGAACATGATTTTTGAGCTAAAGAACACACAACCTGTGAAGATTTGAGCCTTTATGAATGGTTACATTATTTAACCATAATTATTTTATTCTTGTGTGTTGTGTGTTTTATGATTATAATCTATATTTTGTTTCATCTTATATGTCCAATGTTTATTATATTTATATGTTTGCATATGATTGAGGCCAGAGGCCATTTAGCTCACTTATCCAAATTAAGCCTACCCTTTCAATTACCTTTGTTAGCCACTTTGAGCCTTTAAATCCCATTTGTTCTATATTTTA
>NC_029792.2:48810557-48834898 GCF_000816755.2 Arachis ipaensis
GTGCAAAGCCTTAAGTGTGGGGAGGTCGGTCAGTATCTGACTTCCGGAGGTAATTTCTCTTTCCTAAACACCAATAAATTAGGATATTTAGTTAGATTTTTCTTTTATAGAATAGGATAAATTGCATAGTAATAGATTAGTTGCATGCATGTTCTACTTGATTGAAAAGACAATAAGTTTTCCTCTAAGACCCTATTTTTGGAACAAAATTTCACTAACTTTAATTAAAACTTTTATGTTAAATTTGCTTGAAGTTGTATTTGGAACATGATTTTTGAGCTAAAGAACACACAACCTGTGAGATTTGAGCCTTTATGAATGGTTACATTATTTAACCATAATTATTTTATTCTTGTGTGTTTACTTCTCTATGATTATAATCTATATTTTGTTTCATCTTATATGTCCAATGTTTATTATATTTATATGTTTGCATATGATTGAGGCCATTATTTGTTTAGCTCACTTATCCAAATAAAGCCTACCCTTTTAATTACCTTTGTTAGCCACTTTGAGCCTTTAAATCCCATTTGTTCTATATTTTACCACATTATTAGCCTTAAGCGGAAAAATAATTATATATCCCAAATTGAATCTTTGGTTAGCTTAAGATAGAATTGTGTGTGTTATTTAAGTATGAGAAATTGTGGGAACAAAGGATAATAAGGGAATGAGTCATGATAATATAATGGAAATTTAGATACCTACTCATGTGAAACTATAAGAATTAAAACTCTATGTGCATTGATAAGTTATGTTTATGTTTATGTTTATGTTAAAAAAAATCCAAAAAAAATACTCAATAAATAAATAAAGGGACAAAATTACCCCAATGCTGAGTCAAGCATTCAAAAATCAATGCATGTATGATAAAATTAAAACAAAAGGTTGAAACATGAGTATGGATTGGAAAGAGATTTCTGGGTAGCTAGGTATGAATTCTAAAGTTATATAGAATATATATAGGTTATGTTAAAGCTTTGGTTAATTAAAGATTCAATTTATAAGCTTACTTAGCCATATATATATCCTTACCCTTACCTTGGCCCCATTACAACCTTGAAAAGACCTCATGATGTTTGCATTGGTATATTAAATGTTGTTGATTGGTTAGGAGAAGAACAAAAATTAGAGAGCATGATTAGAGAAGGATAGAGTGATGACCCTATACACAAGAGAGACTAGAGTGTACATACATCATCAGTGAGGGTTCCATGCTTGAATTTCTATGTTCCCTGCTTTCATGAGCTATCTTCTTGCATTTTTATCTGTTCTTACTGTATAAGAATTGAGTTAGTGGAATTTGATTTGTAATTGTTTTGAAGAGCTTACTTACTTTTGATCAAGTAGACAAGAATCATATAGTTGCATTCACATATATAGGCTACATTGCATTGCATGGGTTTTACATGTTCTTACTCATTCATTTTATCTCCTTCAACTAAGCATGAGGACATGCTAAAGTTTAAGTGTGGAGAAGTTGATAAACAACTATTTTATGGTTTATATTGTGTTTAATTGTGTGGTTTTATCACGATCTTTACCCACTTATTTATTAAATAAGCATGCATTTATAATTCCTTCCTAAAGTTATTGTATGATTGAAAACTTGCTTCCTAGAGACTTTTAATTATGTATTTTATTTCTCTTTTATTCCATTCGATGCCGTGATCTGTGTGTTAAGTGTTTCAGGCTTTATAGGGCATGAATGAGTTAGAGATTGGAAAGGGAGCTTGCAAAAATGGAAGAAACACAAGAAATTGAGGAGATGACCAGCGAGAAGCGATGCGGCCGCATGGATCATGCGACCGCGCGAAAGAAAGGAAATCGCAGTGACGCGGTCGCATGGATGACGCGACCGCGCGGCATGGAATAGCACGAGTGACGCGGCTGCATGGATGACGCGACCGCGTGGCAAAGCAGAAAGCTGAATGACGCGGCCGCATGGATGACGCGACCACGTGACATGCGCTATCTGCATAATCTGCAGAATCGCTGGGGACGATTTTGGGCCTTATTTTGACCCAGTTTTCGGCCTAGAAAAGCAGAGTAGAGGTAGAGAACATGCAGAAACCAATAACAACATTCATTCCGCATAGTTTTAGTTTGGAGATCTAGTTTTCCTCTCCTCTAGGTTTTTTCTCTACACATTCATAGTTTTTAGGATTTGTTATTTTCATTGTTTTTGCATTGGGATATTGAGAAGAGTTATTGCCTCATCAAGACTTCGACATTCTAGTTCGTTATCTTTACTTGTCTCTTACTCTTCCATGTTCCTTAATTTACTTAATTTTACCATTGGATTATTTTAGCATTTATTAATACAAGAATTAATTTTATTTTTAATTAATCTTTTGATCATTATTTATCATGTCTTTCTTTAATTTCCTTTCTTATGTTATGAATTCTTCATTTACAATGAGCGAGTAGTTCCCTAACTTGATGGGGAGTTGATTAAAAGGAACCCTTGAGTTGGGATGCTCAAGAGAAAGATTGTAATTGGGTTTATTGTTGGATTGCTCTCTAGTCACTAACACTAATCCTCCCAAGAGTGGATTGGAACTTGTGGATAGAAACAGCACTCCAACTTGTTTGACTTTTCCTTACTCGATGAGGGACAACTAAACATAATAACCCTCAATTATCAATTAATCTTGAGAGTACTCCAACAAGAATAGGGCTTCCAGCTAATCAACTCCCAGTCAAGGCTCTTATTTAAATTTATATAAATTCTCTAAATTAATTTTCTGCCATTCAACTCAAACCTTTTTGAAAACATCTGATTAATAAAGTAGCACACTTTTCTGCAACTCGTTGGGAGACGACCTGGGATCCATACTCCCAGTATTTTAATTTTAATTTCTGTGACACCCTTCTAAATTGATAAGCGGACTTCTGGTTGGTTGAGAACTATACTTGCAACGCATATTTTATGATCATTCTTAATTTTCCAATTTCCGCCAACATCAGAGACATTCATGGCAAAGTGTTGAGATCATAGGCTTTCTATCCTAGTCATGCAATGATTAATTCATCTTATTTAGTCAACTCCAACAAATAGGGAGAAAGTCAAACAAGACTAATCAATCATACCACAATAATAACAAGAATTTATCTTATTACGTCATCTCCAACATTAGAAGAAGGTATCATATTATCTTCCATGAGAGAAAGTCTAATAAGACTAGCTAGTCTCAATCCAAAAGTCCTAATTAACTTACTAATTAAATTAGCAAAAGATTAGCGTCAATGGAAACAATATTAGCTAACAACTCTAGATCACCAACATAAGTTGGGTTTTCATGACTCAAGATTGCCCAATTACTCTTTCCAAGCCAAGAATGCTCAAAATCTACTCTAAAGCCCAACCAAGCATTTTGTCAAACACTTGGTGGGTGCAAAGGGAAAGCATGGTAAATGTGCAAGAATAATAAAATCCACCAACTACCAATTGCAAGAAAAGTAAATCAACAACTCAAATCATCGATAAAAGAACATCAAACATTAAATTTCATTAAAGAAAAGATCCAAATCCAACAAAGGGCTCATGAACATAAAAAGAGACATAAAAGTAAAATTAACAAGAGAACTAAGAAGAATAGAGTAGTAACAACAAGAAATTAAAAGGAGAAACTAAATTAAAACAAGAATTAAAAGTTGGATTTAAGAAAAATAAACCTAAACTACCCTAAAATCTAGAGAGAGGAGAGAGCCTCTCTCTCTAGAATTCTACCCTAAAACATGATGAAAACTAAACTATGACTACTTTTTTCATTCTCCCTTCAATCGTTGAGTTCAATAGCATCAAAAATGGGTTGGATTGGGCCCAAAATGCTGCAAAATTGCTGGGAGCGATTTCATTAAAGTGGACCCACAGGCAGAATCGGCACGCACGCATACATGGCGCGTGCACACCACTAAGCGCAAAGTAACATATGGCATTTTGAAGCCCCGGATGTTAGCTTTCCAACGCAATTGGAATCGCCTCATTTGGACCTCTGTAGCTCAAGTTATGATCGATTGAATGCGAAGAGGTCAGGCTTGACAGCTTTACGGTTCCTTCATTTCTTTATGAGTTCTCCAACTTTGCATGCTTTTCTTCTCACTTCTTCCATCCAATACTTGCCTTATGAACCTGAAATCACTCAACAAACATATCAAGGCATCGAATGGAATTAAAGTAAATTAAAATCACCAATTTTAGGGCCTAAAAAGCATGTTTTCACATTTAAGTACAAATCAAGGGAGAATTGCAAAACCATGCTATTTCATTGAATAAATGTGGGAAAAGGTGATAAAATCTCCCAAAATAAGCACAAGATAAACCACAAAATCGGGGTTTATCAGTCTGTCAAGTACCCCGGCGTGCCACGCCCACTCTTTGGCGTGCCACGCCTCCTTGTTGTGAAACTGGCATGCCACGCCCACTCTTTGGCGTGCCAAGTCTTTAATGATGCACCAAAATCTCCTCTCTGGCCATTAGAACTAGCGTGCCATGCCCATAACCTGGTGTGCCACGCCCATTATGAAAATAGAGCTAGCGTGCCATGCGTTCGATGGCAGGTGGCATGCCTAGGTTTTGCAACGCTGAAGTAATGGCCATTTTCACCTTTATGTTTAACATCATCCATTAAGTGTTATATATCGTTGAAAAGCTCTTGATGTCAGCTTTCCAACGCCACCAAGATCACCTCATTTGGAACTCTAAAACTCAAGATATGTTCCTTTGAAAATGAAGAGGTCAAGATGGTAACTCTGCAGTGACATGTTTTTCTCCCTGTGTTTTCGGGGTCAATATCTTCCTCAATGCCAGTGTCCATTATAAAGTGTTAAATATGGTTGGAAAGCTCTAGATATCTACTTTCTAATGATACTAGAATCACTTCATTTGGAGTTGTGAAGCTCAAGATATCTTCATTTGAATGAGAGGAGGTCAGGCTAGCATATGCCCCAGCGTGCCACGCCCATAGTGGGGCTCAAAATAACTCCTCTGGAACTTAAGCCTGGCGTGCCACACCCAAAACACCAAGTGGCATGCCCTCTTTGAGATCTTGGCTTCACAAACTTGGCGTGCCACGCCCAAAGCTCCAAGTGGCACGACCATTGTGTTGTGTTAAGCAACCCTTCTCTGTTTTGTTGGACTGGCGTGTCACGCCTTGGTATTCAAGTGGCACGCCCATGTTAATGTTGCTTCTCTAAGCTTGGCGTGCCATGCCTGGATTCCAAGTGGCACGCCCAGCTTTCTTTAGTGTTTTTTCCTCCTTTTTATTGCTCTTTTCACCTGAAATTCAGTATAAACCCATTTCAAAGCAATGTACCAATATATATATATATCATTTGATGCATGTAATTGCATTAATTCAATGAGATTATGCTCTTCTTATGGTCTTTTTAGATAAGAAAAAGGGGTAGATAATGCAAGTCATCACAACACCAAACTTAAGCTTTGCAAGTCATCACAACACCCATAAAGTTTGACAAACCAAGGTGAGAAGAATAGCAATATTTATGTTCATGGTTGGCTAGTTTCTTATGCATGCTACAATCACAAAAGAAATTCAAATGATTGATGCTTCTATCTAGCTTATTTTATGAAATCTTTTTCTTTATGTTCCTTCCTTCAAACAAGCTTTTCATTCTTTTCTTAGCTTAGCTTCTTGGGTGCTTTGCACCATTTGTTGAAAGCTACAACTCTAAATGCTTTGTTTTCAAGTATTACTACTTGATACATAAGCACCACAAGCATTTAATTAGAGGACTCATTTTGCTCATTTGTTTCTTTTCTTTACTCTCTAATCATTGGTTCTTAGAGCCTTGAGCTTGAGGGAGTGCTTTTGTACTTGAGCCTAACCTTGACTCTAAGTGTTTTATTTTCAAGCTTTTTGCTTAATACATAAATATCACAAGTACTTAACAATTGAATTGTCATTGGTACTCAGAACCTTCAGCTTTCTCATTCTTTTCCTTTTCTTTTCTTGCCTTATTTGCATTTGCTTCTTCAAGGTTTTCGTGATTTCAAAAAGTTCATAAAATGTCCTAGATGAAAACTTCAATTAAACAAATTCAAATGCAATTGAGCAACAATAGTCATGCTAGCTTCCCAATACTTATATGCTCATGCTAGATTCTTCTTTAATTACCTTGTTTGTTTATGATCATAAAACTTAGTCACTTTAAACTCACAAAACTCAAGATGGTAGTCATAATGTCATGGCACATGTTACAATTCAGCAATCAAGCTATGCTTATTCACAACACACATGCATACAGAGAAAATAGAAGACAATCATACAATTTAAATGTACTGAAAAAAATAAGAGAAAAAGAAACTTTACCACCTTGTAGTTCATCTTCATTGTTATTCTCACTTTCCTCCTATTCTTTCCCTTCCTACACCAAACTTAGAATGATTGTTTGTCCTCAAGCAACAAATAAAACAATGGTGATGGAGTTTATGATGGGTCATGAATGTCTTAAACAATGAAATGTGAGTAATGCATGTGCTTAAGCAAGCAAAATTAAGGATACAATAAAGGCACAAGAAGTAAAAACAGAGACAATGTGATTGCATTAATAAGTGACGTGCATGGTACATAGCATGAAAAATAAGTGGCAACACCAAACTTAGTGTGACACTTTCATTTTAGAATGAAGCAAGTACCCAGTGAAGAATGAAAATCAAATTGTTGCATGGCAACACCAAACTTAGAATGCAATCATATGTCAAATTATTGAAAGTAAACTAAGTAAAAAAAGAAAATGTTACCTACGGTTGGGTTGCCTCCCAACAAGTGCTCTTTTAATGTCATTAGCTTGACATGTTGTTCATGACTTTCTTCCTCTTCTTCCAGTTTTTTAAGAGGAATGACCTCAAGATGAAAGGGGAGCAAGTTGATGTCCCCTGTTTTGAGTGCCTCCTAGCAAGCTCTCTTTTGTTATTAGCTTGATTTGCTTTGCTTGTTGAGATAGTAGGGGCGGGATTGTTTGTAGTTGACCTTTTCTTCTTCATGAATATTGTCCTTCTTTTCTTGGTCACCATCTTCTTTTTGGTGCCTTTGTTGGTTGCCTTTACTACTTTGATATCAAGACTTGGTTGTTGTGTGATGGTTGGAGTGTCTTCTTCACCAAGAGCTTCTTAAATTGGTGGTTCAATGAACTCACCCTTTATGCAACTCTCTGTTTTATTGGAGGGTGAACTCCCTTGGTTGTCTTCCTCCCTTTTTTCTACATGATTTTATTTTGCTTCCTTTGGGAGTGAGTTTGCATGTTTGTTTGTCACCTTTAGTAGCCTCTGTGGGTATGGAGATTTGGGCTTATATACTCTCACAACCTCCTCCTTCTTCATTGGGATTTCACTTGGTATAGGGGCTTCCTTTTCTTGTTTTTCTAATTCCTCCTTCATTTGGTCTAAATGCATTCCAATGTTCTTGATAGAAGTTTCTTGTTCTTTAAAAGAATTCCTACACCATTGGGTAAACTCCTCTATTTTTTCCATACACTTCTCTTCCTTCTCTCTAATGATTTTTATTTTCTCTCCAAGGCTTTCAAGGAGGGCTTCAATCTTGGATAATCTTTGGGTGTCTAAGAAAAGTTGTGTAGGTTGTGTTGGTTGGTTAGAGTTGGCTCCTACTAACCGTGCCATTACAACTTCTAATCTTGCAAATTTGCCATCAGGTGATGAAGAATTTAGACATGTAAAACTAGGAGGTGTAGTTGGATAATTAAGAGGTGATGGATCTTGATGAATGGGGTATGAATAATGAGTGAAATCTCTTTGATTTTGATCTTTCCAGCCACAACATGAGTAGTGATTACACCCATCAAAATATGGACCATTTTGTGGCTATGGAAAGCACCCCATTTCATGTTCTTGATACTCCCACCCACCATGAGTATAATAACGTGGATTACTTTGTGGTGGTGGAAAGTTTTCCATGAAATTTGATTGATCATTATGTCTCATTCTTTGGTGATATTCACAGCCACCATAAGGATAGTGACTTGAATCATTTTGTGGTGATGGACAATATCTCATATGATATGATTGATTGAAATGTGAGGTAAACTCCATTTAAATTTTGTAAAACACAAACACCAAGAAAAATTGAAATTCCTTATATCAGAGATAAGGAGTCCTTAGTGAGGCAATAACACAAACACATTAGTAGCAAGAGAAAATTAAAAGAAATTAAATGACAAAACGAAAAAGAAAAAAATGTCTAATCTAGGTAATCAACCAACCGGTAGTTTGTTAATCACAATTAATCACCGATAACGGCGCCATAAAACTTGATGACCGGAATTCACTACCCACATATAATGAATCCGTTCTTTGGCAAGCGCACCAAATTATCGTCAAGGAATAACCCACAATGGAGTGGGATCATATCCACAGAGATTAACGGATTAAGTAAGCAAGAGTTGATTAATTAGCCTAGTTAGACAAGCACAATTGGATGATAAGCAACAAGGAAATGTAAATAATATAAAAGTAAAGGAAAGCAATAAAGTACAAGAAAGTAAATGGCAAGAAAAGTAAAGTACAAGAAAGTAAAATGCTAGAAAGTAAATGACCAAAAAGTAAATAAGAAAGAAAGATAAAATATACATTGAGATCAAGAGATATTGAATTCTCCAGATTAATTGATTTCATCTCATCTTCAATCATGCAACTCATTGACCTCTTGGCAATCATGAGTGATTGAGTCCCAATCCCTTGGTAACCCAATCTCTCAAATCTTAATCAATAGCCAATACCTTGGTCTAATTGCTCATGAGAAGAGATGAAGAATGGTCCCTGATTATACCACACAACTTCCTAGATCCAATTATTGGGAGGATTAATGTCACTATATCCAACCCAAACCCAAATCTATTCAAGTGTGAGAAGGAATTTCAAGCATGGTTTTATGATTCCTCTTCCATGGCTCACATAAAACCCAAGATCATTCAATCTCTTTCCCAAGATAATTGAATGATAGAATGAAGAATGAAAATCCTTCAAGTAAATCAAGAGAAGATGAAGAGAAGAAGAATAAAAACATATTAATCCATCAAATTGTAATAGGACTCTCTTTCCCAATGGAAAGAGTTAGTGATTCATAACTAAAATATTTACAAGTAAGAAATTGGAAGAGGAGAGAAGTGTGGGTGAGAAGAGGGAGTCTGAAGACCCCTCTCTAGCAGAATTATTGGTGCCCAAAATATCCTCTAATTCTATGAAACTAAGGCCTTTATATAGGCTCTCCTAAATTACAAACTTAAATGAAATTGAAAGCAAATTACAATGAAATGAAAATAAACTATTCTAGATGCTTCTTGTGGCATTGATTGGTTGACAATTATGGCTTGAATGAGAGTTGGAGTGGGCTTGGTTGAAGGTTGGGGGCTGCAAGAAGAAGTTGGCGTGTGGTTCCAAGTGCCACTCCCACTTGATTCTGCTCTTTGGATTGTGACCCATTTGACACACTAAAAAGATGGAAATGTTTGGGCCTTAAATTGAATGTCCACTATAAAGTATTATATATTTTTGGAAAGCCTTGGATGTTAGCTTTCCAACGCCTTTAGAATCAACTCATTTGGATCTCTGTGGCTCAAGTTATACCCAGTTAAAGGTGAAGAGGTCAGTCTGTCAAGTACCCTGGCGTGCCACGCCCCCTTGTTGTGAAACTGGCATGCCACGCCCACTCTTTGGTGTGCCACGCCTTTAATGATGCACCAAAATCTCCTCTCTAGCCATTAGAACTGGCGTGCCACACCCAGAACCTGACGTGCCACGCCCATTATGAAAATAGAGCTAGCGTGCCACGCCTTCGATGGCAGGTGGCACGCCCAGGTTTTGCAATGCTAAAATAATGGCCATTTTTACCTTTATGTTTAATATCCACCATAAAGTGTTATATATCTTTAGAAAGCTCTTGATGTCAGCTTTCCAACGCCACCAAGATCACCTCATTTAGAACTCTAAAACTCAAGTTATGTTCCTTTGAAAATGGAGAGGTCAGGCTGGTAACTCTGCAGTGACGTATTTTTCTCCCTATATTTTTGGGGTCAATATCTTCCTCAATTCTAGTATCCATTATAAAATGTTAAATATGGTTGGAAATCTCTAGATATCTACTTTCTAATGATACTGGAATCACTTCATTTGGAGTTGTGAAGCTCAAGATATCTTCATTTGAATGAGAGGAGGTCAGGCTAGCATATGCCCCGGCGTGCCACGCCAAGGCTTTGGCGTGCCACGCACATAGTGGTGCTCAAAATAAGTCCTCTGGAACTTAAGCCTGGCGTGCCATACCCAAAACACCAAGTGGCACGCCCTCTTTGAGATCTTTGCTTAACAAACTTGGCGTGCCACGCCCAAAGCTCCAAGTGGCACGCCCATTGTGTTGTGTTAAGCAACCCTTCTCTGTTTTGTTGGAATGGCATGCCACGCCTTGGTATTCAAGTGGCACGCCCATGTTAATGTTGCTCCTCTAAGCTTGGCGTGCCACGCCTGGATTCCAAGTGGCACGCCCAGCTTCCTTTAGTGTTTTTCCTCCTTTTTATTGCTCTTTTCACCTGAAATTCAGTATAAACCCATTTCAAAGCAATGTACCAATATATATATCATTTGATGCATGGAATTGCAATGATTCAATGAGATTATGCTCTTTTTATAGTCCTTTTAGATAAGAAAAAGGGGTAGATGATGCAAGTCATCAGACACTCTTGACATGCTTTAGCATAATAATATAATCTTTAAGCATAGATGGCCAATATACTCGATCACGTCGAAGTACCCATTTTATTTTCTCTCCAGCTTGATGAGCACCACATATGCTCTTATGGGCTTCGCCAAGAGCAATATCCTTTTCAGATTGACTTAAACACCTCAAAAGGCTTCCTACAATACCTTTTTTACATAACATATTGTCCATCAATGCAAATTCATGGCTTTTAATTTAACTTTTCGATCAACTCGAATATTAGGATTTTGTAAATATTTCACAATTGGTTTCCTCAAATCGTCATCATCCCACTCATCTACAACTAAAACTTCCATTTCTTCAATAGGTGCCAGAATTTGTCGAACTTTTGCCAATTTTTCTGAAGTTTCAAGAAGTATTCTATATTTCGATGCAATTTGAGCCAACTCATTAGCAATCTTATTTCGAATTCATGGAATATGAACCAAGGACACTTTTCAAAAAGATACAATAACTTTCATGCTATCGATAAATACTTTTGTAATTTTTCATTATTACATTTGAATTCTTTCGACAATTGCTTTAAAACCAACTGAGAATCTCCTAAAATCTGAACATCCAACGCCCCTTTATCGATTAAAATCTCCAATCCAAAATTAATGCCTCAAACTCAGCGATATTATTTGAACACAGATACTTGAGTTCGAACAAGAATTCTGATGGGACACCTTCCGAAAAAATTATTAAAATCCCAACTCCATCACCATCTTTATGCTTTGAACAATCAAAATACAACTTCCAACAATTAGAATCTACGTCGATAATATTTGCCCCCTGGTCATTAGGATTATTCGGTCTATCAACGAGAAAATTCGCAATGACTTGACCTTTAACGGCCTTAGTCGGAACATATTGTAAATCAAATTCTGTTAAAGGAAGCATCCATTTGCCCAATCGACCTCTTAACATGAGATAAGATAATATGTATTTTATCAAATCCGTTTGAGCAACCACTTTGATAGTCTTTGCAACCATGTAACATTTCAATTTCATACAAGCATAGTAAAGAGACATACATAATTTCTCAATCGGAGAGTATCTTGACTCAATATCAGACATCATTCAACTCAAATAATAAATGGCCCTTTCATGACCCTCTTCATCATCTTGAACCGACATACATCCGATAGTATTTTTTGAAGCTGCAATATATAACTTTAATGGTTCATGAGGACGAACGATTGCCATTATTAGTGCTTTTGTTTATCTACTTCTCTTGTTAATTTTCTCTTGCCATTATTGTTACCTTTGATTTCTTCTAATACAATTTATGTTTTATATGTTTATTGTTGCTCTCTTTAATTGTTAGTCATTGATGCTTGCAATTGGTTGTTTAGACTTAATATTCCTTGTTAATTTTCTATATTTTTATTTTGTGCCTTCCAAGTGTTTGATAAAATGCTTGGTTGGATTTTAAATTAGATTTTTATGATCTTAACTTGGATTGATCAATTAGAGACTCTTGAGTTATCAAGATTCTTTTGTTGATTGTTGATTGAAAATTGCTAGTTGGCTTAGGCTTCGCTAAATCTAGTCTTTGATTAGAACTTGTGAACTTAAGTTGATTTTGCTCACTTAACTTTCCTTCATTATTAGAGGTTAACTAAGTGAAAGCAAAATGCAATTTCCATCACAATTGATGATGATAATGAGGATATGACTTCTAATTCTCTTTCCTTGCTAAGAGCTTTCTTAGTTATCCGTTTATTTTTCTCACACTTTATATTTTCTTGTTCCTATTTCAAAAACCCCAAAAATATACTTTTCCATAACCAATAATAAACATACTTCCTTGCAATTCCTTGAGAGATGACCCGGGGTTTGAATACTTCAGTTAATTTTATTGGGTTTGTACTTGTGACAAACAAATTAAATATTGATTGAGGTTTAATTGTCGGTTTAGAACTATACTTGCAACGCGCTTATTTTTGTGAAAATCTTTACCGACATTTTTTCTCCATCAATTTTTGGCGCCGTTGCCAGGAAATTGCAAATGTGTGCCTTATTATTGGTTATTGTATATATTAGCTTTTTGCTTGTATGTTAGTTTTTGTTAGTTTTAGGAATTTGTTGCTTATTTTTATTAGCTTTTGTTTTTATTTGCTACTATGAATTCTCACCCCTTTGGCTACAATGAGAACATGCATCAAGGATGGGACTGATGAAAGAGAATTAAGCCAATTCGGAAAACTATATAAAGTAATTCCATTGTGAGTATAGTCCAAATCGGCAATGGATCCCCTCAATCAAAATTCAATCCAAGATATTGTCACAATTCAAATCAAATTAACTGAGAGTATTTAAACTCCCGGGTTGTTCTCCCCAGGAACTAGTGCCAACAAGTGCATAAAATTGGTTGTGAAAGGAATTAGAAAAAGGGGTTTTCAATGACGAAAGCAAACAAAATAAAGGAATTAAAGAACGAGACAAAATTACAATTAATAAACTAATAAAGGAATAAAAGAACTATTTTTGTAATATGGACAAGTAATGCTATAAAGTGATTAAAATGTGGTTCAAAATATAAATGAAACCTTGACTTGGGATGAGTTATGGAATCCCTTCCTTGCCATAACCACAACTATGATAATTATGATGGATTAATCTCACTAAGTCAATCCTTAACATCGAAGGATAAGTCAAGTGAGCATAATTGTTATTAATCCACAAATCCTAGCTAACTTACCAAATTAATTAGTAAAAAGCTAGCGTTAGTGGAAACAATAACAACTAACAACCCAATAATTATCACTAAATGTTGGACATTATAGCTCTAGTAATCCATAAACTCATTTTTCCCTAGCCAAGGGGTGGAAATTACCCCATAATCAAAATTGGCATTTCATCGAACACCTAATAGGCATATTCACAAAACATGGCAAAATTGGAAAAATGATAAAAACTATGAACAACCAAGTGATCAAAAACAACAAAAGCAATCCAATAAACATATAAAAACCATCAAATTCATTAACCAAAACTCAAGATTGTAAAACTCTATATATATTAACAAAGGAAGCTAAAATATATGAAAGTGTAGACAAGGTAATCTAATAAAAGAGAAATTAAAGAAATACTTACAATAAGATAGCAAGAATCCAAAACCAAATTGAACTATAAAATGTTACAAACCCTAATTAAACCTAAGGAAGTTTTGAAAGAAAACCTAAACTAAAACTACCCAAAAACTACTCCTAAAATGTATTCTATGAAGTATGGTAGTGTATGTTCTTATTTGGTGTTGCTTCCCCCTTCAAATATGCCTCCAAGCCATCAGAAATGGGCCAAAAAGCCTCTCCAAATGTGAGTCACGTAACTTTTTAATGAAGTCACGCGCTGGTGCCTGTGCGTACGCATAGCCTGTGCGTGGGCACAGGTGCTGATTTTGATCCTGCCTTGTGCGTGGGTACAGCCTGTGCGTGGGCACAGGTGCTGATTTTGACCCTGCCTTGTGCGTGGGCAAAGGTGCTGATTTTGACCCTGCCTTGTGCGTGGGCACAGAAGGTGTGCATGGACACAGGCTGAAACACTTTTCTCCTTTGATTTTTTTCATGTTTTCTCCCAATTCCATGCTTTGCTTCCACTCTTATCAAGCCAACCCAGCCTATTACACCTAAAATCACTCATCAAAATTATCAAGGCATCAAGTGGGATAAAAGTGGGATAAAAGTAATTATATTAAGCACAAAATAGCATGTTTTCACAATTAAGCTCAATTTAGGGAGAGAACATAAAAGTATGCTATATAGGTAAATAAATGTGGGTTTATATGATAAAATCTACTCAAATCAATCTAAAATTTATCATCAAATATGGATTCATCAATTCTCCCACACTTAAACAATAGCATGTCATCATGCTAAACACATATAAAGGGGAAGGATAAAAGGGCAAGCAACTTATTCAATGCAAATACTTATATGCATGCAACTATGCTAAATGCTATCTATCTATATCTGTACTATGACTCCTACTGAGTTTGGCAAAAACAAACAAGAGAATTCCAATCAATCCAAAATAAAACCTTGGGGCTAAGGTAAGAAAGTATAGCAATATGACCAATGTCCAAATAATTGAATTGAGATTTTCAAACTAGTGATGAGAGAATTTTTGTGTGGTTTAGAATTTCACAAATGAATTCTCGTTGCAAGTATAGTTTCTAAACCAAAAATAATCTTTTCATACAAAAACTTGTTTGTCACAAGTAACAAACCCCTAAAATTAATAACCGAAGTATTCAAACCTCGGGTCGTTCTCCCTAGGAATTGCAATAAGGTATTCTTGTTATTGGCTATGAAGTATGTTTTGGGGTTTTTGAGTTAAGAGACAAGAAATGTAAATTGCTAAGAAATAAACTAACACTAACAAAAGCTAAAAAGGTCTTGGCAAGGGTTAGTGGTCAAGGATCTCTATCCCTATTACTAACCACAACATGAGAATTGGCAAGGATCAATCCCATTAAATTATCCTCTAACAAGTAAAGGAAAGTCAAGTGAGCTATATCAATCCAAGTCCATAAGTCTTAGCTATTCACTAATTGAATTAATGAGAGCTAGAGTCAATGGCTACCAATCATCAATCATTTAGACATTAGTAACTCAAGAGTTCCTAAGTTACCTTCCCAAGCCAAGAGCACTAAAATCTACTCTAACATTCTTCCAAGCATTTCATCAAATACTTGGAAGGCACAAAAGGTAAACAACATGAATTGCAAGAATTAAAGAGAGATCTAGCTACAAAGGTAAGAGATCAATAATAGGAAATCAAAACAATTATGAAACAACAAAGAACTTACCAATTGTATTGAAGAAAAAATGTAGATCTACAAAAGAATTCATAAACTACAACTAACAATACAAAGAACTACAAGAGAAGTAGAATGCTACAACTACAAGAGGACAATTAAGGAGGAAAAAGGAAATTAAGCAAGAGGAGAAGAAGTAGATCTAGATCTAAATCTAATCCTAATTCTAGAGAGAAGAGAGAGCTTCTATCTCTAGAAACTAACTAAAGGCTTGATAAAACTAAACTAAAACTAACTAAGTGTCTAAGTGTCTCATCCCTCTTCAATCCTTGGGTTAAATAGCATCAGAAATGAGTTGGATTGGGCCCAAAATGCTTCAGAAATCGCTGGCCACGAGTAACAATTAGTGAATCACGTGCCATCATCGATGTGTACGCGTACAGTGTGCGTGCGCATCCCTAAACACCAGGCAACTATGGAAAATTTTATATCATTTTGAAGCCCCGGATGTTAGCTTTCCATTGCAACTGGAACCGTCTCATTTGGACCTCTGTAGCTCAAGTTATGATCGATTAAGTTATCTATTTCTTTGCGATTCCTTCATTTCTTGATGAGTTCTCCAGCTCTACATGCTTTTTCTTCATTCCCTCAATCCAATCTTTACCTCCTAAACCTGAAATCACTTAGCAAACACATCAAGGCATCTAATGGAATCAAGGTGAATTAAATTTAGCTATTTTAAGTCCTAAAAAGTATGTTTTTACTCTTAAGCACAATTAAAGGAGAATTTACAAAACCATGCTATTTCATTGGATACATGGGAGAAAAGTTGACAAAACCCTCTAAATTCAACACAGGATAAACCCTAAAAATAGAGTTTATCAACCTCCCCACACTTAAACCATAGCATGTCCTCATGCTAAACTAAGAATGAAGCAAGGGGTATGACATTTATTCAATGCAACCTATCTATATGCATCCTATCTAAATGAATGCAACTAAATGCAAAATGATTCTACCTACTTGGTTAAAAATAAATCAATCCTCCAAGAGCATGTATAAACGGGTAGGGCTAAGTTCATATGACGATTCATGAATCCTACCAATTCAAGTATAAAAATGAAGTTCAAGTAGACTTACAAGAAGAATGCTCATGAAAGCCAGGAATCAAGGAATTGAGCATCGAACCCTCACCGGAAGTGTTTGCACTCTAGTCGCTCAAGTGTGTAGGGTCGATTCTCTCAATTCTCCCCTAATCATGCTTTCCAAGATTTGTTTTTCATCTAACAATCAACAATTACTCAATGCATGCATACAAATATCATGAGGTCTTTCCATAGGTTGTAATGGGGCTAGGGTCAAGGTAGGATTGTATATGGTTAAGTGGACTAAAATTTGAATCTTTGATCAACTTAAACTTCCCACCTAACCTATGGCAACCTATACAATTTAAGTACTAACCTAACTACCCATCCTTCACTTTTTCCACATACTCATGCATTCTTTTCTTGATTACAACTCATATGCATTGATCTTTATTGAGCTTTACTTTGGGGCATTTTGTCCCCTTTTTATTTCTTTCTTTTTCTTTTTCTTTTTCTTTTCTTTTTTCCATATTTTTTTTTCTTTTGATATATATAAATTTTTCTTTCTTTTCGTTTTTCTTATTTTTTTTCTTTTTCAATAAAGTATATACAAAAATAGTCTCAATGTATATGGTTTTACATTTAATCAACACATGAGTATGTACCCAATTCCCAAATATAGAAATACAAACAAAAACACCCTTTTCTCTCAACCAATGTCCCAAGTTTTCCACACTTGAATGATACTCACACTCACTAGCCTAAGCTAATCAAAGATCCAAATAAAGGACATTTATTGTTTTTCGCTTAAAGGCTTGTAATGTACTAAATTAAAGAACAAGTAGGTTAATCGTAGGCTCAAAGTTGGCTAACAAAGGTTGATAAAAAGTAAGCCTGTTTGGGTAAGTGAGCTAAATGAAATGATGACCTCAATCATATAAGTGCATGAATACAAGGAATAATGGACATATAGAATCAAACAAATCAAAGATCATAATCATAGAAAGAGAATAATTGCACACAAGAAGGGAAAATAAATGATTATAAGATGTAACCACACCATTAGGCTCAAAACTCACAAGCTTGTGTTCTTAGCTCAAAAACCATGTTCCAAAATAAATTCATTCAAGCAAGTTTAACAAATTTTTTTCCAAATTGGTAGGGTGCCCTAAAAATAGTTTCTTGGAAAAGAGATCATCACCCTAACCAAGTAGTCCTAATAAGAAAGAAGTGGTAAAAATATGTACAAATTCTAACTAACATGCAACCTATCATGCAATGCAACAACTAGCTAACATTGGTGTTGAAAACGGAAATTGTTACCCATGGAGATCGGTCGGACAACTGATGAGCGGATAATTTATACGCTTTTTGGCATTATTTTTACATAGTTTTCAGTATAATTTAGTTAGTTTTTAGTATATTTTTTATTAGTTTTTAAATAAAAATTACATTTCTGGAATTTACTATGAGTTTGTGTGTTTTTCTGTGATTTCAGGTATTTTCTGGCTGAAATTGAGGGACTTGAGCAAAAATCAGATTCAGAGGTTGAAGAAGGACTGCAGATGCTGTTGGATTCTGACCTCCCTGAACTCAAAGTGGATTTTCTAGAGCTACAGAACTCCAAATGGCACGCTCTCAATTGCGTTGGGAAGTAGATATCCAGGGTTTTACATCAATATATAATAGTCCATACTTTGCCCGAGTTTAGATGATGAAAACTGACGTTGAACGCCAGTTCCATGCTGCATTCTAGAGTTAAATGCCAAAAACAGGTTGCAAAGTGGAGTTAAACGCCAGAAACAGGTTATAAACTGGCGTTCAACTCCAAGAAGGACCTCTACACGTGTAAAGCTCAATGCTCAGCCCAAGCACACACTAAGTGGGCCCCGGAAGTGGATTTCTGCATCATTTACTTATCTCTGTAAACCCTAGTAACTAGTTTAGTATAAATAGGACTTTTTACTATTGTATTTACATCTTTGGAACATCTTTAGTTTCATCTCTAGATCATGGAGGCTAGCCATTCGGCCATGCCTGGACCTTGTTCTTATGTATTTTCAACGGTAGAGTTTCTACACACCATAGATTAAGGTGTGGAGCTCTGCTGTTCCTCGTGAATTAATACAAAGTACTACTGTTGTTCTATTCAATTCAAGCTTATTCCTATTCTAAGATATCCATTCGCACCCAAGAACATGATGAATGTGATGATTATGTGACGCTCATCATCATTCTCACCTATGAATGCGTGCCTGACAAACACTTCCATTCTACATGTAAACAAGCTAGAATGAGTATCTCTTAGATATCTAATACAAGAGACCGAGTTCGAGATATTAGAATCTTCGTGGTATAAGTTAGAACCCATGGATGGCCATTCCTGAGATTCAGAAACTCTAAACCTTGTCTGTGGTATTCCGAGTAGGATCTGGGAAGGGATGGTTATGACGAGCTTCAAACTCGCGGGTGCTGGGCGCAGTGACAGACGCAAAAGGATAGTAAATCCTATTCCAGTATGATTGAGAAGCGACAGATGATTAGCCATGCGGTGACAGCGCATTGGACCATTTTCACAGAGAGGATGGGATGTAGCCATTGACAACGGTGATGCCCTACATAAAGCTTGCCATGGAAAGGAGTAGGAATGATTGGATGAAGACAGCAGGAAAGCAGAGGTTCAGAGGAACGAAAGCATCTCTAAATGCTTATCTGAAATTCTCACTAATGAATTACATAAGTATCTCTATCCTATTTTATGTTTTATTTATCTTTTAATTATTAAAACTCTATAACCATTTGAATCCACCTGAATGAGATTTACAAGGTGACCATAGCTTGCTTCAGGTCGACAATCTCCGTGGGATCGACCCTTACTCACGTAAGGTTTATTACTTGGACGCCCAGTGCACTTGCTGGTTAGTTGTATTGAAATTGTGAAAAAGAACTAAGATTATGAACGTGCGTATTAAGTTTTTTAGCACCGTTACCAAGGAATGAACGATCACGATTTCGTGCACCAAGTTTTTGGTGCCGTTGCCGGGGATTGTTCGAGTTTGAACAACTGACGGTTCATCTTGTTGATCAGATTAGGTAATTTTATTTCAATTTTAAGCTTTTTATTTCTTATTTTCGAAAAATACAAAAAATAATTTCTTCTTTTTCGTTTTTCAGAATTAATTTTCGAAAAATAAAAAAAAATTAATAAAATCATAAAATCAAAAATATTTTTTGTGTTTCTTGTTTGAGTCTATAGTCAAGTTTTAATTTTGGTGTCAATTGCATCTTTTTAATTTTCCAAAAAATTATTTTCGAAAATTTCATGCATTGCATTCTTCATGATCTTCAAGTCGTTCTTGGCCAGTCTTCTTGTTTGATCTTTATATTTTCTTGTTTTGTGTCTTTTCTTATTTTTCATATGCATTCTTGAATCATTAATGTCTAAAGAATAAAAATTTTTAAGTTTGGTGTCTTGCATGTTTTCTTTTATTGAAAATTTTCAAAAATAAGTTCTTGGTGTTCATCTTGACATTCAAAGTGTTCTTGGTGTTCATCTTGACATTCATAGTGTTCTTGCATGCATCATTTGTTTTGATCCAAAATTTTCATACATTGAGTCTTTTTGATGTTTTTCTCTCTCATCATTAAAATTCAAAAATAAAAAAATATTTTTCCCTTATTCTCTCATAAATTTTCGAAAATTTGAGTTGACTTTTTCAAAAAATTTTCAAAATTAGTTGTTTCTTATGGGTCAAATCAAATTTTCAATTTAAAAATTCTATCTTTTTCAAATCTTTTTTCAAAAATCAAATCTTTTTCAATTTTTCTTTTAAATTTTCGAAAATTTGAAATTGATTTTCAAAAATCTTTTTCTTATTTTCTATTTCATATTTTTGAAATTAATGCTAACAATTAATGTGATTGATTCAAAAATTTTAAGTTTGTTACTTGCCTAGTAAGAAAGGTTCAATCTTTAAACTCTAGAATCATATCTTTTTAGTTTTTTGTTAGTCAAGTAATCAACTTTAATTTTCAAAATCAAATCTTTTTAAATCTCTCTTTCAAATCTTTTTCAAAATAAGTTTCAATCACATCTTTTTCAAAATCAATTTCAAAATCTTTTCTAACTTCTTATCTTTTCAAAATTGATTTTCAAATCTTTTTCAATTAACCACTTAACTTTTTGATTGATTTTAATAGTTTACTATTTCAATCATATCTTTTTCAAAACTACCTAACTAATTCTCTCTCTAATTTTCGAAAATCCCTTCCCTCTTTTTCAAAAAATTCCTTTTTAATTAATTAATTGTTTTAAAAATTTAATTTAATTTAATTTCAATTTTAATTTTCGAATTTTAAATTTAATTTTAAAATAATTTTTTTATTTTCGAATTATTCTTCTCATTTCTCATCTCCTTCTATTTATTTATTTATTTACTAATACTTCTCTTCATCTCAAAATTCGAACCATCTCTTCCTCTTGGTGTTCGAATTTCTCTTCTTCTATTCTTTTCTTCTTCTACTCACATAAAGAAATCTCTATACTGTGACATAGAGGATTCCATATTTTATTTTCTGTTTTCTTCTTTTTCATATGAGCAGGAACAAGGATAAGAATATTCTTGTTGAAGCTGATCCTGAACCTGAAAGGACTCTGAAGAGGAAGCTAAAGGAAGCTAAAGCACAACTCTCCGGAGAAAATCTGACAGAAATTTTCGAAAAAGAAGAAAACATGGCCGAAAATAATAACAATGCAAGGAAGATGCTTGGTGACTTTACTGCAGCAAATTCCAATTTACATGGAAGAAGCATCTCAATCCCTGCCATTGGAGCAAACAATTTTGAGCTTAAACCTCAACTAGTTTCTTTGATGCAACAGAACTGCAAGTTTCATGGACTTCCATCTGAAGATCATTTTCAGTTCTTAACTGAATTCTTGTAGAACTGTGATACTGTTAAGACCAATGGGGTTGATCTCGAGGTCTACAGACTTATGCTTTTCCCGTTTGCTGTAAGAGACAGAGGTAGAATATGGTTGGACTCTCAACCTAAAGACAGCCTGAACTCTTGGGATAAGCTGGTCACGGCTTTCTTAGCCAAGTTCTTTCCTCCTCAAAAGCTTAGTAAGCTTAGAGTGGATGTTCAAACCTTCAAACAGAAAGAAGGTGAATCCCTCTATGAAGCTTGGGAGAGATACAAGGAACTGACCAAAAAGTGTCCTTCTGACATGCTTTCAGAATAGACCATCCTGGATATATTCTATGATGGTCTGTCTGAGTTATCAAAGATGTTACTGGACCATTCTATAGGTGGATCCATTCACCTAAAGAAAATGCCTGCAGAAGTTCAAGAACTCATTGACATGGTTGCAAATAACCAGTTCATGTACACTTCTGAAAGGAATCCTGTGAATAATGAGACGCCTATGAGGAAAGGAGTTCTTGAAAATAATACTCTGAATGCCATATTGGCTCAGAATAAAATATTAACTCAGCAAGTCAATGTGATCTCTCAGAGTCTGAATGGATTGAAGGAATCATCCAACAGTACTAAAGAGGCATCTTCTGTAGAAGAAGCTTATGATCCTGAGAACCCTGCAATAGCAGAGGTGAATTACATGGAGGAACCCTATGGAAACACCTATAATCCCTCATGGAGAAATCATCCAAATTTCTCATGGAAGGATCAACAAAAGCCTCAACAAGGCTTTAATAATGGTGGAAGAAACAGGTTTAGCAATAGCAAGCCTTTTCCATCATCCACTCAGCAACAGACAGAGAATTCTGAGCAGAATCCATCTAGCTTAGCAAATATAGTCTCTGATCTATCTAAGGCCACTATGAGTTTCATGAATGAAACAAGGTCCTCCATTAGAAATTTGGAGGCACAAGTGGGCCAGTTGAGTAAAAGAGTCACTAGAATAGCTCCTAGTACTCTCCCAAGCAATACAGAAGAGAATCCAAAGAGAGAGTGCAAGGCCATTGATTTAACCATCATGGCCGTACCTACAAGGGAGGGAGAGGACGTGAATCCCAGTGAGGAAGACCTCCTGGGATGTCCAGTGATCAACAAGGAGTTTCTCTCTGAGGAACCAAAGGAATCTGAGGCTCATCTAGAGACCATAGAGATTCCATTGAACCTCCTTATGCCATTCATGAGCTCTGATGAGTATTCTTCTTCTAAAGAGAATGAGACTTGGGAAGATGAACCTCCCTTGCTCATCAATGAACTGAGTGATCTGGATCAACTGAAATTGCCTCAGAAGAAACAGGATCCTGAAAAGTTTTGAATACCTTGTACCATAGGCACCATAACCTTTGAGAAGGCTCTATGTGACCTTGGATCAGGGATAAACCTCATGCCACACTCTGTAATGGAGAAACTGGGAATCTTTGAGGTGCAAGCTACCAGAATCTCATTAGAGATGGCAGACAACTCAAGAAAACAGGCTTATGGACAAGTAGAGGACGTGCTAGTAAAGGTTGAAGGCCTTTACATCCCTGCTGATTTCATAATCCTAGATACTGGGAAGGATGAGGATGAATCCATCATCCATGGAAGACCCTTCCTAGCCACAGCAAGAGCTGTGATTGATGTGGACAGAGGAGAATTGATCCTTCAACTGAATGAGGATAACCTTGGGTTTAAAACTCAAGGATCTCCTTCTGTAACCATGGAGAGGAAGCATAAAAAGCTTCTCTCACTGCAGAGTCAACCAAAGCCCCCAAAGTCAAACTCTAAGTTTGGTGTTGGGAGGCCACTACCAAACTCTAAGTTTGGTGTTGAACCCCCATATTCAAACTCTAAGTTTGGTGTTGGGAGGTTCCAACAATGCTTTGAACATCTGTGAGGCTCTATGAGAGCTCACTGTCAAGCTATTGACATTAAAAAAGCGCTTGTTGGGAGCCAACCCAATGTTATCTAATTATATTTCTTTATTTTCTATTGTTATTTTATGTTTTCTTTAGGTTGATGATCATGTGAAGTCACAAAAACTACTGAAAAATCAAAAATAGAATGAAAAATAGAATGAAAAACAGCACACCCTGGAGGAGAACAGTCTGGCGTTTAAACGCCAGAAACAAGCATCTACCTAGCATTAAACGCCAGAACAGAGCATGGAAGTGGCGTTTAACGCCAGAAACAGGCAGCAGTCTGGTGTTAAACGCCAAGATTGCACAGCAAGGGTATTTTACACGCCTAATTAGAGCAGGGATGTTAGGTCCTTGACCCCACTTGATCTGTGGACCCCACAGGATCCCCACATCTTCTTCTCTCCTCTTCACACCTTTTCATAACTCTCTTCCCCAAATACCCTTCACCAATCACCTCAATCACTCTTTCCCATCACCTCTTCACCACTCACATCCATCCTCTCTTCCCCATAAACCCCACCTACCTTCAAATTTCAAACTAATTTCCCTCCCAAACCCAACCCTAATGACCGAACCCTACACCTCCCCACACTCCTATATAAACCCCTCATTCCTCCTTCATTTTCACACAACACAACCCTAAATTCACCCTTGGCCGAAAATACCTCACCCTCTATCTCCTCCATTTTCTTCTTCTTCTACTATTTTTCTTTCTTCTTTTGCTCGGGGACGAGCAAAAATTTTAAGTTTGGAGTGGTAAAAGCATTGCTTTTTGTTTTTCCATAACCATTTATGGCACCTAAGGCCAGAGAAACCTCTAGAAAGAGGAAAGGGAAGACAATTGCTTCCACCTCTGAGTCATGGGAGATGGAGAGATTCATCTCAAAGG
>NC_029792.2:48835841-48838784 GCF_000816755.2 Arachis ipaensis
TTCCCATCACCTCTTCACCACTCACATCCATCCTCTCTTCCCCATAAACCCCACCTACCTTCAAATTTCAAACTAATTTCCCTCCCAAACCCAACCCTAATGACCGAACCCTACACCTCCCCACACTCCTATATAAACCCCTCATTCCTCCTTCATTTTCACACAACACAACCCTAAATTCACCCTTGGCCGAAAATACCTCACCCTCTATCTCCTCCATTTTCTTCTTCTTCTACTATTTTTCTTTCTTCTTTTGCTCGGGGACGAGCAAAAATTTTAAGTTTGGTGCTTTTTTATTTTTCTATAACCATTAATGGCACCTAAGGCCAGAGAAATCTCTAGAAAGAGGAAAGGGAAGGCAATTGCTTCTACCTCTGAGTCATGGGAGATGGAGAGATTTATCTCAAAGGTCCATCAAGACCACTTCTATGAAGTTGTGGCCAAGAAGAAAGTGATCCCTGAGGTTCCTTTCAAGCTCAAGAAGAATGAGTATCCGGAGATCCGACTTGAGATCCAAAGAAGAGGTTGGGAAGTTCTCACCAACCCCATTCAACAAGTCAGAATCCTAATGGTTCAAGAGTTCTATGCAAACGCATGGATCACAAGGAACCATGATCAAAGTGTGAACCCAAATCCAAAGCATTGGCTTACCATGGTTCGGGGAAAATACTTAGATTTCAGTCCGGAAAATGTAAGGCTGGCGTTCAACTTGCCAATGATGGAAGAGAATGCACGCCCCTACACTAGAAAGGTCAACTTTGATTAAAGGTTGGACCAAGTCCTTATGGACATATGTGTGGAAGGAGCTCAATGGAAAATTGACTCAAGGGGCAAGCCGGTTCAACTAAGAAGGCATGACCTCAAACCAGTGGCTAGGGGATGGCTAGAGTTCATTCAACGCTCAATCATTCCTACTAGTAATCGGTCTGAAGTTACTATAGACCAGTCCATCATGATCCATAGCATCATGATTGGAGAAGAGGTGGAAGTTCATGAGATTATACCTTAAGAACTCTACAAGGTGGCTGACAAGTCCTCCACTTGGGCAAGGTTAGCCTTTCCTCACCTCATATGCCACCTCTGCAATTCGGCTGGAATTGACATAGAGGGAGACATCCTCATTGAAGAGGATAAGCCCATCACTAAGAAAAGGATGGAGCAAACAAGAGATCATGGACCTCAACATGAGCATGAGGAAATTCCTCACCATGAAATCCCTGAGATGCCTCAAGGGATGCACTTCCCTCCACAAAATTATTGGGAGCAAATCAACACCTCCCTAGGAGAATTAAGTTCCAATATGGGACAATTAAGGGTGGAGCACCAAGAGCACTCCATCATCCTCCATGAAATTAGAGAAGATCAAAGAGCTATGAGGGAGGAGCAAGAAAGACAAGGAAGAGACAAAGAGGAGCTCAAGAGTACCATTGGTTCTTCAAGAAGAGGAAGACGCCACCCTCACTAAGGTGGACTCATTCCTTAATCTCCTTGTCTATTTATTTTCTATTTTTCGGTTTTTGAGCCTTATGTGTTATTTATGTTTGTGCCTTTACTACATGATCATTAGTATTTAAGTGTCTATGCCTTAAAGTTATGAATATGAATCCATCACCTCTCTTGAATGAAAAAATGTTTTAATTACAAAAGAACAAGAAGTACATGGTTTGGAATTCATCCTTGAAACTAGTTTAATTATTTTGATGTGGTGACAATACGTTTTGTTTTCTGAATGAATGCTTGAACAGTGCATATGTCTTTTGAAGTTGTTGTTTATGAATGTTAAATATGTTGGCTCTTGAAAGAATGATGAAAAAAGAGAAATGTTATTTGATAATCTAAAAAATCATAAAAATGATTCTTGAAGCAAGAAAAAGTAGTGAATACAAAAGCTTGCAGAAAAAAATGGCAAAAATAAAAGAAAAAGAAAAAGAAAAAGCAAGCAGAAAAAGCCAAAAGCTCTTTAAACCAAAAGGCAAGAGCAAAAAGCCAATAGCCCTTAAAACCAAAAGGCAAGGGTAATAAAAAGGATCCAAGACTTTGAGCATCAGTGGATAGGAGGGCCTAAAGGAATAAAATCCTGGCCTAAGCGGCTAAACCAAGCTGTCCCTAATCATGTGCTTGTGGCGTGAAGGTGTCAAGTGAAAACTTGAGACTGAGCGGTTAAAGTCAAGGTCCAAAGAAAAAACAGAGTGTGCTTAAGAACCCTGGACACCTCTAATTGTGGACTTTAGCAAAGCTGAGTCACAATATGAAAAGGTTCACCCAGTTATGTGTCTGTGGCATTTATGTATCCGGTGGTAATACTGGAAAACAAAGTGCTTAGGGCCACGGCCAAGACTCATAAAGTAGCTGTGTTCAAGAATCAACATACTGAACTAGGAGAATCAATAACACTATCTGAATTCTAAGTTTCTACAGATGCCAATCATTCTGAACTTCAATGGATAAAGTGAGATGCCAAAACTATTCAAGAGGCAAAAAGCTACAAGTCCCGCTCATCTGATTGGAGCTAAGTTTCATTGATATTTTAGAAATTATAGTATATTCTCTTCTTTTTATCCTATTTGATTTTCAGTTGCTTGGGGACAAGCAAAAATTTAAGTTTGGTGTTGTGATGAGCGGATAATTTATACGCTTTTTGGCATTGTTTTTACATAGTTTTCAGTATAATTTAGTTAGTTTTTAGTATATTTTTTATTAGTTTTAAAATAAAAATCACATTTCTGGACTTTACTATGAGTTTGTGTGTTTTTCTATGATTTCAGATATTTTCTGGCTGAAATTGAGGGACTTGAGCAAAAATCAGATTCAGAGGTTGAAGAAGGACTGCAGATGCTGTTGCATTCTGACCTCCCTGCACTCAAAGTGGATTTTCTAGAGCTACAGAACTTCAAATGGCGCGCTTCTAATTGCGTTGGAAAGTAGACATCCAAGGCTTTCCAG
>NC_029792.2:48840045-48846041 GCF_000816755.2 Arachis ipaensis
ATTGCGCGCTCTCAATTGCGTTGGAAAGTAGACATCTAGGGCTTTCCAGCAATATATAATAGTCCATACTTTGCCCGAGTTTAGACGATGCAAACTGGCGTTGAATGCCAGTTCTATGCTGCATTCTGGAGTTAAACGCCAGAAAAAGGTTGCAAAGTGGAGTTAAATGCCAGAAATAGGTTATAAACTGGCGTTTAACTCCAAGAAGGACCTCTACACGTGTAAAGCTCAATGCTCAGCCCAAGCACACACCAAGTGGGCCCCGGAAGTGGATTTCTGCATCATTTACTTATCTCTGTAAACCCTAGTAACTAGTTTAGTATAAATAGGACTTTTTACTATTGTATTTACATCTTTGGAACATATTTAGTTTCATCTCTAGATCATGGAGGCTGGCCATTCGGCCATGCCTGGACCTTGTTCTTATGTATTTTCAACTGTAGAGTTTCTACACACCATATATTAAGGTGTGGAGCTCTGCTGTTCCTCATGAATTAATACAAAGTACTACTGTTGTTCTATTCAATTCAAGCTTATTCCTATTCTAAGATATCCATTCGCACCCAAGAACATGATGAATGTGATGATTATGTGACGCTCATCATCATTCTCACCTATGAACGCGTGCCTGACAAACACTTCCGTTCTACATGTAAACAAGCTAGAATGAGTATCTCTTAGATATCTAATACAGGGGACCGAGTCCGAGATATTAGAATCTTCGTGGTATAAGTTAGAACCCATGGATGGCCATTCCTGAGATCCAAAAACTCTAAACCTTGTCTGTGGTATTCCGAGTAGGATCTGGGAAGGGATGGTTGTGACGAGCTTCAAACTCGCGAGTGCTGGGCGTAGTGACAGACGCAAAAGGATAGTAAATCCTATTCCAGTATGATCGAGAACCGACAGATGATTAGCCATGCAGTGACAGCGCATTGGACCATTTTCACAGAGAGGATGGAATGTAGCCATTGACAACGGTGATGCCCTACATAAAGCTTGCCAAGGAAAGGAGTATGAATGATTGGATAAAGACAGCAGGAAAGCAGAGGTTCAGAGGAACGAAAGCATCTCTATACGCTTATCTGAAATTCTCACTAGTGAATTACATAAGTATCTCTATCCTATTTTATGTTTTATTTATCTTTTAATTATTAAAACTCTATAACCATTTGAATCCGCCTGACTGAGGTTTACAAGGTGACCATAGCTTACTTCAGGCCGACAATCTCCGTGGGATCGACCCTTACTCACGTAAGGTTTATTACTTGGATGACCCAGTGCACTTGCTGGTTAGTTGTATCGAAATTGTGAAAAAGAACTAAGATTATGAACGTGCGTATTAAGTTTTTTAGCGCCGTTACCAAGGAATGAATGATCACGATTTTGTGCACCAACAACCTCCCCACACTTGAAGATTGCACTGTCCTCGGTGCATGCAACGAAGAGCAAGGTGGACTGGCTGCTACAATTGATGAGCTCCTTCAAAAGGTTGTGCGGATGACTTATTGGTTGCCCTATTTAAAAGCTTTTCCTTTCGCCTTCTTTTGGTGGCCAGCCTAAACGGAAAGAAAAAGAAAGAGAATTAAGCCGTCAACAAAGATATCAAAGCAAATAGAACATAGCCGGGGGCTAATACCAAGTAAGAGTATGGTTCTCTACTACATCGTAGCTACAACATGTAAATGGAAAGCGATATAAGTCAAGGCATATCAACTAATACCTGATGCAAGAGTAAAGTCAAAGCATGAAGAGCATGTTGAGCATCAAGATCAAATAAGAATTGACACAAACAGGATTAGTGATAAGCATGAGAGTATTTGGTCCCATCATCACTCAATGATAATGAGGCACAAGAGCAAAGGATAATGAGTTAGGAAGGACTAAAGCACTAATCTCGTGTGTAGAACAAATATTACAATTAATGCAACAAGTCATAAAGCACTAAAACAATGCAAGAAATTCTCAACAACTGAGTAAGAGAATTCAACACCATTATTAAAATGAGAAACTTAGAAAATAAAATGAAAACAGGCTATAAAAACAAAATTGAAATGCAAAGAATAAAAGTATGCAAATGCAATAAACAAAAGAAAATAGAAGATGAGAAAAAAAATTTTTGCGACACGGACGCGTCATGCACGCTGATAAACCCATATTTTATGATATATTTTGTACTCAATTTAAGTGATTTATTCAATCCTTCACCCACTTATTCATGTGAAATTGCATGGTTTTACTTTCCCTTCCTTATTATGTGATATATGTGAAAAACATGTTTCCTATGATTTAAAAATAATTATTTTAATTACCTTTTATTACCATTCGATGCCGTGATTTGTGTGTTGAGTATTTTCATATCTCCTAAGGCAGGAATGATTTAAAGGATGGAAAGGAAACACACAAAAATGGAAGGAAAGCACAAAATGGAGTTTTTGAAGAAACTCGCAGTGACGCGAACGCATGATTGACGCGGACGCGCGCCTTGAGCAAAACGCAGATGACACGTACGCGTGACCGAAGCGAACGCGTGATAAGGAAAACTCCCAGATGACGCGACCGCGTGACCCACACAGATGCCACGCACCAGAAACTGCAGAAAACGCTCCCAGCGATTTCTGAAACCCTTTTTGGCCCAGATCCAAGTACAGAAAGCACAGATTAGAGGTTATAAAGTGGGGGAATGCATCCATTCATAAGGAGGTCTTCAATTATTCACTTTTCATGATTTAGATGTAGTTTTTAGAGAGAGGTTCTCTCCTCTCTCTTAGGTTTTAGGATTAGGATTCCTCTTAAAGGGTTTAGGATTTCAACTCTTCATCAGGTTTAATATTTCTTTTACTTTATATTTCTCTTTTACTTTCAGATACTTTAATTCTCTCATTTAATTACTTATGTTGCCAAATTGGCTCATGAACCATTCATGTTAGGATTTTCTTTATTTAATATAAACTGAGGTATTTCAGATTTTTTATTCTTACTTAGCTTTTTATATTCTTGGCTTAAATTGATTAATTGGTAACTCTTGAGTTGTCAAACTCATCGTGATTGATAATTGTTATCTTTGCTGATTGATCTAAATTCCTATAACTCTAGTCTTTCCTTAGGGGTTAACTAGGACTTTAGGTGTTAAATTGATTTATCCACTTGACTTACCTTCATGGTTAGAGGTTGATTTAGTGGGAGCGAAAATATAATTCTCATCACCATTGATAAGGATAACTAGGATAGGACTTCGAATTTTCATACCTTGCCAAGAGTTTATTTTACAGTTCTTTAGTTATTTTACTTGTCATTTAAATTACTTGTTCCTTACTTTCAAAACCCCCAATTTACAAAACTCATAACCAATAATAAGAACACCTCCCTACAGTTCCATGAGAAGATGACCCGAGGTTTAAATACTTCGGTTATCAATTTCAAAGGGGTTTGTTACTTGTGACAACCAAAACGTTTGTACGAAAGAATTTTCTGTTGGTTTAGAAGCTATACTTACAACGCGATCATATTTTTATATTTCTTTACCGATAGAAAAACCGATCGTCAAAAATGGCACCGTTGCCGGGGAGCTGCAAACGTGTGCCTTATTATTGGTTATTGTAAATATTGTTCTTTTAATTTGTTTATTTATTTTTGTTTTTTTCCTTTTATTTCTATTAGCTAATATGAATTCTCACCCCTCTCGCTTTGAGTTTGGTTCTAATATTGTTGAAGGGAACGAAAGTTATAGCAGGAACATGCATCAAGGTCAGAGCAATCAAAGATGGTTGGAGCCACGAGGACTTGATCAACCCTTTAGGCAACAACACCCTCCACAGTATCACAGACAAGGACCACTCTACAATGCATACCAAGCTGATAGATATGGTGGACCCCCTTGTAATTACCAACAAGCCCCACCCTGTGCTTATAGACCATCCTCTCAACGTAGCTTTGAACCACCACACTCACAAGTTCCTTTTCACCATTCACCACCGTATGACCCTTATCCACCACAATCCCAATCCAATTACTCCCAAGAACCACCACATTCTTATTTTAAACCCTCTTCCCCAACCAATGAAGCCTCATACCCACCCCAACCTCCAATGAATGACAAACTTCGTGTTCTTCTTCAAGGGCAAGCGAGGATGCAAAAGGGCATACTGGAACTCACTACTGCCTTAACTGAGGTAGTAAATATAATAGCTTCCCGACATCTGAGCACTCAAAATACTCCCATGGCTGCATGTGGAGAATCAAAAGAAGAGCGTAGCATGAAGGAAACACTAGAAACTCCGGTGGACAATGAGGAGCATGGCTTTGTATTAGAACAAGTGGAGGAAGCCATGATAATTGTAGAGGAAGAATTGGTTGAAGATTTAGGAGATGCTGAACCTCCATGGGAATCGAGAGCTGTAAAGGATTCTGCTAAGAAGTTCGAAATTGATGCCAAAGAGGACAGTGCACAACCTCCAAAGCATATACCTTATGAAAAATTGGGCGGAACAGACCAAGAAGTTGATTTCATAGGCAGAGATGATCATGCATCAAGCTCTCCTAATCACAAACTCACATCCGCAACTGAATTCCTAGAACCTGAAGAACCTTATCCAAGTGAATACGAAGATGATGTTGAGGTAGATTTCTCTCAACTCCCAATGTATGACTTGAGTGACGAGGAAGGCATAGAAGACCTTGATCAGGACACAGTTGCAGTTGAAAAATTTTGCAAAGAAGTGGAGGAATTCATAGAAGAATACAAGGGAGTAGAACTTACAGAACCACTGGAAACACCTGTCCCAAGGCCATTACCACCTAACACAAGCTTCAAGTGGGTACAATCCTTAACCTTTATCTTTACTTTTCCACTTGAATATGTTTTGCTTGAAACAGATGGCCAGCTTAGAGCTCTCTGTGGCTTTAAGAGTAAGAGGGAAATGGCTCATACTCAGAGCTGGTGTACAAGGTTCAATAAGGTTCCGCGCTTCGATTCGAAGTACAAGGATTGGTATCAAGATAAATTGAATAGGTCTCGGAAAATATTTGGTCATTTTTGTGAGAATACAATTTCTAAACCACCTGGATCGAAGAATATAGATCAAGACAACGGCGGATTTAAAAGCAAAGTTTGGGATCCTGGAATATATTCTGACATTCGTCACCCCGGGAGCCTGAGAATCTGTTTGAAACTGCTCAACAGCTTTACATGCCTAGTTTGGGACCCCGGAGGCTGTTAGCATTCCAAACATTGATGGAGATTTCTGGATGAATTTAAGCATAAGCCGCCATAACAGGAAGCTCATCAAATGTCCAACTTAAGGACTTTAACTAAAAGTGCTAGGTGGGAGACAACCCACCATGGTATGGTCGTTTCTTTTTCAATTTTATTTCGTTTTGTTTGTTTTTATATTATTTTATTTTTATTGAACCTGAATATTATTCATTAGCATTGCATACTGCATAATTGCATAATTGCATAAGTGTAAAAAAAAAAAGCACTCGACGCGACTGCGTTGCTAATGCATTCGCGTCAGTCGCGAAAAACACCTCCCACGCGTCCGTGTCACTCACGCGAACGCGTGATCTGGAAATCGGCGTAAAAATTTAACGCCCAGAAATTTGGGCTGGAATCGTGCGACTGGTGTGCGTTTAGCACAAAACGGCCCGCGCGTTTACATCCTTGACGCGAACGCATCACTTGCAAAACACCCATCCCACGCGAAAGCGTAAGCGACGCGTCCGCGTCGCGTGGATAGCATGGCACCCTAAATGAAGACAGAGAGTTGCACTGAAACGACGCTGGAATTGTGCATTTAGCACAATTTTCAGCGACGCGGTCGCGTGCCTCACGCGACCGCGTCAACCCCATTTCACCCTAGCCACGCGATCGCGTGCCCCCCGCGTTCGCGTGGATTCAAATCCATTAACCCCCAGTCACGCGAAACCCTAACCCCATCGCGCCCCCATTCTCTTCCCCCCCAACCCCCCCTCTGCTCCCTCTCTGCTCCCCACCA
>NC_029792.2:48846235-48911427 GCF_000816755.2 Arachis ipaensis
ACCCCGTCCCACCGACCGGTGCCACTACCGTCGCCACCACTTCCTTTCTTCTCTTTCCTCTTCCTCTCCCCTCCCACCAGCACCGCCTCCCACCATCACCACCCTCACCCCCTTTCTTCTTACCCACCTCCCCCTCACCCAACCCAAACCCTACCCGAACCCCCCTGCCACCGAACAGCCACCCACCACCACGCCAACCGCCCTTCACCGCCGCGTCAGCACCACCACCAACACACCCCCATCATCTCTCTATTCCATAAATTTGTTTTTCCACACACCAGGTTCCGCCGAATGCCACTTTTCTTTTATTCGTAATTAGTTGCATATTTTTCAGTTTATGTTCAAAATTAGGCTAGTTAGAGATGCATGTTTGTAGTGGATTCTAGGTGGTTAGGTAGCTAGGATATGGTTAGTGGATTTAGGCCTGATAATTGCGCCGTTCTTGTTGCTTGTTTTACCTATTCTGCAATTTTGGTCTGGCTGTGATATTTATACTGTTCATATGCTGTTCTTCACTGTTCATGCTACTGTTACACCGCTCTTTCATGTTCATATTACTTGTGTCTATTTGCAGCTCTATTTTAATTTATATGAACTGTTCTGCTTGCTGTTTATTATCCAGGAACATCCAATTTTAGCCAGAATGCTGCCCAATTTTCTGCAAATTGTTTCCTTCTCATTCATGTATTGGTTTTGGCAATTTTGAATTCTGCATTACTTAGCTTTTACCAAACCAATTCATGAATGCACGGGCCAGCATTCTTATTCCTTTCGATTTCTTGGTTAATAAATTGCATTATTGATGATTAGATTTTAATTTTTTTTTTGCTACTCATGCATCTATATGATTATCATCAACAACCTGATTTCCTTACTTGAATATGAGTTGATTGTTGTTTAAAATTGTGAAATTATTGTTACTTAGGAACCATTTATCATGCCACTCACTCTAACATACTCACTGATTTTCACTTTCTAACCTCTTTTTCAATCCTAACCGATCTACCTTTCAAACTTCTCTTTTTGGTTTTTAACTATTTCCTTTAACTTTCTAACTCAAGGTATGATTATTGTTTTTCCTAATTAACATGATTTATACTTATATTAGATTTTGGATTGTGATTTCTCATCTCAGATTTTTAACTCTGAAACAATCTAAAATGTACATTTATTTAACTCATTTCATTATTCTACTGCTCTTTTGCCACTATGTGCTTATATTGCTATTATTCTATTTGCCTACTTGTTTTCCTGCTTTGTTCTTCATTTATATCCTGGAATTTCTGCTTTTCAGGATGTCGGACCCTCAACGAAAAGGAAAAGGAAAGGCAACCACTGGTAAAAGGAAACGAGGTGAATCCTCTATGTCTATCTTGGACATTATGCATGATGACTCCTGGCGGGAAAAGCACTTTACCCCACAAGAGAAGGTTGACCAGCTCCTCACTGCCAATGATCCGGTAAAATTTGCAAACAGATAGTGTGAGCTGAAGTATCCAGTATTTGCCACCTTCAGGAACCTGTACCTGGAGAGAACTCTGAAAATTCCAGAAGAACTACAGCAGTACACCTCATATCAGATAAAACAGAGAGGCTGGTTCTTCTTGGAGAGAAACCTGACAGAGGTCAATGCTTCCTGGGTCAGAGAGTTTTACTGCAACTATTTCAAGACTACCCTGGATGCAGTGCACCTCAGAGGGAAAAAGATATTGGTAACTGAAGAAGCCATTGAGGATATTCTACAGCTTCAGCCTAAATCAGATAAGCCTGACGGTTACCAAAAGGCTGAAGAGGACATGCGCTTTTTGAGATTTGACTGGGATGCTGTTAAGTAGAGGATAGCCCTTGACCCTACTGTCCCATGGGTCATGGGAAAGAACACAGCAATGCCTAAGGGAATCAAGCTGATGTATCTGAATGATGAGGCTCGGCTTTGACCCCAGATCCTGAGCAACTTTGTTATGCCGAGCACTCATGAGACGGAGCTTTCTGCTGCTATGATCACCCTCCTCTGGTATGTGATGGAGGGTAAGGACCTGTATCTTCCACGATTCATCTGATATTACATGGCCAGGGTCCATGTTAGAGGCACTCTCCCTTTCTCATATCTGATTACCCAGCTCGGCCGTCGAGCTGACGTGCCTTGGGAGCTGGCTGATGAGAAGCCACCTGCTGCAGACTGCAAGAAAATTATCCCTCACAGTAGGAAGTTTCAGGCTTTAGGCTACAGACCTCCATTCCTTACCGCTTCTGATGAGACAGCCACACCATCAGTTGCCCCTTCTTCTTCTGCTGCTGCACCAGCCCCACCCACTGCACCTCCACCTGCCTCAGAGCCTGTTTATCACCTCGTGCACCGCTTATTTCAGCAGCTGGACCAAATGGAGCGCCACAATCGGCGGCGATATGAGAGATCTGAGCGTCGCAACAAGCAATGCTATGAGCACCTCAAGTTGATGATCCGATCTGGCGGCGACATCCCCTCTGAGCCTGACACACCATCAGAGCCATCTGAGAAGGAGGCAGACGAGCATAAGGATGAGACACATGCACAGAGAGAGGCTGAGCAGGCAGGACCAGAGCAGGCTGCACCACAGCAGGAAGAGCCACACCAGATTCAGGCTGCAGACCCAAAGATCCCTCTCCAGTCAGCACCTCCACTGCAGTAGCCAGATCTTCCTACACTTATCCAGTCTACAGATCCTCAGGCCACCACAGAGACACCCAGCCCATCCTTCCGGTGATGACACTCCTTCACACCCAGCTTGAGTGAGCATCGAGGATGATACTTTACTTCAAGTGTGGGGAGGTCGCCATCCCTAGCGTATCTTTTTGGTGAACCACTGCAGACTCTTTTATCTTATTTTGTCATTTTCCTGTATTTTTACCTTTATTTTTATTTTTCAGTACTTATACATTGTTCTTTTGCTGTATTTCTACCCTATTTTCCACATTTTTCACTTTAGTTCATATTTTAGCCATTTAGTTTAGTTTGCAATTCTAAACTTATTAGTTATAGAATATGTGGATTATTAGTATAGTTTACCCTTTTAACATATAATAGTTTGATTTAATTGAAAATAAAAGGAGTAAACCAGAAATCTTAGTAAATTAAAACAATCCACACACCTTGTATATATAGCATTACATGTTAGTTAGTTAACAACATTTCATCAAGGAACAACACTAAGATTTTAAGGGCCACCCTAAGATTTACATTGGGAATAATGAGAACTCTTAACTTTTGCTTGCATGACATGTATAACTGATATATGATTTTTGAGCTGGAGAACACACAGCCTGTGAGTCTTGAGCTTAATTGTATGGTTACATTCAAACCATAAATTTCTTTCCTGTGTGTTTTGCCCTTCTTTTTCATTCTGATGTTTTTTACTTTGTTTTAATCTATATGTCCAATTATAGAATATAGATACATACCAAGAGATGATTGAGGCCATCACTTGAATTTTTCCTCACTTATCCCAAATTAGCCTACCTTTTACATCACCCTTGTTAACCCCCTTGAGCTTTTTTTAAATCCCCTTCTATTCTATAAACCACATTACTAGCCTCAAGAAGAAAAACAAAATAAAAATTCCAAGTTGAATCATTGGTTAGCTTAAGATAGAAATTATGTATTATTTAAGTGTGGAGAATTTTATGGGAATATGGGATGATAGAAACAAAGTAGAAATTTAAAAAAAAAGAATAAGATATTTCAAAATAAAAATTTGAGAAGCATGCTCATGTAAGATCAAAACAATGGGATTACTATGTGCATTGATAAAAAAAAGAAGAAAAAATAAAAAAATAAAAAAAAGAGAAAAAAGTATTTTTACATTTTCCAGTATTTAAATAAGGAGATACAAAAATTCTCCAAATGCAAAATAAAAAGAATCAATGCACATGGGACAAACTTAAATTTAATACATGAGTACAAAGAGGAAAAATTTGGGCAAATAGGTTAAGAAACTTTGATTTATATAGTATGTATGTTAGGTGAGATCTTAGACTAATCAAGGATTCACTTATTAGCTCACTTAGCCTTATACATATACCCTTACCTTTATTTTGGCCCCATTATAACCTTAAATAAGACCTCATGATTTTTGTATGTCTGTATTCTATAATTTTTGATTGGTTAGATGAAGAACAAAGTTATAGAAAGTAAGGATAGAAAAAGAATAGAGTGATTAACCCAATAAACACTGAGTGACTAGAGAGTAAACACAAAATCCAGTGAGGGTTCAATAGCTCATCACCATATATCTCTGCTTAAATTGTTAATTGTCTTGAAAGTTTGTGAAATATTTTTACCCATCTCAATTGTAAAAGTGCTTTAACATTATCTAAGGTTTGGCTATGCATATATGATTTCTTGAGGATATGAATTAATTTAACTACATGTAAGCTTTATATACAAGTGAATAACAATTAGAATTGCATGATTCATTTAGGTAGTTGCATTTAGAATAGATTGCATTGCATGAGATTCCACCACTTTAACCTTACCTTACTCTTTATCTTGGATTTAGCATGAGGACATGCTATTGTTTAAGTGTGGGGAGGTTGATAAACCCATATTTTATGATATATTTTGTGCTCAATTTAAGTGATTTATTCAATCCTTCACCCATTTATTCATGTGAAATTGCATGGTTTTACTTTCCCTTCCTTATTATGTGATGTATGTGAAAAACATGTTTCCTATGCTTTAAAAATAATTATTTTAATTACCTTTTATTACCATTCGATGCCGTGATTTGTGTGTTGAGTATTTTCAGATCTCCTAAGGCAGGAATGATTTAAAGGATCGAAATGAAACATATAAAAATGGAAGGAAATAACAAAATGGAGTTTTTGAAGAAACTGGCAGTGACGCGAATGCATGACTGACACGGACGTGCGCCTTGAGCAGAACGTAGATGACGCGTACGCGTGACCAAAGCGAACGCGTGATAAGGAAAACTCTCAGATGACGCGAACGCGTGACCCACGCGGACGCGTGACAGACACCACGCACCAAAAACTGCAGAAAACGCTCCCAGCGATTTCTGAAACCCTTTTTGGCCCAGATCCAAGTACAGAAAGCACAGATTAGAGGTTATAAAGTGTGGAAATGCATCCATTCATAAAGAGATCTTCAATTATTCACTTTTCATGATTTAGATGTAGTTTTTAGAGAGAGGTTCTCTCCTCTCTCTTAGGTTTTAGGATTAGGATTCCTCTTAAAGGGTTTAGGATTTCAACTCTTCATCAGGTTCAATATTTCTTTTACTTTATATTTCTCTTTTACTTTCAGATACTTTAATGCTCTCATTTAATTACTTATGTTGCCAAATTGGCTCATGAACCATTCATGTTAGGATTTTCTTTATTTAATATAAACTGAGGTATTTCAGATTTTTTATTCTTATTTAGCTTTTTATATTCTTGGCTTAAATTGATTAATTGGTAACTCTTGAGTTGTCAAACTCATCATGATTGATAATTGTTATCTTTGCTGATTGATCTAAATTCCTATAACTCTAGTCTTTCCTTAGGAGTTAACTAGGACTTTAGGTGTTAAATTGATTTATCCACTTGACTTACCTTCATGGTTAGAGGTTGATTTAGTGGGAGCGAAAATATAATTCTCATCACCATTGATAAGGATAACTAGGATAGGACTTCAAATTTTCATACCTTGCCAAGAGTTTATTTTACAGTTATTTAGTTATTTTACTTGTCATTTAAATTACTTGTTCCATACTTTCAAAACCCCCAATTTACAAAACTCAACCAATAATAAGAACACCTCCCTGCAATTCCTTGAGAAGACGACCCGAGGTTTAAATACTTCGGTTATCAATTTCAAAGGGGTTTGTTACTTGTGACAACCAAAATGTTTGTACGAAAGGATTTTCTGTTGGTTTAGAAGCTATACTTACAACGCGATCATATTTTATATTTCTTTACCGATAGAAAAACCGATCGTCACACGCCCACGCGTCGATGCGCAGAATGACAGAGGGACGTATACGCGCCAAGTGCGCGCTTGCACGGGTAGTGTTAGGCTTGGGGTCAGTGTTGACTCAATGTTTACATAACTCTCTGGAAATTGTACCAGGAGCTGCGAAGTCTATCAACACGTACGCGCCTAGTGCGCGCACATGTCCCTGCCCCCTTTTTTTTCTGAAATACTAAAAATAGCCTAAAATCTCCCTAACACTACCTACAATTCAGTACTAATCAAGGATGCAAAATTACAAAAATCTTTTTTTTTTTTGGTTTTTTGAAGAATTTTTCAAATATGAGCAAAGAAACTTGCATCACAAGCAACTAGCAACCAAATTATTAAGACAACTATATAAAGAGGAAACTACCTAAAATGGTAACTCAAATCACTTATTAATTGAATCTACAAGGGAGTGGACAGAGTTTACCATGGTGGATTGTCTCCCACCTAGCACTTTTATTTATTGTCCTTAAGTTGGACTTATGGGGAGCTCCTCATCAAGGTGGCTTGTGCTTGAATTCTTCTTGGATCTCCCACCAATGCTTGGTTCTCCATTGTGCTCCAAGATTTCTCATGAGTTGCACCAAGTCTTGATGGAGTTCTTCACAAGCTCGGGGCTCCCAAAATTGATTCTCTTCTTGTAATCCGGGATCCCACACTTTATTTTCACACCTTTCTTGAAGTTTATCATTATTAATCCATTCGGGTGGCAAATAAGATGAATTCTCAATGAAGTGCCCAACAATCCTACTAGACCCCTCTAATTGAGCACTATTCCAACCGTTATATTTCATTTTTGATGTATCAACCATAATGAGCCTTGATTTACAACGTCAACCACGAAACATTTTTCTTTTACGCTTCATCCCACAAAGCATCCTAAGTTGACTATCCGTTTCAAGCAAGTCATACTCAAGTGGGACAATAAAGGTAATAGAGATGAATTTTATCTACTCGAATGAAGGAGTAGATGACAACCTAGGTAAAGAAGCTTCCAAGGATCTGGACAAAGCGAATTCAACTCCCGTCCTTCTTTTTCTAAGGACTTCCACCTCTTTACAAGATTTCTCAATTTCAATCCTTTGTTCATTAAGTTTATCTAAGCCTTTTACCCTACTAGAATTATAATTGTGAGGATGAGAGAAATTTACCTCCTCAACACTTTCAAATGCACCGGGAGAAGGTTCCTTATGCTCAAAGGATTCTTCACCACTAAGACTTGATGCTTGATTTTCATTGCCAAGGGAACTCAATTCTTGCTCTATCCCATCCAATTCTTCATATGGGATATGCCTTGGAGGTTGTGCACACTCCTCCTCAACATCAAATTCGATCTTCTCGAAGGGGTTTTCTTCAATTCTATGTTCCCATGGAGATTCCGCATCTCCTAAGTCTTCATCCAATTCTTCCCATTCTTCAACAATTATAGCTTTCTCCAATTGTTCCAACACAAAGCAATTTCCCTCTTTTTCCACCCAAATTTCCAATCTCTCCTTCAGGCTATGCTTTTCATTAGATTCTCCACATGTAACCATGGGAGTACTTTGTGTTCAAGCATTGGGATACCAATCGGTTTACTACCTCGGCCAAGGCAGCTGTGAAATCTAGTACCTCCCTTTGCATCTTTTCTTGCCCTTGAAGGATAGAACCAAGGGTTTCATCTATTAGAGATTGGGGTGGTTGGAAGGGTTTATTGTTGTGGAGAAAGGGTTCATAGTAGAAAGGTGGTTCATCATAGTAAAGATGTGGTGGTTCTATGTTCTCCATTTATTCTACTTGTTGCCCAACACACTCCAATCCATTATTCTTGAGTTGAGATTCTACAATCCCCTTCATACTTCCCTATTTGGGTGCTCTTTCACAATCATCCTTGGACATATGGCATGAGTCCCATGAGTCCAACTTTTGACAGACAATTGCTTGAAGTTGATCCATTGCTTCCTTGAGGCGATCCCTTGACTCTTGTTCCAAGTGGCTAACACAAGTAGGATCATATTGCTCTTGGATTGAAGGACATGGATCCTCTTCTATGGAGGGTTATGGTAGATAGTAAAACTCATCTTGTGGTTGAAAATTCTCATACATTGGAGGTGGTTCATCTTGGTCATAGTATAGAGGAGGTGGTTCTTGGAAGTATTGATGTTGGAATGGTGGTAGTTCTATGTGTGGCTCATATGGCTCAAAAGGTGGTTGGTAAGGTGGATAAGGAGTAGGGTCATTTGGAGGTGTTTGGTGGTAAGGGGCTTGTGAGTATGGTTGAGGGTTATGTTGAGGATATAGCTCATAGGCATATGGTGGTGGTTCTTGAAAGTCACAAGAAAATTCACCATAGCCATTGGATTGGTATACATCATAGAATGGCTCTTGCTCATAGTGCATTGGTGGGGGTTGTGGCCAAGAGGATTGGTCATATGCATATGGCACCTCCCACCTTTGATTGTTCCACCATTGATGTATCCCTTCATTGTAGCTTCCATTTCCTACAACATAGTTGTAATCACACTCAAAGCCAAAATGAGAATTCATAATGAAAAGAGAAAATAGGAAGCAAAAGCTAACAAGAAATAATGAAACAAAGTCCTAAAACTAGCAAAAGCTAACAAGCAACCCAAAAATCAAGCTATTCACAATATTCACATATATACAATAACCAATAACAAAACACCATTGCAACTCCCCAGCAACGGCGCCATTTTGATGAGAGAATTTTTGTGTGGTTTAGAATTTCACAAATGAATTCTCGTTGCAAGTATAGTTTTTAAACCAACAATAATCCTTTCATACAAAAACTTGTTTGTCACAAGTAACAAATCCCTAAAATTAATAACCGAAGTATTCAAACCTCGGGTCGTTCTCCCTAGGAATTGCAATAAAGTGTACTTGTTATTGACTATGAAGTATGTTTTGGGGTTTTTGAGTTAAGAGACAAGAAATGTAAATTGCAAAAAAATAAACTAACACTAACAAAAGCTAAAAAGGTCTTGGCAAGGGTTGGTGGTCAAGGATCTCTATCCCTATTACTAACCACAACATGAGAATTGGCAAGGATCAATCCCATTAAATTATCCTCTAACAAGTAAAGGAAAGTCAAGTGAGCTATATCAATCCAAGTCCATAAGTCCTAGCTATTCACTAATTGAATTAATGAGAGCTAGAGTCAATGGCTACCAATCATCAATCACTTGGACATTAGTAACTCAAGAGTTCTTAAGTTACCTTCCCAAGCCAAGAGCATTAAAATCTACTCTAACATCCTTCCAAGCATTTCATTAAACACTTGGAAGGCGCAAAAGGTAAACAACATGAATTTCAAGAATTAAAGAGAGATCTAGCTACAAAAGCAAGGGATCAATAATAGGAAATCAAAACAATTATGAAACAACAAAGAACTTACCAATTACATTGAAGAAGAAATGTAGATCTACAAAAGAATTCATAAACTACAACTAACAATACAAAGAACTACAAGAGAAGTAGAATGCTACAACTACAAGAGAACAATTAAGGAGGAAAAAGGAAATTAAGCAAGAGGAGAATAAGTAGATCTAGATCTAAACCTAATCCTAATTCTAGAGAGAAGAGAGAGCTTCTCTCTCTAGAAACTAACTAAAGGCTTGATAAAGCTAAACTAAAACTAACTAAGTGTCTAAGTGTCTTATCCCTCTTCAATCCTTGGGTTAAAGAGCATTAGAAATGAGTTGGATTGGGCCCAAATTGCTTCAGAAATCGCTGGCCACGAGTTGCAATTAGTGAATCATGTGCCATCATCGACACGTATGCGTACAGTGCACGTGCGCATCCTTGAACGCCAGGAAACTATGGCAAATTTTATATCATTTTGAAACTCCGGATGTTAGCTTTCCAACGCAACTAGAACCACCTCATTTAGACCTCTGTAGCTCAAGTTATGATTGATTAAGTGAGAAGAGGTCGAGCTTGACAACTTTGCGATTCCTTCATTTCTTGATTAGTTCTCCATCTCTACATGCTTTTTCTTTATTTCCTCAATCCAATCTTTGCCTCCTAAACTTAAAATCACTTAGCAAACACATCAAGGTATCTAATGGAATCAAGGTGAATTAAATTTAGCTATTTGATTTATAGTCCTTAAGTTGGACTTGTTGAGGAGACTCTTGCTAGGGTGGCTTGTGTTTCCACTCCTCTTTGAATTTCCATCCAAGCTTGCACTTTAAAGCTCCTCCGGGATCCCATATTCTAGTTTCCCGCTTGATGGCGGAAAATCGAATTCCACATAAACTAACCGGCAAGTGAACCGGGTCACATCAAGTAGTAATAACTCACAAGAGTGAGGTCAATCCCACAGGGATTGATTGATTAAGCAATTTTAGTATGGTGATGAATTTAGTCAAGCTAACAAGTGATGGTTTGAGTGAAATTTGATAAATAAAAGGTAAATAGCAAGAAATTGAGACGCTGGAAGTAAATTAGCAAAATTTTAAATGGCAAGAAAGGTAAATTGCTGAAACTTAAAGTGCAAGAAATTTAAAAGAGCTGAAACTTAAATTGCAAGAAAAGTAAATGACTGAATCTTACAGTGCAAGAAAGTAAAACTGTAGAATCTAAATTGAAGGAAAACTTAAATTGTAGAAATTGTAAAGGGAATTGGGTGCAGGCACTCAAACAGCAAGACAAATCAAATGAAAAATGGAATCAGAGAAGTCTATAATGAAGAAAATCAAAAGAAATGATTCATCAGGGATTGGAGATATCCTAATCCATCATGAATCAATTGAGTCTCAACTCCTTTCTCAATCATATGAGTAGATCTATGGCGGATTAAAATTGATTGGATCCCAATTCTTTGGTAATCCAATCTCTCTAATCATAATCAATCTTGCCAATTTCTTGATCTAATTGTCATGAGAAGAGTTAGAGCACATTCTCTCTTCCATAAGCCACATAAATTCTCAAAACCTCAATTCCTCCCGAATGATGTTGGTTAGGAGAATTATCAAGGATAGAACTCCAATTCTAATGTAGGTGATTCCCCTTCCGAGGCTCACACCCACATTATTAGTTCATCATAGCTCAAGTAAAACCAGAAATTAGAAAGTTACAGAGAAGTTCCAAAGAAAAATGCAGTAGGAAAATACAGTTTCAGATCTGCTAACTAACTCTCTATGCTCCCCTTCCCTACTGACTAGCCTTCTCTCTAAATCAAATTCTTCTCTATTTATACACTTTCTAATTTAGCCTTCTGGTTCTTGGATTGGGCCTCTTGATCTTTATTGAGGTTGATTGGATTGGCTCCCAACGCAGTTTGGAAGATAGGGGTGCCAAGTGTGCATTTCTGGTGTTAAAGTTGGAGTCAACGTTTTTAGGCAAATGTTGAGTCAAACGTCCTCTTGGAAAAATGGGTTCTGGTTGCTGTCATCAATGTTTGACTCAATGTTGGAGTGCCAACGTTCGCCTATCTACGCGTACACGTGGCTCACGCATACGCGTAGATAGTGTTATTTACCACTTTACGCATAAGCGTAACCTGTGCTTTTGCGCGTTTCGATTCAAAATACTCATCCACACGTGCGTGTAACCTACGCGTGCACGTGGATGCAAATCCCCCAATTCTAGTTTTTGAAAGCTTTTTGAAGACGTTGGACCCCGCGTTTGAGTGGCAACGCTCCCTTAAACGTTGCTCTATCCACGTGTGCGCGTCATCTACACGTGCGCGTGGATTGTCAGAATATTGGCTTACGCGTATGCATTGCATGTGCGTGCGCGTCGATGCACTTTTTCGAAATTAAGATTTTGGAACTCAAATCGTGCACGTTGGCATTAGCGTTGGACTGGCAACGTTCCCTTAAACGTTGCTCTATCCACGCGTGTGCGTAACTTACGCGTGCGCGTAGATTGTCAAAATTGCAAATCCACGCATGTGCGCATAGCATGCGTATGCGTCGCCACATTTTTCCCATTTTCCAGAAAGCATATTACATCAAAAACGTTGGGGGTAACGTTGGCTTGCCAACGTTCCCTCCAACATGGGCACCAGAATGTTTTTGCTTCTGCATTTGCCTTCAACATTACTTCTTCTGCTTTTTCCTCTTCTTTCTTGCTTCTTTCTTGCCTTTTTTCCACCTATAACAATCAAACAATTGCATCAAAGTTGGCTATAATCACAAGGTGTTTACATCATTCATAATATCAAGCAAAATTAGTATAAAACCTTATGAGAAAGCACTTAAACAACAATGTTTAATAGTCTTAGGAAATGCATGAAACTCCAATCCAATTGCTTACTTATTGCTCAAGAAAGTGCATAAAACCTAATGAAAGAAGTAAAAAATGCTTGTGAAACTAGCATAAGATGACTTGTCATCACAACACCAAACTTAAATCTTGCTTGTCCCCAAGCAAGCACTAAAACATGAGAAAAAGGAATGAAGACAAATAAGCATATATGTCCTTATTAGCAGGTAATTGAATTTGGATCATGGGATTTTATGCAGACAGATTGTAGCTCAATTATTATCAACTTCTAGATGTGAAATGCCCCTTTAAGTGCTAACTAGAGTTGCTGATATGAAACCTTTATTCCTTATTGATCCTTGTTAGAATTTTCTTTCTTTCCTTTGCTTTAGAAACTTATTTTTCAATTGTAGCTCAGTGTCAAGTGTTGCAGCTACTTTTTGGCTCAATTTTTAGTCAACACATCTTCACTACAGACACTTGGCTCACAATTCTTCTTAAGAACATTGATGTCCAACACCTCTTTGGGTTACTAAATGTCTTGTAACTAGGTTACTTTTGATAGTGGACTTTTGGTTGATAATCCCGGGTTAGTTAACCCAAGTTATCAAGTGTTGAAATACTCCTTAGAACCTAATCATCCAAGCAGATCCTAGTACAAAGACACCATAGGCATGTGTCTTAAGGTCCAAGCTATTGGTGTCTAGCTTTTATTATTTGTTTCTTTCATTTGTTTGTTGCCAATTCTTGGCTTTTCTTTCTTTCCTTCTTACTTTTTCTTCTCTTCTAAGGATAATTATTTATCAAAGATTCACAACAGCACTTAAGTTTACACTAAAAAGTGACATTCTATCCTGCAGCTTTATTCTTGAACTTGCTAATCTAGTCATGCAATTACCACCATTGATCCTCATTTTTATTTCTACCATCTGGACAATTACTTTCTGTTTCAATCATTTTCTCTTATTGAATCAAAAGGCAAAGGGACAAGACATATCATTTAAGTAGATGAAGATAAAAGCAAACACTTAGACCAGAACACTTAGCAGACATCAAAATTTGCACTAATTAAACTAATCAGCAGGGTACATAGAAATTTCTGATTTAGAACATTTCAAAGCAAAAGCAATTAAGTGACAATACAACCTCTAGGGAGTGTCTTCCAGCTTTCCTTTTGTCATCATCATCTATAACTTTTGTATCTCTTTTGGGGTGATGATGTATGATTCTTTCAGGAGGCTGAATGCTTTCCTGCATAATCATTAGAAGTTGCTTGTCCCCAAGCACTTAAGAAAATGGTTAGCATGCATGAATTATTGTAGGTTCTTGAACTTACTTTGGTGTGGAAACACCAAACTTAGTCCCCTGCTACTGTCCATAGTAAGATTAATCATATGCATGAAACCTTGTGCTTTTATTAAGTAAACCATAAAAAAAATAAGCAACTGTTAAGAGATTTCCCTGATTGCTTTGGAATTTATGACTCCTGATGTTCTTCGAAGGGTTATAGTGTCTTTTCATCAAATTTAGGTGGGACACCAAACTTAAAATCACACATTCACCCTTTTTTTTACTCCTTTTGGTGTGCAAACCAAACTTAATACCTTGCAATACAGGGGAACTCTTGAATTTTTATTGAAATAGCTATGAAAAGGAAATTACCTCAGGTTGGGTTGCCTACCAACAAGCACTCTTTTAATATCATTAGCTTGATATTCTTCATTCTTGTTTAACTCAGTTCATGAATACTCTCCTCCTTGTTCCAAGGGCCTCCCAAGTAATGCTTTGATCTGTGACTATTTCCTGTGAATGTGTCCTTTGTAACTTCATTCAGAAGTTCAAGGATTCCATAAGGGAGAACCTTTGTCACCAAGTAAGGGCCAGTCAATTTGGACTTGAGTTTGCTAGGAAAAACCTTGAGCCTAGAGTTATACAAGAGCACTTGTTGTCCTGGTTTGAACTCCCTTTTTGAGATTCTCTTGTCATGCCATCTTTTAGCCTTCTCCTTATATATCTTAGCATTCTCATAAGCTTCCAATCTGAACTCATTGCTACAAGAATTTATACCGGTTCAGAATTCCACAAAATATTTCCGTTGTTAGTATAGTCCAAACCGATAGTCAATCCTCAAATCAAATTAAATTTGGTTTTGTCACAAGTACAAACCCCAATGAAAATTTAACCGAAGTATTTAAACCTCGGGTCGTCTCACAAGGAATTACAATGAAGTGAATGATTATTGACTATGAAGGAACAAGGGGTTTGATTTGATAAAGGGGCAAGGATTTAAATGGCAAGAAGAGTAGATCAATCACGCAATTAAAGAAAGCAATTAATAAAGAGAGACATTCATGGAAAAGAATGAGAATATAGGCCTTCTATCCTAGTTATACAATGATTAATTCATCCTACTTAGTCAACTCCGGCAAATAGAAGAAGGTATCATGTTATCTTCACATAAGGAGAACGTCAAACAAGACTAATCAATCATATCACAATAATAAACAAGAATTTATCTTATTATGTCATCCCCGACGATGGAGGAAGGTATCATGTTATCCTCACACTCGAAGAAAGTCTAATAAGACTAGCTAATCTCAATCCAAAAGTCCTAAGCAACTTACTAATTGAATTAGCAAAAGATTAGCGTTAATGGAAACGATATTAGCTAACAACTCTAGATCACCAACATAGGTGGGTATTCATGACTCAAGATTGCCTAATTGCTCTTTCCAAGCCAAGAATGCTCAAAAAGACTACTCTAAGATCCAACCAAGCATTTTGTCAAATACTTGGATGGCATAAACGGAAAGCATGGTAAATGTGCAAGAAATAGTAAAATATACCAACTACCAATTGCAAGGAAGGTAAATTCACAACTCAAATCAACAATAAAAGGGAAATCAAACATCAAATTGCATTAATTGTAAACCAAATCCAATATGAGCATTCATAAACATAAAAGAGGCATAAAAGTGAAATTAACAAGAGGAAACTAGAGAATTGAGCTTCAAGAGAATGAAAATGTAAGAGAAACAAGATGAAATCAAGTAATCAAATCTAGATCTAAGAGAAATTAACCAAATCCTAACCTAATTCTAGAAAGAAGAGGGAGCTTCTCTCTTTAGAAAACTAACTAAAGGCTCATCATGACTAACTAAGTGCTCCTCCTTTGTCCAAGCATGAATTCTGCATGAAATAGCCTCAGGAATGGGTTGGATTTGGGCCTGGGCAGCTCAGAAATTGCCCCAGTATTTTCACTTTAATGAGGTCACATACGAGTATCGACGCATACGCGTGGGTCATGCGTACGCGTCGCTTGGCATTTTTCCATCCACGCGTACGCACCATGTACGCGTACGCGTCGCCATGCGACTTCATCTTCACGCGTGCGCGTCTGCTACGAGTGCACGTCCATGAAAGCACTCCAAATCCTTGTTTTTCCATGAGTTCTCCCCTTTGCATGCTTTTATCTTCACTCCTTTGATCCATTCCTAGCCTTTTCAACCTGAATTCACTAACAAACACATCAAGGCATCTAATGGAATCAAAGGTAAATAAAAATTACCAATTTAAAGGCTTAAAAAGCATATTTTTACACTTAAGCACAAATTAAGGGAGAATTACAAAATCATGCCCTTTCATTGAATAAATGTGAGAAAAGGTGATAAAATCCCCCAAAATAAGTACAAGATAAACCACAAAATTGGGGTTTATCACTCATCCAACTCATTTAGTTGCAATAGCCTCTTCTCTCTTGCTGCTTGAGAATCAAAGTTGAAGAGCTTAGTGGCCCAGAAAGCTTTATGTTCAAGCTCCACAGGGAGATGGCAAGTTTTGCCATACACCAACTGGAAAGGAGATCTTCCAATAGGAGTTTTAAATGCTGTTCTATATGCCCAGAGGGCATCATCTAGCTTTCTAGCCCAATCTTTTCTTGTGGTTCCCACGGTTTTCTCAAAATCCTTTTTAGCTCTCTATTTGCGAGCTCAGCTTGGCCATTGGTCTGTGGGTGATAAGGTGTAGCTACTTTATGAATTACTCCATATTTGTGAAGTAGTTTCTCCATTTGTTTGTTACAAAAATGGCTACCACCATCACTGACAAGACCCTTAGGCACCCCATATCTAGTGAAAATGTGCTTCTTAAGGAATTGAAGAATAATTTGTGCATCACATGTAGTTTTTGCTATGGCCTTCACCTATTTTGAGACATATTCTACTACTACCAGTATGTATTTGAAGGAGTATGATGGGGGAAAAGGGCCCATGAAATCTATGCCCCAAAGATCAAATAGCTCTACTTCCAGAATGAAGTTTTGAGGCATTTCATTCTTCCTTGTTAATCCTCCAGCTCTTTGGCACTCATTGCATTGGTGAACAAACTCTCTGGCATCCTTAAATATGGTTGGCCAATAAAATCCACTTTGAAGAACTTTAGCAGCTATTCTTTCTGGTCCAAAGTGTCCACCATAAGCTGAACTATGACAATGCCACAGTATATCTCTTATCTCATTTTCGGGGACACACCTTTTAATCATTCCATCCGGACACCTTCTGAACAAGAATGGCTCATCCCATAGAAATTTCCTGACTTCATTGAGTAACTTCGTTACTTGTTTCCTGGTGAATTCTTTGGGGATTTTCCTTCCCACCTTGTAGTTTGCTATGTCAGCAAACAAAGGTGCTTGCTAGATTTGGAGGAGATGTTCATCAGGGAACTTCTCATTCACTGGTTGTGGTGCACCCTGACTAATCTCCTGTGGCAGTCTTGACAAGTGGTCTGCAACCTGATTCTCACTCCCTTTTCTATCTTTCACTTCAATATCAAATTCTTGTAGTAGCAGCACCCATCTGATAAGTCTTGGCTTGGCATCCTGTTTAGACATGAGGTACTTAAGAGCAGCATGATTAGTATATACTACAACTTTTGAACCAATCAAGTATTGTCTAAATTTATAAAAAGCATATACAATGGCCAAGAGCTCTTTCTCTGTGGTGGTATAATTTTTCTGGGCCTCATTCAACACTTTGCTTGCATAATATAGAACATGATGCAGTTTATCTTTTTTTTTGGTCCCAATACAGCACCAATGGCAAAATCACTTGCATCACACATGAGTTCAAAAGGTAATTCCCAATTTAGGGGTGTGATGATTGGTGCTGTAGTGAGTTTATTTTTTAAAGTTTCAAAGGCATGCTTATAGCTTTCATCAAAGACAAAAGGATTATCAACCACCAGCAAATTGCTTAGTGGTTTAGCTATTTTTGAAAAGTCCTTGATGAATCTCCTATAGAAACCAGCATGCCCCAAGAAACTTCTCACTGCTTTCACATTAACCGGCACAGGAAGCCTTGCTTTATCAACTTCTATACCCTTGCTTGAAACCTTATGCCTAAGAACAATTCCTTCTGGTACCATGAAATGGCATTTTTCCTAATTTAAAACCAAATTTGTTCTTAGCATCTTTTCAAAACAAGGGTTAGATGATGCAGACAAGTATCAAAAAAGTTACCAAAGACAAAAATCATCCATAAAGACCTCTAAAAATATTTCTACCATGTCAGAAAATATGGAGAGCATACACCTTTGAAAGGTTGCTAGGGCATTGCATAGCCCAAAGGGCATCCTCCTGTAGGCAAAGACTCCAAATGGACATGTGAAGAAAGTTTTCTCTTGGTCCTTGGGGTCTACCACTATTTGATTGTATCCAGAATATCCATCTAGGAAGCAGTACTAAGCATGGCCAGCCAATCTTTCTAGCATCTGGTCAATAAAGGGGAGAGGAAAGTGATCTTTTCTTGTAGCATCATTCTGCCTTCTATAATCAATACACATCATCCACCCTGTCACTGTCCTTGTGGGAATTAGTTCATTCTTCTCATTGAAGATGACAGTCATGCCACCTTTCTTTGGCACCACTTGAACTGGACTCACTCAAGGGCTGTCAGAGATTGGATATATAATTCCAGCATTCCACAGCTTCATCACCTCCTTTTGAACCACTTCCTTCATAGTTGGGTTAAGCCTTCTTTGAGGTTGCACCACAGGTCTTGAATCCTCCTCCAACAGAATTTTATGCATGCAAATGGCAGGGCTTATTCCCTTGATGTCTTCAATTGTCCATCCTAAAGCTGTTTTGTAAATTTTCAGCACTTCAATCAGCTTTTCCTCATCTTCCACGCTTAAGGATGAATTGATGATTACTAGCAGGGTCTTCTCTCCTCCAAGAAATGCATACTTGAGATGAGGAGGGAGAGGCTTCAATTCTTGCTTTGGTACCTCCTCTATCTTTCTTTCAAGGGAGATTTCAATAGCTTGTTCCTCTGTGACATCTTGATTAATTTCCATTTCTTCTTTTTGTTCCTCCTAAATGTTGGTTTCAAGTACTTCTTCCACCAAGTCTTCTATCATTTCCACTCTCATATACTTTTCTTTCTCAAGAGGGTATTGCATGGCTTTAAAAACATTGATGATCATTTGCTCATCATGCACCCTAAAATTATCTCACCCGTCTCTACATCAATGATAGCCCTTGTTGTGGCTAAGAAAGGTCGCCCCAAGATAATTGAGTTGTGTCCCTCTTCTTCCAGGTCTAAAATGACAAAATCAGTAGGGAAAATAAATTCTCCAACCTTCACTAACAAGTTCTCTACAACTCCATTAGGTATCTTGAGTGATCTATCTGCCATTTAAAGTGACATTCTGGTTGGTTTGATTTCCTCTATTGCAAGTTTTTTCATCAATGAGAGAGGCATCAAGTTGATGTTGGCACCTAAATCATAGAGAGCCTTTTCCAATGTCATGTTGCCTATGGTGCATGATATTGATGCCAGGGCATTTTGGCCAGTTTCACTGACCTTTTCTTTATGGTTTTAAGGTAGTTTCATGCAATTTCTTAGGAAATAAGCAAGTTTTGGGTAAATAATCACTTACATCTTGATTCAAGCAAACATTGTGAATTTTACATGATTTCATGAGAATTATGCATGAATTAAAGGACAAATTGAATGATGCATGTCTCATAACTTAGATTAGAGCTTTGATGCACTTTATTGCTTGATTTCAGGATAAAGGAAGCAAGGAAGAACCACGTTAGTAGCCATGTTAGTCTAGCTAATGTGCCCACTAACGTGACCACTAACGTGGAATGAAGGCTAGCTTGCAACGTTAATGAGAAAAGTGATTGCCAATAACACCTTCGTGAGCCATCATAGCCCACGTCAGTTGCCACGTTAACTATGCTAACGTGGAAGCTAATGTGGAAGAGAAGTAGAACTCCAACGTTAGTGGAAAAAGTAAGTGCCACTAATGTTCCAAAAGGGGCAATTGGCCACGTTAAGAGCCACGTTAACTTAGTTAACGTGAGCTCTATAGTGGAAAAAGAATATGATGCCAACGTTAGTGACACTCACCTTTGTCGCTAACGTTGGACTAAGCCCACATTGGCTACGTTAAAAGTCATGTTAACCTAGTTAACGTGGAGGGAGCAAGAATCACCAACGTTAGTGACACTCACCTTTGTCACTAACGTTGGATTGAGCCACTATGAGCCACGTTTGTTGCCACGTTAATTACATTAACGTGGAAGCTAACGTGGAGAAGAGGGATGATGAGCCAACGTTAGTGACACTCACCTTTGTCACTAACATTGGAGATGGCTATCAATACAACGTTAGAAGTCACGTTAACCTAGTTAACGTGAACTCTAACGTGGGAAGTAGGGGCGTTCTGAAGCGTTAGTGACAAAGGTAAGTGTCACTAACGCTCTCGAAGATTTGGCAAGCCTACGTTAAAGGCCACGTTGACTATTCTAACGTGAACTCTAACGTAGGAAGAAAGGGGTACTCTCAACGTTATTGAAAAAGGTAAACCCCAGTAACGTTTGCGAAGGGCCAAGGGTCAACGTTAGTGGTCACGTTAGTGCCATTAACGTTGAAGTTAACGTGGACCACTTTGGGTTAGGAACGTTAGTGAAAAAGGTGATTGTCACTAACGTTCTCAACCCCACATTTTCACTTAACGTTAACACCACTAACGCCCTAAGCTAAAGTCCCTGCCTACTTCACACTTTCTCTGCAAGTAAAGCTGAGCCCACTGAAGAAGATAACTGCTTCAACTCAAGATCCAAAGGCCCATATCGAAGACTTGAAGAGTCAACTAGAAGATCAGAAGAAGAATATAAATAGGGAGAGCTTTGAACTAGAAAGGAGCTTTTTGGCATTATTAGAATTACTCTCTGTATTTTACTTTCTCTGCACTTCTAGTTTAACTTTCAGAATGTACTCTCCATCTTTGGTTTTCATTCCCAGAGCTATGAACAACTAAACCCCTTTCATTGGGTTAGGGAGCTCTGTTGTAATTTGATAGATCAATAATAGTTTTCATTATTCTTCTTCTTTCTTTTCTCTTGATTTTACTAGAAAGCTTTCAATCTTTATCCAATTGAGTAGTTATCTTGGAAAAGAAGCTATTCATACTTGGAACTCTTCTGAACCTTGGAAAAGGGATGAAGAGATCATGCTAGAAATGTTTTCTCATGTTGGACCAAATTGGGGTTTGGGCAGATATGGTGACATATAATTCTCCCAATACTTTGATTTAGAAATACATGTGGTATAATCAGTGACCACACTTCATCTCTTCTCATGAGCAATTAGACCAAGGAATTGGCTATTGATCTGATTTGAGAGATTGAATTACCAAGGAATTGGAATTCAATCACTTAAGATTGCCAAGGAGATCAATGAATGCATTGATTGAGGAAGAAATGAAAATGAACTTGATCCGGAGAATGCAACATCTCCTAAGCCCAATGAATTCCCCATTTCTAATCTTACCCATTCTCTTTACTTTATGCCATTTACTTTCATGCTAAACGTCCCTTCCCCATTTAAGATTCTGCAATTTACTTCCCGTCATTTATTTTCTATTATTTACTTTCCCGCCATTTAATTTTCTGCAATTCTCAACTCACTTTCTGCTTAGCTCAACTAGAACATTCTTCCAATTAAAGTTGCTTGACCAATCAATCCCTGTGGGATTTGACCTCACTCTATTTGAGTTATTACTTGACGACAATTCGGTATACTTATCGAGGGAAATTTGTTAAGGGACAAGTTTCCGTGCATCAAGTTTATGGCGCCATTGCCGGGGATTGATTTTGTATCAATAATGATTAAATTGGTGGATAACTAGATTGAGCATTTGTTTTTATTTTGTTTGATTTAAGTTCATTTGAGTAATTTACTTTCTGTTTAGCTATTTTCTTCCCTTTCCCCCACCCATTTTCTTAGTTGTTTACAATTCAGTCACTAACCCACTAACTGTTTGATATATTGCATCACTCACGCTAACAGCATTTTTGTAGAAATTACTATCTGTATCTATCTTTCTTGCTTTTGCCTTGTTGGTTGTATGACAAGTAGAAGAAGCGGGGCTTCAACTTTCTTTGATTCTGAACCTGAGAAGACCTTCCTTAGATTAAGGAGGAAAGCTAGAGGAAAGAGAGTAGTTGGTGCTGAGGAAGAGGAAGAGTACTTTGAACCAGACATAGATGAGAATATGGAAAACCACCATGAAGAAGAGGTTCATAACCATGGCAGAGAAGGTCCAGCGCATCAGGCTGGGCAAGAGAGAAGAGTTTTGGTTTCTTACATCAACCCGAACCCAGGAAACTGTGGGAGTAGCATCCAAAGGCCAACCATACATGCCAACAACTTTGAACTAAAGCCACAGCTCATCACCCTTATTCAGAACAATTGTTCATTTGGAGGAAGTGTCCAAGAAGACCCCAATCAACATCTAACCACCTTCCTGAGGATATGCGATACTGTGAAGTCTAATGGTGTTCATTCTGACACCTAAGACTACTTCTGTTTCCTTTCTCGCTTAAGGACAAAGCATCTAAATGGCTGGAATCCTTTCCAAAGGAGAGTTTAGCAACCTGGGAAGATGTGGTGAACAAGTTCTTAGCAAGATTATATCCTCCTCAACGGATCAACAGGTTGAGAGCTGAGGTACAAACATTTAGGCAGCAGGATGGTGAGACTCTATATTAAGCATGAGAGAGGTTTAAAGACTTGACAAGAAGATGCCCGCCAGATATGTTCAATGAATGGGTGCAGTTGCACATTTTCTATGAAGGCCTTTCGTATGAATCAAAGAAGGCAGTAGACAACTCATCCGGGGGATCTCTGAACAAGAAGAATACCATTGAAGAAGTCATAGATGTCATTGAGACTGTAGCAGAGAATGACTACTTCTATGCTTTTGAAAGAGGCAACACTAGAGGAGTGATGGAGCTGAACAATGTGGATGCACTACTAGCTCAAAACAAGATGATTACCGAGCAATTAGCTGACCTCACCAAGAAGATGGAGAGGAATCAAGTAGCAGCAATCACCACTTCAGCAGCAACCCAAGAAGGAGTGAATGAAGAAGCAGAGGGTGATCAGGAACAAGCCAACTACATTGGGAATTCACCTAGGCAGAATCATGACCCATACTCCAAAACGTATAATCCTGGTTGGAGGAACCACCCAAACTTTGGGTGGGGAAATCAACAAGACCAAGGCCAAGATCAGAGACGCCATAACCCCAACAACAATGCAACTCATCAACACTCCACACAGAGGTCATACCAACACCTACCCAACAACACTTCTCAACATCCATACCAAAGTCAAAATGGCCCTTTTCATCCTTCCAATCTCAACTCTTCATCATCGGAAGAAAGACTATCAAGGATTGAGACTCTACTTGAAAGCATATGCCAGGAGATTCAAGATAGCAAGATGTTCTGAGAGGAAGTGCGATCTAACCTGCAAAATCAAGTTGTTGCCATCAAGAAACTTGAGATACAAATTGGCTACCTATTCTAGCAAGCTCCTGGCCATGACCTTTGCAGCAACATTGAGTCAAGGCCAAGGGAGGAGTGTCAAGCCATCACCCTCAGAAGTGGGAAGGAACTGAAGGAGACTTCCAAGTAATCACAAGAGAAAGATTCAATTGGAAAGAAGGAGGAACAAGATGAAGTTCAAGTCCCCACCTCCAACTCACATCAAAAGGAAGGAGAGCTGAAGCCATATGTTTCGAAAGTCCCATATCCTCAACAACTGAAGAAGAAGGGGATGACAGCCAGTTCTCCAGATTTTTAGAAATCTTCAAGAAACTACAGATTAACATACCCTTTGCTGAAGCAATAGAGCAAATGCCGCTCTATGCCAAGTTCTTGAAGGAGTTGATGACCAAGAAGAGAAGCTGGAAGAACAACGATATTGTGATACTGACTGAAGAATGTAGTGCCATCATTCAGCATAAATTGCCCCAGAAAATAAAGGATCCTGGGAGCTTCCAGATTCCTTATATTATAGGAGAAATAATAGTGGAAAAGGCTCTATGTGATCTAGGAGCCAGCATAAATCTGATGTCTGTAGTTATGATGAGAAAAATGAAGATTGAGGAGGCCAAACCAACAAAAATGGCCTTACAACTGGCAGACCGATCATTCAAGTTTCCTCACGGCATAGTGGAAGACTTGCTAGTGAAGGTAGGAGACTTTATCTTTCCAGCAGACTTTGTAGTGTTAGACATGAAGAAAGGCGCTAAGGCTTCTATCATTTTGGGCAGACCATTCTTAGCTACTGCCGGAGCTGTCATCGATGTCTAAAAGGGTGAACTGACCCTTAGACTACACAATGAAACAATGATGATCAATGTGTTCAAGGCCATGAACTATCCACAGGAACCATCGGAAGAATGTATGAGGGTAGACTCACTAGAAGATGTAGTACAAGAGACTTTTGAAGAAGAAGAACTTGAGGGATTAACAGAAGAGGAGGAATCAGCATCAAGCGAAGAAGCTGCAACAGCTGAGGTTCAAGTTTAGGGCACAATAGAGGAGAAGAATGGGAAGAAAGAAGCACCCAAACTTGAACTAAAGGCACTGCCACCCACTTTCAAGTATGCATATCTAGGAGAAAACAAAAGTTATCCAGTGATCATAAATTCATCCATCAGCCAAGAACAAGAGGAAGAGCTACTTGAAGTATTGCAAAGGCACAAAGATGCCATAGGATGGACCCTTGCTGACTTGAAGGGAATCAGTTCGGCCATATGTATGCATAAAATACTGTTAGAAGATGATGCTAAACCATCCATTCAACCCCAAAGGAGGCTGAATCCAGTCATGAAAGAAGTGGTACAGAAAGAAGTCATGAAGTTGTGGAAAGGAGGAGTGATCTATCCGATCTCAGACAGCCCATGGGTCAGCCCTGTGCAAGTTGTTCCAAAAAAAGGAGGAATCACTGTAGTCCCCAATGAGAAGAATGAACTAATCCCTACAAGGACCATCACAGGATGGTGGATGTGCATAGACTACAGAAAACTCAACGAAGCTACACGAAAAGATCATTTCCCCCTTCCTTTCATGGATCAGATGCTGGAAAGACTTGCAGGACATGCATATTACTGTTTTCTCGATGGTTATTCAGGATATAACCAAATAGTGGTTGATCCAAGAGACCAAGAGAAAACCTTCTTCACCTACCCATATGGAGTGTTTGCCTACAGGCACATGCCATTTGGGCTATGCAATGCACCTGCAACTTTCCAACGCTGCATGCTTTCCATTTTTTCAGATATGATAGAAAAATTCATCGAAGTTTTTATGGATGACTTCTCAGTATTTGGAGACTCTTTTCCTAATTGCATAGATCACCTGGCCCTAGTATTAAAAAGATGTCAAGAAACTAATTTGTTCTTGAACTGGGAGAAATGTCACTTTATGGTGACAGGAGGAATAGTTCTTGGTCATAAGGTTTCTAACCAAGGCATTGAAGTGGACAGAGCCAAGGTGGAACTCATTGAAAAATTACCTCCACCAAGTGATGTCAAGGTAATTAGGAGTTTTCTAGGGCATGCTGGCTTTTACAGAAGGTTTATTAAAGATTTTTCAAAGATAGCCAAGTCCTTAAGCAATCTCCATGTATCTGATACACCATTTATGTTTGATGAAAAGTGCATGCTGGAATTTGAAAACTTGAAAAAGAGGTTATCCTCTGCCACTATCATTTCCCCACCTAACTGGAACCTACCATTTGAACTGATGTGCGATGCATCTGATTTCGCAATTGGGGTAGTGTTAGGACAGAGGAAAGATAACTTGGTCCATGTGATATACTATGTCAGCAAAGTCCTCAATGATACTCAAAGTTTAGATCATACCTCATTGGTACCAAAGTGATTGTCTTCACAGATCATACAGCACTTAAATATTTGTTTGCCAAGCAAGAATCAAAACCAAGACTAATAAGATGGATCTTATTGTTGCAGGAATTCAATATTGAAATCAAAGACAAGAAAAGAGTGGAGAACAAGGTAGCAGATCACCTATCCAGAATCCCTCATGATAAAGGAGGAACACATGATATAAATGTAAATGAGTTCTTCCCAGATGAGCAGTTGATGACGATTCACAGAGCACCCTGGTTTGCAGATATTGCCAATTTTAAGGCAACTAGGGTTTTACATCCAGATATCAACAAACACCAGAAAAGAAAGCACATCATTGATGCAAAGTATTTTGTTTAGGATGAACCATATCTCTTCAAGAAGTGTTCAGATAGAATTCTGAGAAGATGTGTCTCGGAAGAAGAGGGACGAGAGGTCTTGTGGAACTGCCACAGCTCATGCTATGGAGGCCATTTTGGAGGGGACAGAACTGCAGCTAAGGTATTACAAAGCGGATTCTTTTGGCCTACCCTTTTCAAGGATGCCAAAGAACTGGTAAAGAATTACAATGAATGTCAAAGAGTTGGAAACTTACCCAAAAGAAATGAGATGCCACAAAATTTCATCTTAGAACTGGAACTGTTTGATGTGTGGGGAATCGATTTCATGGGACCTTTTCCAACCTCATATTCAAACAAGTACATCTTGGTAGCAGTGGATTATGTTTTCAAGTAGGTAGAGGCTATTGTAACCCCAACGAATGATAACAAGGTGGTCATGAACTTCCTCAGAAAGAATATCTTTAGCCGGTTCGGAGTCCCACGAGCACTCATCAGTGATGGAGGGAGCCATTTTTGTAACAGACCACTAGAAGCTCTCCTCCTATGATACGGGGTGAAACACAAGATTTCCATGCCTTACCACCCCCAAACAAGTAGGCAAACTGAGATATCTAACAGAGAGCTAAAAAGGATTCTGGAAAAGACTGTGGGAGCATCAAGGAAGGATTGGTCGAAGAAGCTGGATGATGCTCTTTGGGCATACAGAACGGCATTCAAAACACCAATCGGGATGTCCCCATATCAACTGGTGTATGGAAAGGCTTGTCATCTACCATTGGAGCTGGAACACAAAGCCCTCTGGACTCTTAAGCTGCTAAATTTTGATAGCACTGCTGCTGGTGAAAAGAGGGTCTTGCAGCTGCAAGAAATAGAGGAGTTCAGATCTCAAGCCTATGAAAATGCCAAGATTTATAAAGAAAAGGCAAAGAGAAGGCATGACCTCCATTTAACACCCAGAAGCTTCGAAGAAGGACAGCAAGTGCTCCTCTACAATTCCAAGTTAAGACTCTTCCCTGGGAAACTCAAATCAAGGTGGTCAGGACCCTTTCTTGTCACAAAGGTCTCGCCGTATAGGCACATAGAAATCATGGAGGAAAGTTCAAAGAGGACGTTCACTGTTAACGGATAGAGGCTCAAACACTACATGGGCAACATGGGGGAAAACCCCAAAGTGAAGTATCACCTCAAGTGATGGAGGAATCGTCGAGCTAGGGGACGCTAAAAGAGCGCTTCGTTGGGAGGCAACCCAACCTAAGGTAGTTCTCTTTTCATTTGCATTTTAATAAAAATCACAAGTAGTTTCCCCCGTATTGTGAAGAGCTAAGTTTGGTGTTACACACCAAAATAATACAAGAGTGAGTGTGTAATTCTAAGTTTGGTGTTCCACGAAAGATTTCAGTTAGAATCACACTACACTCCTTCAAGGGCAAATTGCTAGATCCAACCAATCAAGGGAACCACTTAACAGTAGTTAGTTTCTAGTTGTCTTGCTGATAACAACACATGAGATTTTCTACATGCATTCAACCTGCTGCATTAGGCAAGGAACTAAGTTTGGTGTTCACACACCAAGTTAAGTTCCGAAATGCACAAGCATACATGCATACTAACTATCTCTCAAGTGCTTTGGGGACAAGCAACTTCCAATAACTTTGCAAGGATTCAATCAATTTTTTGGAAAAAAACAGTGCATCATCATCCAAGGAAGCGAGGAAGGATGCAGAAGCTATGGAGGATGATAACAAATGGGTAGCTAGAAGGCATCAGCAACAGGTTGTACTGTTACTTGATTCCATATGCTTGGAAATAATCAATTTAGAAGTCTGAATGTGCCCTTGATTAATAGTCACTCTTTAAGCTTGATTCACTAGAATTTGATGTTTGTTTTTGCTTAGGTCTATGCTTGCTAGTCAAGTTGCCTGTTTTCATTTTCATCTTGCTTATTGTATGCTTGTCCTTTTAGGTCCAATAAAAAGAGATGTTATGAAAGACCAGAGTGATGTTCAAGTTGTGGAGTAGGTTCTTAAATTTGTGGTGTAGTAATCACTTAGCTAAGTTGGTTCACCAACAAGGTGGAAAGGCAACTATCTGTCCTGAATCATATACTTGAAACACACCCCATGAGACTAGCTAAATAATAAAATCCTAATAAGAAAAACGAAAAGAACAATAAGAGTTGAAAAAGAAAGAAAAGTTAATAAAGAATAAGGCTAGGCACCAAGGGCTTGAAACTTGAGGGATGTGTCTGTGGTGCTCTTGTACCAAGGATCTGCTTGGATGAATAAGTTCTTAGGAGTGCTTCATCACTTGGTAACTTAGGTTAACTAACTCGGGATTATCAACTGAAAATCCATTATCAAGAGCAACCTTGCTACAGAACATTTAATAACCCAAAGAGGTGCTGGACACCGAGACCTCAAGGAAAGAAAATAACAAACCATGTGCCTGTGGTGTGCATGTATGGGAGAGAGAGACTTGAGGGAGTAAGTCCTTAGGGGTGTTTCAACACCTAGCACCTTGAACCAACTGGTTCAGGAGTGTTGGCTGAAAGTTATTACTTGACGACAATTCGGTATACTTGCCGAGGAAAATTTGTTAAGGGACAAGTTTCCGTGCATCAGATATGATAAAGCTCCCTGGGTCTTTGAGTTTTGGTGGGAGACCTCTTTGAATTACAGCACTGTACTCTTGTGTCAAGATCACGGTCTCCTTTTCATTCCAGTTTCTCTTCTTGTTGATGAGTTCCTTTAGAAATTTTGCATACAAGGGCATTTGCTCCAATGCTTCAGTGAAGGGGAGATTAATTTCTAGCTTCTTAAAGACCTCTAGAAACTTGGGAAATTGCTGGTCCTTGAGCTCTCTTTGCAACCTTTGAGGGTATGGTAAATGAGGGATGTAAGGTTTCACTTCCTTCCTCTGTTCTTGTGGTTGCTCCACCATGACTTATTTTCCCTTCTTTAAAGCTTGTGGTTCCCCCTCCTTCTTCTTGGAACTCTCTTGATCTCTTTCCTCTGCTACCACTTCTCTCTTGCTGTTAGCCTTATCATTCTCCAATGTCCTTCCACTCCTGAGTTGAATTACTTTATATTCTTTCTTGGGGTTGGGAATGGTGTCACTTGGTAATGTCTTGGCTGGTCTTTCAGTAGCTGTTTGCTTGGATAATTACCAATTTGTCTCTCCAAGTTTTTCAGTGAGGCTTCATGGTTCTTGTTATCCAATTCTTGATGCTTTATCATTTTCTCCTTCATCATCTCCAAGTTGGAGATTCTTTGAGATTCTTGGGATGGTTGTTGAGTGTGAAATGTAGATGGTGGATGAAAGTTGTTGTGGTTAGCTGTTGGGTTAGTTGGTAGATAGTAAGTGGATGTAGGATGGTTATTTTATGGTTTTCTATATGGATTTTGGTTAGTGTTTTGATGGTTTTAGTGGTTTGTGTTGCGGGAGTTGTTTTGGTTGGGGTTTCTCTGCCAAGCCTGCTGGTTCTGGTTCTCTCCCCACTTCAAGTTGGGGTGGTTCCTCCAAGATGAGTTGTAAGTGTCTCCATGGAACTCATTCTGTCCAGCTTCTTGATTGTGCATGTATTGCACTTGTTTAGGCTGCTGCTCCTCATAGCTTTCCTCTTGTTGTCCCCACACAACTGGTTGTTGATTAGTTGTGTTCACTGCTGCAAGTTGTAGTCCATCCATCTTCTTTGACATCATTTTTATTTGCTGTTGAAGCTGCTGATGCATAATCTTGTTTTGAGCCAAGATTGTGTCAACACCTTCCAGCTCAAATATGCCTCTCTTGGGAGCTGCTTGTCTTTCAGAGGAGTAGAAATACTCATTGTTGGCCACCAAATTTATGAGATCATGTGCTTCTTGAGATGTCTTCATCATCTACAAAGATCCTCCTAAGAAGTAATCCAAAGCTTTCCTTGAACTTAAGGACAAGCCCTCATAGAAATTCTGGAGTTCAACCCACTCACTAAACATTCCCTCTGGACACCTCCTAATCAAAGCTTTATACCTCTCCCAGGCTTCGTATAATCACTCTCCTTTTTGCTGCCTAAGTCTGCACATCAGTCTTCAACTTAATGACTCTTTAAGGATGGTAAAATTTGGCTAGAAACTTGCTGACCAGATCATCCCAATTGGTGATGCTCTCTTTTGGGAAGGTTTCTAACTAATGTGTGACTTTGTATCTCAGTGAAAATGGGAATAACAAAAGCTTATAGATGTCAGGGTGGACTCCATTGGTTTTGACAGTGTCACGAATTCTTAAAAACACAGAGAGGTGTTGGTTTGGATCTTCAGTAGCACTTTCTCCATATTGGCAGTTGTTCTGAACCAGAGTGATGAATTGAGGCTTGAGTTCAAAATTGTTAGCATGAACATTGGGAGTTAAGATGCTACTCCCACAATTCCTTGGGATGGGGATGGTATAGGAAGCTAAAACTCTTCTCTGAGGCTGACCATTGTTGTTGGCCATTGATAAACCCTAATTTTGTAGTTTATCTTGTGCTTAATTTGGGGAATTTTATCACCTTTTTCCACATTTATTCAATGAAATAGTATGGTTTTGCAATTCTCCCTTAAATTGTGCTTAAATGTGAAAACATGCTTTTTAGGCCCTAAAATTGGTAATTTTAATTCACTTTAATTCCATTCGATGCCTTGATATGTTTATTGAGTGATTTCAGGTCCATAAGGCAAGTATTGGATGGAAGAAGTGAGGAGAAAAGCATGCAAAGTGGGAGAACTCATGAAGAAATGAAGGAACCGTAAAGCTGTCAAGCCTGACCTCTTGGCACTCAATCGACCATAACTTGAGCTACAGAGGTCCATATGAGGCGGTTCTAGTTGTGTTGGAAAGCTAACATCCGGGGCTTCGAAATGATATAAAATTTTCCATATGTTTCTTCGCGTATAGGGGCGCGAACGCGCCATGTACGCGTGCACACCAATGCTGTCCGTGGCCCACTAAAGTGAAATCGCCCCCAGCGATTTCTGAAGCACTTTGGGCCCAACCCAACTCATTTCTAATGCTATTTCATGCAGAATTCAAGCTTGGGTAAGGGGGGAGCAATTGTTTGTAGTGTAGCATCATGTAGTTTAGTTTCTAGAGAGATAAGCTCCCTCTTCTCTCTAGAATTAGGATTAGAATTTCTTAGATCTAGGTTTAATTCATGCTTTGATTTACTTTTCCTTTACAATTTCTTGTTCCTCTACTCTTCCTCTCTCTAATTTTGTATTTCATTCTTGTAATTTCTTGCTTTGTTGTTGATGCACTCTTCCTTCTTCTATTTTCTTTTAATGTAATTTATGATTCATGTTCTTTTATCATTGATTTGCTTTATTGTTGTTTAATTCCTTGCAATTGAGTAGTGTAGATTTATATTCCTTGAAATTTTACTATACTTTCCTTTTATGCCTTCCAAGTGTTTGATAAAATGCTTGGTTGGATTTTAGAGTAGAATTTTATGTTCTTGGCTTGGGAAGGTAACTTAGGAACTCTTGAGTTACTAATGTCCAAGTGATTGACGATTGGGAGCCATTAACTCTAGATCTCACTAATTGATTTGGTGGAGAACTAGGACTTTTGGACTTGGATTGACATAGATCACTTGACTTTCCTTTACTAATGGTTAGAGGATGACTTAGTGGGGTTGATCCTTGCCAATTCTCATGTTGTGGTTAGTGATTAGGATAGAGATCCTTGACCACCTAACCTTGCCAAGACCTTTTTGTTAGTTTATTTCCTTTGCCATTTATATTTCTTGTCCATCATCTCAAAAACCCCAAAACATACTCCATAACCAATAACAAGGCACTTTATTGCAATTTCTAGGAAGAACGACCTGAGGTTTAAATACTTCGATTTATAAAATTTAGGGGTTTGTACTTGTGACAAACAAATTTTTGTATGAAAGGACTATTGTTTAGTTTAGAAACTATACTTTACAACGAGAATTCATAAGTGGAATTCTAGACCACACAAGAATTCGTTCATCAGCCACCTTCTCTTATGGATTTTGGGGATAATCTTCCATTTCCTGGTCTTCTTCTTCTGTCTCCTCTTCTCCTATTACTCCCTTCCATCTTGCTTCTCTTCTCAATCTCAAAAATGTTCTCTCTGGTTCAGAATCAAAAGAGGTGGATGCACCTCTTCTTCCTCCTGGCATACAACACAAATAAACTAAAAACACAAACAGAACACTCTGTTGCTAAAATGAAGTCACGGTTAGTATAAACAAAATCTCAAATAGTTAGTGTGCTTAATAGAACAAAAGAAAATGCTTAATCTAAATTATCACCTACATAATCATTGTCAATCTAATTAATCCCCGGCAACTGTGCCAAAAACTTGATAGCGGAAAATTGAATTCCACACAAACTAACCGGCAAGTGAACCGGGTCGCATCAAGTAGTAATAACTCACAGGAGTGAGGTCGATCCCATAGGGATTGATGGATTAAGCAATTTTAGTATGGTGATGAATTTAGTCAAGCTAACAAGTGATGGTTTGAGTGAAATTTGATAAACAAAAGGTAAATAGCAAGAAATTGAGATGCTGGAAGTAAATTAGCAGAAGTTTAAATGGAAAGAAAGGTAAATTGTTGAAACTTAAAGTGCAAGAAATTTAAAAGAGCTGAAACTTAAATTGTAAGAAAAGTAAATGACTGAATCTTAAAGTGCAAGAAAGTAAAACTGCAGAATCTAAATTGAAGGGAAACTTAAATTGTAGGAATTGTAAAGGGAATTGGGTGCAGGGACTCAAACAGCAAGACAAATCAAATGAAAAATGAAATCAGAGAAGTCTATAATGAAGAAAATCAGAAGAAATGATTTATCAGGGATTGGAGATATCCTAATCCATCATGAATCAATTGAGTCTCAACTCCTTTCTCAATCATATGAATAGATCTATGGAAGATTGAAATTGATTGGATCCCAATTCCTTGGTAATCCAATCTCTCTAATCACAATCAATCTTGCCAATTCCTTGATCGAATTGTCATGAGAAGAGTTAGAGCACATTCTCTCATCCATAAGCCACACAAATTCTCAAAACCTCAATTCCTCCCGAATGGTGTTGGTTAGGAGAATTATGAAGGATAGAACTCCAATTCTAATGTAGGTGATTCCCCTTCCGAGACTCACACCCACATTCAGTTGAATTAAACCCCCTTCCGGAGTGAATAATTCACAATTAAAACAGAAGATATCATATAGCTACCCAATTGAATTGAGAAAAAGAAGAATTTCATTGATTCATTGGAATTACAGTAGAGCTCATCCCCCTAATGAATTTGGAGTTTAGTTCATCATAGCTCAAGTAAAACCAGAAATTAAAAAGTTATAGAGAAGTGCCAAAGAAAAATGCAGCAGGAAAATACAGTTTCAGATCTGCTAACTAACTCTCTATGCTCCCATTCCCTACTGACTAGCCTTCTCTCTAAATCAAATTCTTCTCTATTTATACAGCCTTTCAGTTCTTGGATTGGGCCTCTTGATCTTTATTGGGGTTGATTGGATTGGCTCCCAACGCAGTTTGGAAGAGAGGTGTGCCAATTGTGCATTTCTGGTGTTAAAGTTGGAGTCAATATTTTTGGGCAAACGTTGAGTCAAACGTCCTCTTGGAAAAATTGGTTCTGGTTACTGTCATCAACGTTTGACTCAACGTTGGAGTGCCAACGTTCGCCTATCCACGCGTACGCGTGGCTCACGCATATGCGTAGATGGTGTAATTTACCACTTTATGCGTATGCGTGACCTGCGCTTTTGCGCGTTTGGGACGCAAATCCCCAATTCCAGTTTTTGAAAGCTTTTCGAAGACGTTGGACCCAGTGTTTGAGTGGCAACGCTCCCTCAAACATTGCTCTATCCACGCGTGCGCGTCATCTACGCGTGCGCATGGATTGTCAGAATATTGGCTTACGCGTACACGTTGCATGTGCGTGTGCGTCGATACACCTTTTCAAAATCAAGATTTTGGAACTCAGATCGTGCACGTTGGCATCAGCATTGGACTGGCAATGTTCCCTCAAACGTTGCTCTATCCACGCGTGTGCGTAACTTACGTGTGCGGGTAGATTGTTAAAATTGCAAATCCACGCATGTGCGCATAGCACGCGTACGCATCGCCACATTTTTCCCATTTTCCAGAAAGTATATTACATTAAAAACGTTGGGGGTAACGTTGGCTTGCCAACGTTTCCTCCAACGTGGGCACCAGAATTTTTTTGCTTCTGCATTTGCCTCCAACGTTTGAGGTAACGTTGGTGGACCAACTTGGCCACCAACGTTACTTCCTCTGCTTTTTCCTCTTCTTTCTTGCTTCTTTCTTGCCTCTTTTTAACCTATAGCAATCAAACAATTGCATCAAAGTTGGATATAATCACAAGCTATTTGCATCATTCATAACATCAAGCAAAATTAGCATAAAACCTTATGAGAAAGCACTTAAACAACCATGTTTAATTGTCTTAGGAAATTCATGAAACTCCAATCCAATTGCTTACTTATTGCTCAAGAAAGTGCATAAAACGCTTATGAAACTAGCATAAGATGACTTGTCATCACCGCTCTCCTTCTTGTTGCTCTCTATGCTTCAAGCCGGATAGACAAGCTCTCACATTACCCTTGAAGTACCCCAACATTGCCCGAAAACCACTCAATTGTACTTCACATCCCACTTGAACTCCAAGTCTTGAATTGATTTTCTTGAAGAGCTTTGGACTCATTTGGCAACCCACACTCCTTTCTCTATCATATACAAACCCAAGAAGGACCTTGAGTTAGTAGTCCGTCTCCAAGATAGCATATTGATGGGGGCCAATAAATCTCATAGGTGAAATTGTCACCCACTCAATGTGTTCTTGGAATGGAATTGCTTCCTCACCAACTTTCTCTTCCCCATCACTCAAGTCATAACAAGGAGGTTGTGAGAAGTCTATCTCCATGTCTCTCTCAAACTCAAAGGGAAAAGGCTCATTAGGATCATTAAGAGGATTGACCAAGGAAGACAAAAAATCATTAATGATGGAATCCTCATCTTGATCAATCTCCCTCAATTCTCCCTTTCTCTCCTCCAATTCCAATACTCCACTTTCTCCCTCTTGTTCTAATTCATGCTCTATGTCTTTTTCTCTCCCTTGTGGCTCCATGCTCTCCTCTTCACTGCACCCTTCAATTGCTCCTTCACACTCTTCAATAGGAGTACCTTGATCGGATGAGCGTAGTAGAACCAAACGGTTCACCGCTTCAGCTATGGTAGCCAGGAATTGCCCTTGTGTGTTTCGGAATCCTTCTTGCTCTTGTAGAAATGCTTGAAGGTCTTGATGGTCTCGGGCCAATGGTGGGAAAGCTTCACAATTAGATAAGGGAGAAGGTTCATTGGGTGGGAAGAAAGTTGTATATGTGGGAAGTGACTCATGTTGGTAAGTATCTTGAGGTGGTATGTAAGGATGTGGTTGTTGGCATTGGTATGGTGTTTGAAAATATGGTGATTGAGGATTATGTTGGGGGTATGAGTCATAGGTATATGGTGGTGGAGGTGCATAGTCATAGTGAAATCCACCATATCCTTGGGTTGGGTATGTGCATTAGGAAGGGTATGGCTCATTGTAGTATAGAGGAGATTGCTCCTTCCAAAATTGATGCTCCAATCCCATGATGCAATCCATAATTGAAGTTATCAAACCCACCCTACAAAATGATCACAACCAAACTCCCAACCAAGAGGGTGATAACTCATAAAGAAAATAGAAAATAAAAACTAAAGACATCAATTAACAAAATAAACAAAATAGTAATTACTAACAAAAGCGAACAAGCAATTCAAAAAGTATCTATTCACACTATGGACATATTTACAACAACCAAAATATAGCACTCATGACGCTAGCTCCCCGGCAACGGCACCAAAATTTTGATGAGAGAGAATTATGCCAATTCAGAAAACTAGATAAAGTAATTCCATTGTGAGTATAGTCCAAATTAGCAATGGATCCCCTCAATCAAAATTCAATCCAAGATATTGTCACAATTCAAATCAAATTAACTGAGAGTATTTAAACTCCTGGGTCGTTCTCCCTAGGAACTAGTGCCAACAAGTGCATAAAATTAGTTGTGAAAGGCAAAGGGGTTTTCAATGACGAAAGCAAACAAAATAAAGGAATTAAAGAACGAGACAAAATTACAATTAATAAACTAATAAAGGAATAAAAGAACTATGTTTGTAATATGGACAAGTAATGCTATAAAGTGATGAAAATGTGGTTCAAAACATAAATGAAACCTTGACTTGGGATGAGTTATGGAATCCCCTCCTTGCCATAACCACAACTATGATAATTATGATGGATTAATCTCACTAAGTCAATCCTTAACATCGAAGGATAAGTCAAGTGAGCATAATTGTTATTAATCCACAATTCCTAGCTAACTTATCAAATTAATTAGTAAAAAGCTAGCGTTAGTAGAAACAATAACAACTAACAACCCAAGAATTATCACTAAATGTTAGACATTATAGCTCTAGTAATCCATAAACTCATTTTCCCCATGCCAAGGGGTGGAAATTATCCCCATAATCAAAATTGGCATTTCATCGAACACCTAATAGGCATATTCACAAAACATGGCAAAATTGGGAAAATGATAAAAACTATGAACAACCAAGTGATCAAAATCAACAAAAGCAATCCAATAAACATATAAAAATCATCAAACATCAAATTCATTAACCAAAACTCAAGATTGTAAAACTCTATATATATTAACAAAGGAAGCTAAAATATATGAAAGTGTAGACAAGGTAATGTAATAAAAGAGAAATTAAAGAAATACTTACAATGAGATAGCAGGAATCCAAAACCAAATTGAACTATAAAATGCTACAACCCCTAATTAAACCTAAGGAAGTTTTGAAAGAAAACCTATACCAAAACTACCCTAAAACTACTCCTAAAATGTATTCTATAAAGTATGGTAATGTATGTCTTATTTGGTGTTGCTTCCCCCTTCAAATATGCCTCCAAGCCATCAGAAATGGGCCAAAAAGCCTCTCCAAACGCGAGCCATGTGACTTTTAATGAAGTCACGCGCTGGTACCTGTGTGTACGCACAGCCTGTGCGTGGGCACAGGTGCTGATTTTGATCCTACCTTGTGCATGGGCACAGCCTGTGCGTGGACACAGGTGCTAATTTTGACCCTGTCTTGTGCGTGGGCACAGGTGATGATTTTGACACTTGTGCGTGGGCACAGAAGGTGTGCATGGGCACAGGCTGAAATGCTTTTCTCCTTTGATTTTTTCATGTTTTCTTCCAATTCCATGCTTTGCTTCCACTCTTATCAAGCCATCCCAGCCTATTACACCTAAAATCACTCATCAAAACCATCAAGACATCGAATGGGATAAAAGTGGGACAAAAGTGATTATATTAAGCATAAAATAGCATATTTTCACAATTAAGCTCAATTTAGGGAGAGAATACAAAAGTATGCTATATAGGTGAATAAATGTGGGTTTATATGATGAAATCCACTCAAATCGATCCAAAATTTATCATCAAATATGGATTCATCAGGGATAATCAAAGGTGGGAGGAGCCTCAAGCTTATGGACAACCCTCTTGGCAATAACCTCCACCAACTTACTATGAGCAAGAGCCATTTTAAGATGCATATCAATCCAATAGCTATGGTGGATGCCCTTGTAGTTACCAACAAGGCCCACCATATGCCTATGAACCCCCTCCTCAACATAGTTTTGAACCACTGTACTCACAAGCCCCATGTTACTAAACACCTCCATATGACCCTAACCCTTATCCACCATACCAACAACCATATGAACCATACGAATCATACATAGAACCACCCCAACTCCAACACAATTACTCCCACGAACCACCACCTCAATATTCACCATCTCCATATCCTTATCAAGAAGAACCACCTTCGTATTATGAGCCATTTCTCCCAACAAATGAACCCTCCTATCCACCCCAAGATCCCATAGATGATACCTTTAGTGCTATTCATCAAGGACAAAGAGAGCTTTGAAATTCACTCCAAGCTCTTATATCCCGTGTCGATCCACCCTCTACCTCCAATACTCAACCCTCAAGCTCTAGTGCACTTCCTTTTCAACCACATAATGATCTCTCTGTTCCACCACCACCCTGATGCCAGGGCATTTTGGCCAGTTTCACTGACCTTTTCTTTATAGTTTTAGGATAGTTTCATGCATTTTCTTAGGAAATAAGCAAGTTTTGGGTAAATAATCACTTACATCTTGATTCAAGCAAACATTGTGAATTTTACATGATTTCATGAGAATTATGCATGAATTAAATGACAAAATTGAATGATACATGTCTCATAACTTGGATTAAAGCTTCGATGCACTTTATTGCTTGATTTCAGGACAAAGGAAGCAAGGAAGAACCACGTTAGTCTAGCTAACGTGACCACTAACGTGGAATGGAGGCTAACTTGTAATGTTAATGAGAAAAGTAATCGCCATTAGCGCCTTTGTGAGCCATCATAGCCCACGTTAGTTGCCACGTTAACTATGTTAACGTGGAAGCTAACGTGGAAGAAAAGTAGAACTCTAACGTTAGTGGTAAAAGTAAGTACCACTAACGCTCCAAAGTGGTAATTGTCCACGTTAAGAGTCACATTAATTCAGTTAACGTGAACTCTAACGTGGAAGAAGAAGATGAAGCCAACGTTAGTGACACTCACCTTTGTCACTAACGTTGGACCAAGCTCATAATGGCCACGTTAAGAGCCACGTTAACTCAGTTAACGTGGACTCTAACATGGGGAAGCAAGGAATGGCCAACGTTAGTGACACTCACCTTTGTCACTAACGTTGGACTAAGCCACTTTGAGCCACTTTGAGCCACGTTAGTTGCCACGTTAACTCAGTTAACGTGGAAGCTAACGTGAAGGAGAGAATGATGAGCCAACGTTAGTGACACTCACCATTGTCACTAACGTTGGGGATGGCTGCCAATACCACGTTAGAGGCCACCTTAACGCAATTAACGTGAACTCTAACGTAGGAAAGGGGCGTTTTGGAGCGTTAGTGACAAAGGTAAGTGTCAGTAACGCTCTCGAGGCTAAAGTGTGCTCACGTTAAGAGCCACGTTAGTTATACTAACGTGAACTCTAACGTGAGATAGGGGGGACTCTCAACGTTATTGAAAAAGGTAAACTCCAACAACGTGTGCGAAGGACCAAGAGGAAACGTTAGTGGTCACGTTGGTGCCACTAACGTTGAAGTTAACGTGGACCATTCTTGGGTTAGGAACGTTAGTGAAAAAGGTGATTGTCACTAACGTTCTCGAACCCACACTTTCACTTAACGTTAACGCCACTAACGTCCTAAGCTAAAGTCCATGCCTACTTCACATTCTCTCTCTGCAAGTAAAGCTAAGCCCACTGAAGATGATAACTGCTTCAACTCAAGATCCAAAGGCCCATATCCAAGACTTGAAGAAGCAACTAGAAGATCAGAAGAATAGTATAAATAGGGAGAAGTTTGAACTAGAAAAGAGCTTTTGGGCACTATTAGAATTACTCTCTGTAATTTTACTTTCTCTGCAACTTCTAGTTTAATTTTTCAGAATGCATTCTCCATCTTTGTTTTCCATTCCCAGAGCTATGAACAACTAAACCCCTTTCATTGGGTTAGGGAGCTCTGTTGTAATTTGATGGATTAATAATAGTTTTCATTATTCTTCTTCTTTATTTTCTCTTTATTTTACTAGAAAGCTTTCAATCTTCATCCAATTGAGTAGTTATCTTGGAAAAGAAGCTATTCATACTTGGATCTCTTCGGAACCTTGGAAGAGGAATGAAGAGATCATGCTAGAAATGCTTTCTCATGTTGGACCAAATTGGGGTTTGGATGGATATAGTGACATATAATCCTACCACACTTTGATTTGGAAATACATGTGGTATAATCAGTGACCATACCTGATCTCTTCTCATGAGCAATTGGACCAAGGAATTGGCTATTGATCAAGATTTGAGAGATTGAATTACCAAGGAATTGGAATTCAATCACTTAAGATTGCCAAGGAGATCAATGAATGCATTGATTGAGGAAGAGATGAAAATGAACTTGATCCGAAGGATGCAACATCTCCTAAGCCCAATGAACTCTCCATTTCTGATCTTACCCATTCTCTTTAATTTCTGCCAATTACTTCTATGATCATCTTCCCCATTCCCATTTAAGATTCTGCAATTTATTTTCCGTCATCTATTTTCAGCTCTTTATTTCCAGCATTTACATTTTCTGCTATTTACTTTCCCGCCATTTAATTTCCTGCAACTCTCAAACCAAATTCTGCTTAGCTCAACTAGAACATTCCTCCAATTAAAGTTTCTTGACCAATCAATCCCTGTGGGATTCGACCTCACTCTTTTGTGACCGACGCTTACGCGTCACTTGGATTTCTGCTCACCCACGCGTACGCGTGGGCGATGCTTATGCATCAGCTCTTCTTCTGCTAACTCACGCGTACGCGTGGGTGACGCTTACGCGTCGCTTCATAGATTCCTTTCTTCTTCTTTCTTCTCTCCTTTCTTTTTCTTTCCTCTTCCTTTCTCACTTTCTTCTCCTCCACTCTCCTCCTTATTCTCTTTCATTTTCTTTTACTTATTGCATTTACATACTTTCATTTATTGCATTTTAACTTTGTGCATGTTTTTATTTCCATTTCTAAGTTTGTTATTTTTCATTGGTGTTGAATTTTCTTACTCCTTTGATTGAATATTTCTTGCATTACTCTGGTGCTTAGTGACATATTTTACATTGTTGGGTAATATCATTTATAGGTCAATGCTAATCTTCTATGACACTTGTATTCTTTGTGTATTGATATGGACTTATATTGTCTTTCATGACCCACTATCTCTCCCTCCTTGTTGCAATTCTTGCACTATTGATATGCCATTCGTCTATATTATTTTCTCACTTGTATGTTGTAGCTACCATGTAGTTGAGAACCTCATTATTATTTGTCATTAGCCCACCCATTTTTTTTTTTCATATCTTTGTTTGTGGGTTATTTTTCTTCCTTTTTCTCTTCTTTCAGGATGGCCACCAAGAAGGGAAACGGAACACTTCTAAATGGGACGACAAACAAGTTCCAGCGTACAATCTTTGGAGAAAGCGCATCAGTATAGCAACCCATCCACTTGCACAGCTTTGCATGCACTGAGGATGGTACAATCTTTAAGTGTGGGGAGGTCGATACCAACTTCCGTAGGTAACTACTTCCTTTTCCAAAACCAATGTTTAATTAGTTAGTGGTTGCATTTGCATGTTTGATTGCATGTTTGTTAGATTTTGTGCATACTTTACCACTACTTGGTTGAAGTGATAAATTCTTTTTCAAGACACTATTTTATAGTATTTCACTAATTTAAATTAAAATTTTTGTTAAACTTGTTTGAAAGAATTTATTTTGAAACATGGTTTTAGAGCTCGAACACACAAAACCAGTGAGATTTTGAACCTAATTGATTGGTTGCATCCTATCAACCAATGTTTTATTTTGGTGTGTGTTGTTCTCTCTAAAATTGTTCTCTTTGTCATACTTGATTCTATATTTCCATTGTTTGATGTATGCATGCACTTATATGATTGAGGCCTTCTTTCACTGAGCGTACATACCCATATGACCTTACCAATTTATTTTCCTTTGCAAACTAATGTTGAGCCTATTTTACCCCATTTGTTCTTTATTTTAGCACATCACTAACTCTAAGCGAAAAATAATATTGTCCTTAATTTAAATCCTTAGTTAGCTTAGACTAGTGAAAGTGCTCATGATTTAAGTGTGGAGAAATTTGGTTTGGAAGCATTTGGTTTGAAAATTGGGTATTGTATATTTTTTGGTGAAAATGTGAAAAAAGTGAAAAGAATGTTGAGGACATGTTCATGCATTCAATACCTTAATCATATGCATTGAGAAAAATAAAAGAAAAGAAAAAAAAAAGAGAAAAAGAATAGAAAAAAGAGCAAAAAAAAGGGGGACAAAATTCCCCAAAGTAAATGGTAATAACAATGCATATTTACTGTACTCAAAATTGGGATGCATTAATATGTGGAAAACATAGTTAATGGATAATTAGATTTTGCATTTTGATTATATGGATTGTTTTAAGTTAAGTGGGAAGTTTAGGTTAATCCAGGATTCAGATTTTAGTCCACTTAACCAAATACATTCCTACCTTGACCCTAACCCCATTACAACCCTTAAAAAGACCTCTTGATATGTGTATTTGTGCATTAAATTATGTTGATTGGTAGAATAAAAGCAAGCATTAGAAAGCAAGATTAGTAGAGAATTGAGAGAATCGAACCTTAAACACTTGAGCGATTAGAGTGTATACACTTCCGATGAGGGTTCGATGCTCGATTCTTTGTTCCCGACTTTCAGGAACTTTCTTCTTTTACAAGTCTATTTGTACTTCATTTATGATTTGAATTAGTGGAATCCCGTTCATGTTTGTTCTTGGAGAATTTGTTTACTTTTAACCAAGTAGGTAAAAGCACTTTGCATTTAGTTTCATTCATATAGATGGGTTGCATTTCATAATTTCTACCATTCCTCTTCACTCTTTTGATTCTCTTGAGCTTAGCATGAGGACATGCTAATGTTTAAGTGTGGGGAGATTGATAAACCGCTATTTTAGGGTTTATTTTGTATTGAATTGAGTGGATTTTACCCATTATTCTCACACTTATGCATAGAACTCGCATGTTTTACATTTTCCTTCCTAATTTTGTGCTATGATTGAAAACATGCTTCTTTGGCCTTAAATTTACTAATTTTAATCATCTCTTATTACCATTCGATGCCGTGATGTGTTTGTTAAGTGTTTTCAGGGTTTATAGGGTAGGAATGGCTTAGAGGATGGAAAGGAAGCATGCAAAAGTGGAAAGAACATAAGAAATTGAGTATTTCAGAATCTGGTAGCGACGCGCACGCATGGACGACGCGTACGAGTGACAAGCGCATCAGGCAAGCGATGCGGATACGTGGATGATGCATACGCATGACCAAGAATTTGTTTATCGATGCGTACGCATGACAGAGCATCACGTGCTGCATAAACAGAAAATGTTAGGGGCAATTTCTGGGCTGTTTTGGACCCAGTCTCAGGCCCGAAAATACTTATTAGAGGCTGAAGAGTGGAGCTGGAAGGCGGACTAACATTCATACACACAATTTTAGGTTTAGATGTAGGTTTTCTAGAGAGAGAGGCTCTCTCCTCTCTCTAAGTTTTAGGGCTTTTAGCTTTATTTCTTCTCCAATTCAGATTTCTACCTTGCTTTAATTTAGTTTTCTTCTACTTTTATTTGTTCTAGTACCTTAGTTACCTTCTCTTGTTGATTTCTTTCACTTTGTTGCCTTCATGTTATGCACTCTTATTACTCTTTATCTTTATTAATGCAATTCATATTTTTATGTTATTAATGCTTTCTTTAATTTGTGTTATTGATTCCTTGCAATTATTGGTCTTAGATTTTAAAAGTGTTTGATAAATTTCTTGGTTAGATTTTAAATTAGATTTTTATATTCTTAGCTTAGATTGAGTAATTTGGAAACTCTTGAATCGTCAAAGTCTCTTGTTGGTTGGTGATTGAAAGTTGCTAGTTGGCTTGAGCTTCACTAACTCTAGTCTTTGATTAGGACTTGTGAACTCAAGTTGATTTGCTCACTTGACTTTCCTTCAATTTTTAAAGGTTAACTAAGTGAGAGCAATTTGCAATTTCCATCATAATTGACAATGATAATGAGGATAGGAATTCTTATTTTCAACCCTTGCTAGGATTTTTCTTAGTTGTTAGTTTATTTTCTTGTTATTTACATTCCTTGTTTATTAAACTCAAAATCCAAAAAGATACAATCTCATAACCAATAATAAATACACTTCCCTGCAATTCCTTGAGAGATGACCCAAGGTTTAAATAATTCGGTTAATTTTATTGGGTTTGTATTTGTGACAAAAAATTTAAACATTGATTAGGTTTAATTGTCGGTTTAGAACTATACTTGCAACACGATAATTTTTGTAAAAATCTTTACCGACATTTTTCCTCCGTCATTTCTCTATCCATACATACTGCGACTCATATTAAAGTTTAACTAAAGATGAAAAAACACGTGTTCATCAAGAAAGATTAGATATGAAACATCGAAAAAAATTAACTTTTTCCAAAAAAGATTGTACCTCTTTTTTCGATGTTGGTGGAGGTAGCTTTAATATTACCTTATCTTTATTTTGATTAATGACAATCCCTTTCTTTTGAAATGTGAATCCCAAAAAATTTCCTACCTTTTTTACGCATTCTATCAAATGCTTGCCGTAAATGATCGAGATGCTGGTCTATCGATTTTGACTTAACCATTACATCATCGATGTATACTTCCATAAATTTTCCAATGAACTCATGAAAAATAGTGTTCATGGTACGCTGATACGTCGCACCAGCATTCTTCAAACCAAAAGGCATCATCATCCATTCATAGGTTCCTAAAGCCCCAGGACATCGAAAAACAGTTTTTGAGTCATCATCCTTAGCTATAAAGATTTGGTTATATCTTGAATAACTATCCATGAAACTTAAAATTTCATTGCCTGCTCCAGAATTGACAAGCATGTCCGCTACAGGCATAAAATATTCATCCTTGGAAGTAGCATTGTTTAAATCTCAAAAATCAATACATACTCGTAACTTCCCATTCTTTTTCATTACGTGTACAATATTTGATACCCAATCAACATAACAAGTTCTTCGAATAAACCTTTCTTTAATCAATCTTTCGATTTCCTCTTTAATCTTTAGATTGATTTCAGGTGCAAAGTGTCGAGGCGCTTGCTTCATTAGTCGAGCAAATGGCTTCAAAGCTAATCGATGTTCCACTAAAGAGCGATCAAGCCCAGGCATCTCATGATAATCCCAAGAAAAATAGTCTCTATATTTAAATAAAAGACTGATTAATTCTGTTCAAAATTGTTCGTCAATATTTTTACAAATATAAGTACGTCTAACATCATCGCTAGATCCCAAGTTAATTTCTTCAAGAGGATCTTGAGACTCAAAACCTCTTTCAATATTATCATCATTGAATGAATACTTTTCGAAACCCAGAGCTTCCAAATCATAAATGCAATCGAAAGATAAGTCTATTAACTCATTTGAGAAAAAAACAAACTTTATTATCAACCAAATCAACAATCGAATCATTTTCAATACAAAGATCTTGAGATATATCGAAAGAAGACTGGTCGATAACATTATTTTTAGGAATGGGAAAAGTAGTAGAACATAAACTATGCCTAAATTCGATCTAGGGAATCGAACTTGCACTAGGAATTGAAAAAATTGAATTCAAATTCCTATATGATTCAACTTTATCAAAAGAATCATCTCTACCACAAGAAAGACTTTCTACAGAATTAAAACAATTTAAATAATTTTCTAAAGCACCCAAATAATTCGAAACATCTTGACTTTAGGCCCTGACAAAATGCCTTCAAATTATCAACCTTTAAGAACCACTACTCTCAACCAGTAGGAGGAAAATCGAGCTTTGGTTAAAGAAGCTTCACATTAAGCCCTTATGAAGTTAGAAAGCAACCCTCACAATTATAGGAATTAAGTACCCTGTCAACAATAAGAGGTTTCAGTTTCTCATTATACACCTTGAAATCGACATGTAACTGTTCCACATAAAGGCTCGAATCTGCTTTAATCACTTCAGATTTTCCTTCATCAGTCCAAAGAAGAATACTCTGATGCAGGGTCGAAGGTATAGCTCCAACACCGTGAATCCTTATCCAAGCAATGCAATATAACTAGCCTTTCATGACACTACGACAAAAATAGTATTTCGATGCGAGGATCCCACTTGCACTCGAAGTATCACTAGCCCTTATGCAGGAGTTGATATACCGATATAATCGGTTACTGAAATATTAGTAGGGATCAAATCATCAGAATGCTTCCGCACCTTTGCCAACATCCTTTTTGGCAACAAATTGATCGCTGCCGCTCCATCGACCAAAATTTTGTTAACATAAATGCCACTCATATAAGCAGTGACATGTAACGGTCAAAGATGGAACTTCTGCTTCTCTGTTGGCCTTTGAAAATACCCCGACTCATCCTCTGATCGAATGAAAGCAAAGGCCTCTTCATCCTCCACATCATAATTCTCACTTGGATTTCCTTCATATTCTTGATAGCACGAAAACTTGTCTCTCAACAATTTTCCTTCGGCAAGTATACCGAATTGTCGTCAAGTAAAAACTCACAATAGAGTGAGGTCGAATCCCACAGAGATTGATTGGTCAAGCAACTTTAATTAGAGGAATGTTCTAGTTGAGCGAAGTAGAATTTGGTTTGAGAGTTGCAAGAAATTAAATGGCGGCAAAGTAAATAGCAGAAAATGTAAATTGCTGGAAATAAAGAGTTGAATGTAAATAGTGGAAAGTAAATTGCAGAATCTTAAATGGGAATGGGGAAGATGCTCATAAAAGTATATTGCAGAAATTAAAGAGAATGGGTAAGATCAGAAATGGGGATTCATTGGGCTTAGGAGATGTTGCATTCTCTGGATCAAGTTCATTTTCATCTCTTCCTCAATCAATTTATTCATTGATCTCCTTGGCAATCTTAAGTGATCGAATTCCAATTCCTTGGTAATTCAATCTCTCAAATCTTGATCAATAGCCAATTCCTTGGTCAAATGCAAAAAGCTTCTTTCTAATTCAAAACTACCCCTATATATACTACTCTTCTGATCTTCTAGTTGGTTCTTCAAGTCTTGGATATGGGCCTTTGGATCTTGAGTTTGAAGCATTTATCTTCCACAGTGGGCTTAGCTTTACTTGCAGAGAGAAAGTGTGGAGTAGGCAGGGTGTTTAGCTCAGGACGTTAGTGGCGTTAACGTTAAGTGAGAGTGTGGGTTCGAGAACTTTAGTGGCAATCACCTTTTTCACTAACGTTCCTCACCCAGGGATAATCCACGTTAACTTCAACGTTAGTGGCACCAACGTGACCACTAACGTTGCCTCTTGATCCTTCGCACACGTTATTGGGACTCACCTTTTCCAATAACGTTGAGAGTCCTCCCTCCCCCTACGTTAGAGTTCACGTTAACTTAGTTAACGTGGCTCTTAACGTAGGCTTGCTAATTCTTCGAGAACGTTAGTGACACTTACCTTTGTCACTAACGTTCCAAGGTGCCCCTACTTCCCACGTTAGAGTCCACGTTAACTAAGTTAACGTGGCTTCTAACGTGGTAATGATAGCCATCTCCAACGTTAGTGACAAAGGTGAGTGTCACTAACGTTGGCTCATCATCCTATCCTCAACGTTAGCTTCCACGTTAACTAAGTTAACGTGGGAGTTAACGTGGCTCATCATGGCTCATTGTGGCTCATTCCAACGTTAGCGACAAAGGTAAGTGTCACTAACGTTGGCGATCACTTGCTTTCTCCACGTTAGCTTCCACGTTAACTAAGTTAACGTGGCAACTAACATGGCTCATTGTAGCTTGGCCAACGTTAGTGACAAAGGTGAGTGTCACTAACGTTGGCTTCTCTTTTGCTTCCCAACGTTAGAGTCCACGTTAACTGAGTTAACGTGGCTCTTAACGTGGCCACTTATGAGCTTGGTCCAATGTTAGTGACAAAGGTGAGTGTCACTAACGTTGGCTCCACTTTCTTTCTTCCACGTTAGAGTTCACGTTAACTTAGTTAACGTGACTCTTAACGTGGGCTATGATGGCTTCGAGGACGTTTTTGGCGATTACTTTTCTCATTAACGTTGCAAGCTAGCTCCAATTCCACGTTGGTGGTCACGTTAGTTAGACTAACGTGGCTGCCAACGTGGCTCTTTCTTGCTTCCTTTGTCCTGAAATCAAGCAATATAGTGCATCAAAATTCTAATCTACATCATGAGACATGCATCATCCAATTTGTCATCTAATTCATGCAAAATTCTCATGAAATCATGTAAAGTGCTCAATGTATGCTTAAATCAAGATGTAAGTAAAATTCTACCCAAAACTTGCTTATTTCCTAAGAAAATGCATGAAACTACCCTAAAACAGTAAAGAAAAGGTCAGTGAAACTAGCCAAAATGCCCTGGCATCACAACACCAAACTTAAAGCTTGCTTGTCCCTAAGCAAGTACTGGAACAAGAGAATGATGAATGGAATGCCAAGAGGAATGAGTCATTTTTGTGGAGGTCATATCCTTGGTTTTATGGTGGTTTCATACATAGCAACTTAGGTTCATTCCTTCACTGGCTTTCAGACCTTTATCATGTCCTGGAATACTCACTTGATTGCACCCTATGAGACTCTTATTCATTGATCCTTTTATTGTTTTCAGGGCTTATTTGTGTTCTTATTCTCTTTTTATTTGATTCAAAAGGAGACAAGCAACACAATAAGCAAGATGGAATTGAAAATAGGCAACTTGACTAGTAGTCATAGACCTAGGCAAGTAGAATACTAAAAACAGAATTGAAAATCCTAAACTATCATGGAAGCATGTCCTATTTCATACATGATTTTCCTTATTTAATGCTTGAAAAAGATGGAACAAAGAGGAACTCCACCACCTTTTACTCATGGGGTTGCCCATGCTCTTCCTCTTGCTTGTCCTCTTTGTGTTTCTCTTGAGTGCTTGTACTCCCACTTCCCTTGCCTTTTCCAATCAACTTCTTCCAAAAACCAGCATCATCCATCTTCTTTTTCAGTGTTTCCTTCTGCTATTTCACCTTCCTTTCTTCTTGTTCCACAAAATCTTTTTGGACCTCATCATATGTAGGGATGGCATAGTGTAGATTATGCATATGACTAGACATGTAGTTCAACTTGGCTTGAGTGTTTATGTTGAACTCCTCCCTATGTAGTTGCCGTCCTTCATTAAGTACACTGAACTCATTGAATGCCTTCGTCTGAGCTAGCTGGCATTGGTTGAGTTCTTGAAGGCGCTTATCTTGACGCTCTTGCATTTCAGACACTTGATTGGCGGCTTGAGTGAGCTGGGAATAATGTTCCATTTGCTGTTTCTACCACTCCCCTTGTTGATTCATCCAATTAGAAAGGAGTTCTTCTTGACGATCCATCCTTTGAGCTTGAACATGCAGTTGTTGTTCTTGTCCTTCCATATAACTCCTTGCTAGTTCATCAATGGCTCCATCAATGTGATTCAAGTTTATGTTGGTTGGGTCATAATATTCTCTTTGTTGGTGTTCTTCTTGATGAGATTCTTCTTGGTGGGCTCCTTCTTTTGGTTTTTGTTTTCCTATTTGAGGTCTTCTTTGTTGTTGGGCGGGCGTAGTATAGATCAGACGTTGAAGTGTAACTAGCCTCCCAGGGTTCACCCAGTCTGGATTGCTATCCTTGAAGACTACCTTGGCCTTTGTACACAATCTGAGAATGGTACTAGGCTACCAAAGCCTGGCACCCGAATCAACCTTCTCAGCTGACTCTTGAATCCCCTCAGCTATGAGTTCATGCACATTGATTTCTCCACCCTGTACTAGGCAATGTACCATAGTCGCTCGATTAATATTGACCTCTGAATTATTTGCAGCTGGGAGGATAGACCTCCTCACGAGTTCAAACCATTCCTTGGCTTCCGGGTTAAGGTCTCCCCTCTTGATGAACCGGGGTCTCTTATCCGCATACCTTTCCAAGTCAGCTCCTATGACACATATGTCAGTCACTATTTCTTCGAGTTCATCATTGTCAGGGCTCTTACTTATCCTTGCATGATAACTAAGCTCATCAAAATGTGGTGATTTCAGCTGAAGAGTTCTTGTTATAGCATTTGAGCTGAAGTCCATCTCTCTCCCTCTTACGTAACTTTTGAAGGTGGGGGCCTTGGTTTTGTCTTCTCTGACCACGTTTGCATAGAACTCTTTGATGAGGTTTGCATTTATCTTCCCCTCCGAGTTCGTAAGCCTTTGCCAACCCCTTTGTTCAATCTTCTCTCGAATCTGTGGGCACTCATCCTCGTCAATTTGGAACGTTAACTCAGGTAGTATCTTCTTGAGCTTTATCCATTCAAATTCGAGTTCATGGAATGCAGTTTTGAATCTCTTCTCATCGAAAGGAATGCTCTCCACTGGTTCCTTCCTCTTTTTCCTCTTGGAGCTTGATGATGCCATGAGTTTGAGTTGATGTGTGAAGAGGGTGGAAGGTATGGATAGATGAGGAATTCGGTTGGTTAGGACAAGGTGTGATGAGGGGGAAGAGTGTTTGGTTTCGAGAATGAGAAGTGTGGGGAGTAAAATTGGAATGTTAAGGGTGTACTTAGTGCGAATCACTTATATAGGGACGTGGTGTGTGGATGAAAGGTGTGGATTGATGGGGTTGGTGTATGATGAACGGATGGGGTTCTGCAGGGGATGAGCACAAGGATCATCATCTTTATGAGGGAGATTGGTTCGGTCTTCAAGGGTCTCATTCTTTCAATGTTGCATGGCACATTTTCAAATGCATTTTCCCTTGAGACACGTGTGTATTCTCCCTTCATGAAGTGGCCGAACCCTCCTCATTTAATTGTCCACTCAATCCACTTCAATACCCCTTTCTTCTCTCCTACAAAATAAAAGAATTGTGATTAAAAAAATGTGTAGAAAGTGGCGGCAAAAAAAGAATAACTACTTTTTAAAGTTTTTGTTTTAACTAACTAAGTGCCATTCATTAGAGCAAACCAACTGACTAACTCAACATCCATGTGTGCAACATTGGCAACACCAAACTTAGTTTGGTGCCGTGTGGTGCAAAAGATTTGTTCAAGACCCCCTAAGAGTGACATGATATGGGTTACATTGATGTTCTCTTAGTGTGCCTTGAACACCAAACTTGTTCTTCACTATATGTTGCACATAAGGATTCATTCAAGTCCATGTCAAGTTGATTTGAAATCTTTGAACCTTGCATTATTAACTACTTTTAAAAGCATGTAAAACATGGGTTGCCTCCCATGAAGCGCTTCTTTAGCGTCACTAGCTTGACATTTTGCCTTTGTCATGGTGGTTGGTAATGCTTCAGATCTTCCCCTCTTGCAGTAGACCTATATCCATTGGCTTCATCAAGGATCTCTACATGTTCTAAGGAAAGAACTCTGTTGATGGTGAAGACCTTAGGTAACTGAGATGGGATAGTGGGGAGATGAGGTGGAATATCTGGGAAGTAGGCTGAGATCACTTTATCCCCCGGAGAAAAGTCCTCTGTAGGGATCTTCTTGTTCCTCCACCTCCTTGGTGCCTTCTTCTTTGTCCCTTTTGATGTTGCCTTGCTCTTTGTTACCTCTTCTTCTAAGGGAATTTTGTTACTGGTCTCATATGACTCTGGTGGTTTAGGTTCCTCCTTATTTTCCTTGAGCTGTGACAGTTGCTGATTGCCTTGTTCTTCAACCAAGTGGTTTCCCAGAGGTGTTGGTTGTACTTCAGTGCTTGCATCCTCCCTCAGTATCTCATTATGATCTATTTCTTGTGAGAGTTTGAAGACATTGAAGCTGAGTTGTTCATCATGGATCCTCAAAATTAGCTCCCCTCGCTCCACATCTATGAGTGCTCTGGCTGAAGCTAAGAACGGTTTTTCCAATATGATTAGGTGAGTGTGACTTTCTTCCATGTCCAAGATGACAAAGTCTGTGGGAAGGAAGTATTTTCCCACCTTCACCAGCACATTTTCAATCACTCCTACTGCTTGTTTTTGAGTTTTGTCAGCCAGCCTGATAATTACATCTATGGGTATTATCTCATTGATCTGCAGCCTTTTCATAAGGGATAAAGGCATTAAGTTGATGCTTGCTCCCAAATCGCAGAGTGCTTTATCAAACATTGTTTCTCCTATGGCACAGGGGATGTGAAAACTCCCTGGGTCCTTCCTTTTTATAGGCAACTCTGGTTGAATGAGAGCATTGCACTCCTTATTCATCACTATTGTTTGTCCTCCCTTGAGTGAGCTTTTCCTGGTCAGCAGCTCCTTCATATACTTAATGTATGATGGCATTTGTTGGAGAGCCTTGATGAATGATATGTTTACATGGAGGGATGCAAACAGGTCAAGAAACCTTGAGTATATTCTCTTCTCTACAGCACCATTGAGTAATTGGGAAAAAGGTGCATAGAGTTTCAGCAGCTCCTTCTGTGTCAGCTCTTTTTGTGAAATTTTGGGTTCTTGGTGATCATTTTCCTGTTTCTCTGCTGATGTCTCTCCAAGTTGTTCTAATGGCTTGTTTTGCTTTTCCTCAGCCTCTTTACTACTTATAGTAACCATCTTGCAATCTTCCCATCTGACTTTCTTTGCTTCACCTCTCGGATTTTTCTCTGTGTCACTTGGGAAGCTATCAGTAGGTTCGGAAATCTTTTCAGATAAGTATCCCACTTGAAATTCCAGCCTCTTGATGGTGTCCCCCTGGTTCTTGATACTAGCTCGCACCTCCTCTTTGAATACCTTATTATCTTAAATATCTTTGCATATGCCTTCAAGCAGAGTCTCAATTTTGGAGAGTCTTTCTTCAGATGATGGTGAGTTGAGAGTGGATGGGTGAGTTGGGTCATTTTGGTTTTAGTATGGATGTGGAGAGGTGTTGTTAGGGTGGTGTTGATATGATCTCTGTGTGGAATGTTGGTGAGCTACATTGTTGTTGTGGTTGTAATGTCTCTGATCTTGGCTTTGATCTTGTTGATTTCCCCACCCAAAGTTTGGGTGATTCCTCCAACCAGGGTTGTACGTTTTGGAGTAAGGATCATCGGTCTGCCTGGGTGAGTTTCCAATGTAGTTGGCTTGTTCTTGCTCATCCTCTACCTCAGCATTCACTCCCTCTTAGGTTGCTGATGAGGTGGTGATTGCTGCCACTTGGTTCCTCTCCATCTTCTTGGTGAGGTCAGCCAGCTGCTTGGTAATAAGCTTATTTTGGGCCAGCAGTGCATCCACATTGTTTAGTTCCATCACTCCTCTAGTGTTGCCTCTTTCAGAAGCATAGAAATAGTCATTCTCTGCTACAGTTTCAATGACATCTATGGCCTCCTCAATGGTCTTCTTCTTGTTCAGAGATCCCCCAGATGAATGGTCTACTGCCTTCTTCGATTCATAAGAAAGGCCTTCATAGAAAATGTGTAGCTGCACCCATTCATTGAACATATCTGGGAGGCACCTTCTTGTCAGGTCCTTGAACCTCTCCCATGCTTCATATAGAGTCTCACCATCCTGCTGCCTGAATGTTTGCACCTCAGCTCTCAGCCTGTTGATCCGTTGAGGAGGATAGAATCTTGCCAAGAATTTGTTCATCACATCTTCCCAGGTTACTAAACTCTCCTTTGGAAAGGATTCCAGCCATTTAGATGCCTTGTCCTTAAGTGAGAAAAGGAATAGAAGTAGTCTATAGGTGTCAGGATGAACACCGTTAGACTTCACAGTATCACATATCCTCAGAAAAGTGGTTAGATGTTGATTGGGGTCTTCTTGGACACCTCCTCCGAATGAACAGTTGTTCTGAACAAGAGTGATGAGCTGTGGCTTTAGTTCAAAGTTGTTGGCATGTATGGTTGGCCTTTGGATACTACTCCCACAATTTCCTGGGTTTGGGTTGATGTACGAACCCAGAACTCTTCTCTCTTGCCCAGCATGATTTGCTAGACCTTCTCTGCTATGGTTGTGAGCCTCTTCTTCATGATGGTTCTCCATGTTTTCATCCATGTCTGGTTCAAAGTACTCTTCCTCTTCCTCAGCACCAACTACTCTCTTTCCTCTTGCTTCCCTTCTTAATCTAAAGAAGGTCCTCTCTGGTTCAGAATCAAAGGAAGTTGAAGCCCCGCTTCTTCTCCCTGTCATACAACCAACAAGGCACAAGCAAGGAAATATGTGCAGAAAGTAGTTTCTACAGAAATGTTGTTAGTGTGAGTGATGCAATATATCAAACAGTTAGTAGGTTAGTGGACTGAATTGTAAACAACTAAGAAAATGGGTAGGGGGAAAGGGAGGAAAATAACTAAAACTGAAAGTAATTAACTCAAACAGAAATTTAAATCAAACAAAAGAAAAATGCTCAATCTAGTTATCCTCCAATTTAGTTATTGTTGATACAAAATCAATCCCCGGCAACGGCGCCATAAACTTGATAGCACGGAAACTTGTCTCTCAACAATTTTCCTTCGGCAAGTATACCGAATTATCGTCAAGTAAAAACTCACAATAGAGTGAGGTCGAATCCCACAGAGATTGATTGGTCAAGCAACTTTAATTAGAGGAATGTTCTAGTTGAGCGAAGCAGAATTTGGTTTGAGAGTTGCAGGAAATTAAATAGCGGGAAAGTAAATAGCAGAAAATGTAAATTGCTGGAAATAAAGAGCTGAATGTAAATGGCAGAAAGTAAATTGCAGAATCTTAAATGGGAATGGGGAAGATGCTCATAAAAGTATATTGCAGAAATTAAAGAGAATGGGTAAGATTAGAAATGGGGATTCATTGGGCTTAGGAGATGTTGCATTCTCCGGATCAAGTTCATTTCATCTCTTCCTCAATCAATGCATTCATTGATCTCCTTGGCAATCTTAAGTGATCGAATTCCAATTCCTTGGTAATTCAATCTCTCAAATCTTGATCAATAGCCAATTCTTTGGTCAATTGCTCATGAGAAGAGATGAAGTATGGTCACTGATTATACCACATGCATTCCCAAATCAAGTGTTGGTAGGATTATAGTCACCATACCCAACCAAACCCAATTTGGTCCAACATGAGAAAGCATTTCTAGCATGATCTCTTCATTCCTCTTCCAAGGTTCAGAAGAGATCCAAGTATGAATGGCTTCTTTTCCAAGATAACTACCCAATTGGATGAAAATTGAAAGCTTTCTAGTAAAATCAAGAGAAAAGATAGAAGAAGAGTAATGAAAACTAGTATTGATCTATCAAATCACAACAGAGCTCCCTAACCCAATGAAAGGGGTTTAGTTGTTCATAGCTCTGGAAATGGAAAACAAAGATGGAGAATACATCATGAAAACTAGAACTAGAAGTGCAGAGAAAGTAAATTATACAGAGAGTAGTTCTCAATTTCCCATCCCCAAAAAGCTTCTTTCTAATTCAAAACTACCCCTATATATACTACTCTTCTGATCTTCTAGTTGGTTCTTCAAGTCTTGGATATGGGCCTTTGGATCTTGAGTTTGAAGCAATTATCTTTCACATTGGGCTTAGCTTTACTTGCAGAGAGAAAGTGTGGAGTAGGCAGGGTGTTTAGCTCAGGACGTTAGTGGCGTTAACGTTAAGTGAGAGTGTGGGTTCGAGAACGTTAGTGGCAATTACCTTTTTCACAGTAAAGAAAAGGTCAGTGAAACTGGCCAAAATGCCCTGGCATCAATTCTCCCAGATATTCACTGGGTATAATAGAAATGGTACTTCCTATCTCCTCATCACCTTCCTTGAAATACTCTTCGTCTAGATCAACATCTTTCTCTTTGCCATCTATTGGAGCTACAACTACAGATTTTTCCTTTTCGAATTTAGCTAGTGACGGATTCCTTTAGGAACCGTTTCTCCATCAGATGAAAAGACGACTTGAGAATAAACTGAAGGAGTTGCCCCCTTGTTTTCACTACAACAAATATGGCCTTTAGCAATGCCAAATTTTACAACGCCTTAAAATCGTTCTCTTAGATAGGTTTAGACAACAGTTTTTTAAAGTGGTACTGTTGAATTTAATTTTTTATGAATTTATAGCAATAAAATAAAACCGTTTTCTTTGACTATTTTAAAGAACGATTTTGTAACTGTTACCATGATTTGCGTTTAAGCAACGATTTTTTTTTTTTGTGTGTAAAGAATTATACAAAAGAAACGCATTAAAACCGTTGCCAAAATACTAACACTTTAAAACCGTTCTATTAGATGGTTTTAGAGAACGGTTTTTATAATGTTGCTGTTCAAGTTCAATTTTTCACTATATTATAGCATCAAAATAAAACCGTTCTCTTTGAGTATTTTAAAGAACGGTTTTATAACGATGACATCAATTTTTTTATTAAAAAATAATTTCTTAATGTTGTTTAAATAATTTAACAAATATTATTTATAGAGAAAATAAATTGAAAACAAATATTAGTTTTTATTCCATTCAATTTCCTCTAAAATTTAACATATAATATTTTTTTTATACTTGAAAGAAAAATCCAAAAAAATTAAAAAATCATAAAAATAAAAAATATTTTGTGTTTCTTGTTTGAGTCTTGAGTCATAAACCTAATTTTAAGCTAATATAACAAATTTCATATTTTGTTAACCTAACTTAAACGCATACATAGAAGAACGAGGAAAAAAATAGAGAAAGGGGAAGAGAGGAGGGTGCGGAAACAGAAAATCAGAGAAGAAAGGAACCAAAGAAGGAGAACGAAACGGAGAGGAGAGGGGAAAGAAGAGGCAGCGACGGTGGGTGTCATTGCCATCGCGGAGAGGAGAGGCAGAGAGAGAACGACGCCGCGAGAACCCGAGGTGCGCGAGAGAAAAGACGCTATTGACGAGGGGAAGGATAAAGGTTCCACCGTGTCCTGCTGTCGCCGCCGTCGCTGGAGGTGAGCCGGCGCCGTGTCCTCGCCGCTCTGAGTCACCAGCGCCGCTGCTACTCCTCCAACTTCACCTCTCTTCCATTAAGGTTTACCTTGTTTCTATTTTGGGTTTTCCACCATTCAAGCTGCCACCATGATAGCCACTCTGTTTCTGCTGCAACTCGTCACTGTCCTAGTGAGCTTTACCCTGTTTCTGATTTCTCTTTGCTTGCCTAAGTTATCCCGTTGTTGCTGTGATGGTTATTGTTAAAGTGTTTATGTTAACTGAAGCTGTCGTTGCAGAGTTACTTTGCTGTCACCGCCACTGCTGGTAGCTGCCACTGGTTCTGTTCGAAGGAATAAAGTTGTTGCGTTGTTGGTTGTGGTTTAGCAAGTGTTCACCCTGCAACTCCACCTTCAGTTCGATTTTTCTTAATTTTGACATCGAGGTAAAGGGTTTAATTTAAACGGTTTTAATTTAAGAATGCCTATAGAGTTTATTGAATAATTGCAAATAGATTTAATTGTTGTGAGTAATTGATTGGTTATATATGGATGTTGAATTGTGGCTGTGAATTCTGAATTTTGATGGTTTATATTGAATTTGTTGCTATTGAGCTGATTATTTGACTATTGTAATGGTGGTGAACTTAGTTGGTGATTGATTGGACTTGGGTTTAGAGAACATTTGAAGGATTAAATCTTGAAATGTTGAACTGTTTGTTGAAAATCTGAGTTTTGAAGTTAAATAGCAACTTTGAAAGTGAACCAGTAACTTAATAGTGATTGAAATGATATGAGATTAAAAGCTAAGCAAACTACAAGAACTATAGTTATTAAGATTCAATTTTGAAAGTTTCGTATTAATTGAAGAATTAGTTATAATTTTTCTAAGTTAAATTATGAAATCTGATTTTCTGCATTACTTTTAAACGAAGTTAGAAACTTTGAAAAGCTATAACTAATTCTGTGATGATTGGAATTATATGGGACCAAGTCTGGGTTAAACTTGGGAATATATTTAAGAGGACTGAAAAATTTGAGGTTTTTTCGTTAAATATACAATTTATGGCGAATTTTTAAAGTCGGGTCATTGAATCTGTCCTGCTGCAGAAAAATTTGAATAGGGCAGCAACTTGGTTGTCTTGCTGTGACTTCTACGAGCTGAGTTATGGAGCAAAACCAATTTTTTTTTTAAATTTAATCAACTTGGTTTATTTCTCTAATACTTCAGAAATTTAGAAGTTAAGGATTGGGAGTTGTGAATTTTTGAAAATTGGTGGTCAAAGTTGGAAAGAATAAGTTTTCAGCAAGTTATGCATCAACTTTCAATGCTTGTAACTTTTAGAATTGAATAGCAATTGGGTTGCAACCAAGACACACTTGTTTCTAGATAAGTTAGGAGTCTCCAAACCAAAATTTATCTTAATTAAAATTTTTTAGTAAAAGTTGTGCAAGTTGAAAGATACTAAGCTTACTGATTTTTAAAACAGGCTTTGACTTATTTCTACCTAACTTTCAAGCTATGCAACTTTTTTTATTAAAAATGGTATTGAATTTTTAATATGGTTGACTATTACAAAATTTGTATTTAATTTCTAATAGCTTGTTTGAAAATTTTCCAATGAGAAAATGTTAACATTCACTAATCACTAATTTTGACAATTTAGACATGAAATTGTTAGTTAGACGAAAACTTTTAAAATAACAATTGCAGGGTTTAAATATGTGAAGTTTGCATGAAATTGCAATCTAACTAACTAGTTTTGGTAACTGGTAAGTATGGTAGTATTAGGTATTGTTGTTGCATAGCATGGTTAAAGTTATCCATTTACTCTCATGTGAGATCTTTCAGAAGGACCTCTCTTTTATTATTCTCCTTAAACAAATGCGGCTTTAGAATTGGTATAAGTATGCACAATATATAGTTTAACTTGAAAGTTAATTATATTTTTATGAATAACATGTATTCAGTAGTTACAAAGCTTCATCGTGTTGTTAGAAAGTTAGCACAATTTTTAGTTGCTTTGATGGAATAAAACTAAAGAATATCAAATCTGAATACTAACTAGCTTGATTTAATGATAGGGAGATGATTACGAAGTTTAAAAAATTTAGCTTTGAAGGCTATAAAATTTTACTTTATGCAATTGTTCTTATCTAATGGCATGTACTGATAAATTGTATAACTTTATGGAGCTACTAAGGAAACCTTCCCTAATGGCATTGGCACTAGTACAACCGAATTAGGAGCATACATATTCTTAATGCCAAAGTAGCTTTAGTTTTCAAAACATGGCACAATTAGTTTTCTAATTTGATGTTTCTTATATTAGCATACTTCTTCCCCTTTGGTTTTCAAAACATGGCACAAATAGCTACTAAGGAAACCTTCCATTTTTTTTGTTGTTATTGTAGTTTGTCTCTTTAAAACCAGAGTATTGCAATCAAGTAGTGACAAAATAAATTCACAAAATTAGAAGATTGAAAGCAGAAAGTGTTTGCATATATCCTTTAATTTGTATGATATTTATATATATAAAATGAATAATAAGATAAGGATTTATATTTCTATCTTTAGATCCACTCCTTCCAGTGAAGTTTAATTTATATATCTATAGGAATTGAAAAGTGCAAACTAAAAATGTTGTTTGTGAATTTTTTCCTTTTCCAATTATACTTTTTTTTCACTCTTAGCTTAGTCTTTTTATCTTTATTTTCTTGTTTTGAATTTTGTTGGGATAAATTGGAAGTCTTGGTAGAAGTGGGAAGTGGCAGTTTATACTCAGTCACATCATCGGGGCACTTTCAAAATCGATCCATGAGTATTAGTTCTTTCTCTCTTTTTCGTTATAATATATACTGAGGTTGATTAATTATATATTGTATAATTTTATGGTTATCTTGATTTTTTTCTATTATTTTTAAATTTCTTATTGTTTTTCCCACCTAATTATTGAGGCAGGCATGTCGTAGCTCAAAAGTACTAACTTGAGCACTTTCTAGGTAACGACAAAACACAAGCTATTGAGAGTACCGTATTAAGCATTCAACTACACCACTCTTTGTAGCTGCTACCATCTTAGAAATTGAACTACACTATAGGTAAATAATTTAACATGTTATCTCTTTGATTTCTTTTGAAGATTTAATGATTAAGAACATTTAGTGATTGATTAATTGATTAAGCTTCTTTGCATACTTTGTTAGATACGAATTGTTAGTTTCATGATTATTTAAGATGTTTCTTTTGAGCATTAGTGGTTGACTTCTAGGAATCCTTTAGAATTAATAAGCTCTTGATGGGAAAAATCAATTATTGTTAGTCTAAACATTATTAGTATTAGAAATGTGTAGTTTTATGTTTAATTTACTATTTTTTGTTTTGTTTACAGGAAAACCATGTTGAAGGGAAAAACAAATTTAATTAAGGTCACAAATTTTGAAGAGCAAATGTTAGAGAGTAAAAGTCATGAACTTGTGGATATAATGATGATAAACGTACTTGTTACTTAGCTATTTCAACTCTCTTTTGTTATTGTATTTTTTCCAAAATTAGATGATATAGTTCGAGGTTGTTATGACTTAGACTAGTATAATGGTATTTTGAAAAATGATTATATAATTAGTAGTTATGACTTAGACAAGTATTATGGTATTTTTTAATGATGTTATAATGTGATTGTGAATTTTGCATAATACTTTATAAATCAAATTTGATGGGATATGTTCAATTAGTTTTCTTTAGTAATTTGATTCAAATAGTTAAGGTTATTTATTGACACTAAATTAAAAACATAGTTGGAATTAATTTCAATGCAATATGAGAAAATTATTGTAAATAAAGAATTATATGATTATAAAAAACCGTTGTCAAAAATTACAAAAGACAATGGTGTTAAAACCGTTGCCAAAGGTAGCTATAAAATGGCAATGATATTTAAACTATTGCAAAAAATAACACCGAGGGCAACACTTTTAAACCGTTGCCTATGAGCATTGGTAATGGCCGCATATACCACAGGTCAAAAACTGTTGCCAAAGCATTGCCTAAAGTTTTAGGAACGGTTTTTTTATCTATGACAACGGTTTTTGACCGTTGCGAAAACCCTTATTTGTTGTAGTGTTTATTATTCAATGGTTGTCTTTGCATCATTTGTCGTCCATTTCTTCCTCCTCGAGGATATGAATAGTGGCCTTAATAGAAACCTCGATGACCTCTCTGAGGATTACGCCTATATTGTGCATCTCGATTATGAAACTCTTGACAATTTCGAATCCATCGCACACCCAAAGCTTGAGAGTGATTTACTGGAGAAGAAAAATTCCTTTCAGGGACCCCAGAACTTTGTCCCTCCAGCCTTCGAGAGGGTTGTCATTGCCGAATTTGCTCTTTCTTATGAGCTAACTCCTTTTTCATTCTTTCTTTTTCAAATATAGTTGCGGCATCAGCATCAAATACGATATTACATCGAGGACATAAAGACAAATCTAGATCTTTTAACTTTTGTTGCATAAAAAATTTCAATAATCCTTTGCCAACACCAAGATATATTGCTCGCACATTGGCTTAGAAGTCCCCCAAAGCAGTATCGAACACATAAGAAAAACCAATTGTATTGACCCCTAAAAAAGGCTCTGCAAAGTTTGCACCAGCATCGAAGAGATCAGAATCAACCTTTATGTCCTTCTTGCCATCATCAAACTTTAATCTCCCTTCCATTATTGCCTCCTGAATTAAATCCTTGAAACGGACACAATTATTAGTTGAATGGCTAGTTGTTTGATGAAACTTACAATAGGGTTTCTCCTTTAAATCTTTTGTCGAAAGCAATGTTTTGCCTTCAGACAAAACTAATTGTTTATCTTTAAAAAACACATAAAATATTTGGTCAGATTTTGAAATATCGAAACTATATTTCTTTCCACTCATATGTTTTATATCATTAGATCTATCAACATTTGCAATTTTCTTAAATAAAGAGCATACATAAGGTGGCCCTTTTTTTAGTTTAGCCAAATCATCTTCGGGAAACTTAAAATCGGATTCCTCACTTAAGGATTCTATTTCGACATATGAAACCTTTTATTTTTGAGAAAAAATCTTACTTTTCAACGTTTTCTCATTTTTAAATTTTTCTTTCTCTTTCCAAAGAATTTCTACCTGACATACTCTTTCTGCCAAATAAGCCAAGTCAGGTATAGAATATTAAGCAATTTTTTATGCATATAAAAGCCTAAACCCATGGTGGCTATTTTAACTACTTCACTTTCAGAAAGAGATACATAGCATCGACTTCGAGCATTTTTGAAAGAATCATGAAGTCATCAATTGATTCTTCATCTTCACGTTTCAAAACTATCAAATCAGCGACGGTCACATTCAACTCTCCTCTAAAAAATTGAGAATGAAAAGCACTCTCTAGTTGTGCCCAAATTCCAATCAAATTTAGGCCTAAGATTAGAAAAAGGAAAAAATTTCATCTTTAAATTTTCATGATTCGCTAAGTTTCTCAACTCAACCATATATCAAGCAATATGCTAAGTGGTTAATTCACCAACTTCTCTCGCAAATTTTGTTACTATTTTAGGATTTTTAATTCCCCTAGGCACTTCTGTCATTTGCATAGCAACAGGGAAAGCAGAAACAAAATATGATCGATTCATGAAACCTACATTGAATCCAACCCTATTAAGTACATCTTCAACAATTCTAGTAACCTGGTATCTCTCACCACACTGATTGACTTTCATTCGAGCCAACACCTAATCTGGATTTTGATCTCGTCGAACAACTCCAGGAGTATCTCTTTCAAAATGCATATCACCTCCCATATTTCTGGGCATATTCATCTCATCCTCCTTATTCATTTGTAAATTTTGATCTCCTCCGTCATAGTCAACAATTCGAGCAATGCTCTCCACTTCCCTATCAAGGCGCTCGAATTTTGATTCATGATCAGCCATCATAGGATTCAAAATTGTAGTAATCTACTGGGCCAATAAATAGACCAAATCGTGATGACTTTCATCAATATGTTGTCTAAAAGCAGCCATCGAACTAGAAGCATTCGACGTGGAATCCAATTGATAATCACGAGAAAATTCAGGATGTAATAGAGGCACGGGATTACAAATAAAACTTGATGAATTTCCAAATCTAATTGGCAGAGCATAACCACCCATTGAAGGAGTGTAACTTGGAGGAAGGCTATAAGGAGGCCAACCAGCAGTTACTGGCAGCTGCGCTTGTGTCACAGCAACCCGTGGACGCTGATTTCACCCACTATTCCCTACTAAAGGATGAGTAACTGTTACAATCTCTACTATTGTGCTACTTTCAGCACGCAACGATATTTCCATCGGGATTGGTGCAACTATAGCAACATTATCATTTGCAGATGATTCGACAATAGTATTAGAAATTTCTTCTACCATTCGTATAATTTTGCCATTTCTAAGTTTCATGCACTAGATCATTACAAAATGCTTTTTTGACATACTTAATTTTCAAAAGTGTCCTTCTGGGTGTGCCAATTTGTATTACAGATTTTTTGTAAATCTTAGTGGTTTGATATCTAATGATTTGGGAGCGAAACCTACTCCTCTTATGAGTATTAGTTTTTGAAAGTGCATCAAAGGTTATTCCAATTGGTTAAATTAATAAAAGAAAATTTGAAAAGAAAGCAAGTAAAAGTTGAAAGTAAAATGACTAAAAATGAATAAAATAACATTTAATTTAAAGAAAGCAAAAAATGGCCTCCGATAAGATCGAAAGGCTTTGAAATCAAATACAAAATGTTGAATCTTAAAAGAAAATGGAAAGAGTAAACTTGCTTGAAAGGTAAATTTACAAGAAAATAAATATTACAAGAAAGGTAAATTGAAAATAAAAGACAATGGAAGGAAGCTTACAGAAAAAAAGCTCTAATCAGGCTCAGGAATTCACTAGGGATATGAGTGTGCGAGAGTATTTTCTGGTACGAGATTCCAACCTCTATTTCTTCAAATCTTCACCTATTTATAAGAGTCTTTGACCAATCAAATTCAAATGTAACTCCCACGTGAATTAATCTTTAAATAACTGTTCTTGCCCCTTGTACGGCGTGAGTAACTGCCATTAGTTATCTTCACTCAATATTCTTCTTCGATAAGACATATCGATCAATCTTACCTCTTTTTTTTTTATGAATCCAAGCACGGACTGATAAACCACTATTTTATGGTTTATCTTGTGCTAAATAGAGTAGTTTTATCCATCTTTTATACACTTATTCATATGAAATGCATGGTTTTACATTTTCCTTCCTAAATTGATGCTATGTTTGATAACATGCTTCTTTGACCTTGAATTCACTATTTTTAATCCTCTCTTATTCCCAATAGATGCCGTGATATGTGTGTTAAGTGTTTTCAGAGATTACAGGGCAGGAATGGCTTAGAGGATGGAAAAGAAGCATGCAAAAGAGGAAGGAACACAAGGAATTAAAGACTTCATGGGCGAGCAGCGACGCGCACGCGCGAAGCACATGTACGCGTGATCAGGAGAAAAAGCAGTGACGCACACACGTGAAGCACGCGTACGCATGACTAGAAGAATGCACATAGACGCACATGCATGGACGACGCGTACGCATGACAGGCCGTCACGTGCTGCATATCAGAATTCACCGGGGGCGATTTCTGGGCCCTTTTTGACCCAGATTCAGGCCCGAAAGTCCAGAATAGAGGTAGGGGTGTAGCTGAGACTTGGAGACACTTTTCATTCTCACTTAGTTTTAGTTTAGAGAATTCTAGAGAAAACACTACTCCTAGGGTTCTTAGTTTTCGCTTCTTAGCTTTGCTTTTGGATTGGATCTTGAGAGAGCTACTACTACCTTCGCTTGAAGTTTCATCATTATAGTTTGCCTTTCTTTTACCTTAATCTTGTGCTTTCCATTCAATTTCTTGGATTCATGTTATGATTTCATTAATTTTACATTTATTAATATAATGAACCATTTTCACATTTAATTCCATTTCTTGTTTGAATTTCTTCGATTAATTATCAGCTTTAAAATTTTCCTTATTTAATTTATTTTATTTATCATGTCTCTCATTTTTTCTTATTCCATGTTATGTGAAAATGGCATTCATGTTATGATTTAAAACTCTCAACTTGGCTTGGGAGTTGATTAATTGGAACTCCTTGAGTTGGAACACTCAAGAGCTAATTTGTAATTGGGTATTGCTAGCCAACTCACTCTTCACTGACTCTAATCCTTCTTTGGGAAGGGATTAGGACTTGTGAACCTGAGTTAGTGTCTCCCACTTAACCTTTCTCTACAACTGCAAGAGAATAACTGAGTGGAAGCAATAACCTTTACTCTTGCACTTGAGAAAAGCCAATAAGGATAGAAACTCCAATTAATCCTCTCTCAGCCAAGGCCTTTTAATTCAAATACATAACATCCATTGTCGTTATTCACTACTTCAATTTTTAGTTGTTTATTTCTTCGTTCTCAAACCTTAAAAATTTCACAGAAAATTCCTCATCAATAATTTGCACTCTTTTGTTAACTCTTTGGAAAACGACCTGGGAATTTTACTCCCAATAAATTGATTCTAAATTGTGACAACTCTTTTTAAATTGATAAGTAAAATTTTCGTCAATTAAGAACTGTACTTGCAACGTTATTTCTATTATAAATTCTTAATCGGCAAATTTCCGTCCGTCATGCTTATGAATGGGGGGCACTTGCCCCTAGTCTCATTTCATATTTTTAAACCAAAATATACATATATATATATATATATATATATATAT